>NC_137783.1:947036-986856 GCF_963455305.1 Plecotus auritus | reverse complement strand
GAAGAACCACTCCAGGGGCCTCAGGCCCTGCTGCGTGTTAGAATTGTTGGAAGTCCGTTCTTTCTTTTCTTTCTTTCTTCTCTTTCCCTCCCTCCCTCCCTTCCTCCTTCCCTCCCTTCCTCCCTCCTCCTCCCTTCCTTCCTTCCTTCCTTCCTTCCTTCCTTCCTTCCTTCCTTCCTTCCCTCCCTCCCTCCCTCCCTCATTCCTTCCTTCCTCCTTCCCTCCCTTCCTCCTTCCCTCCCTTCCTCCCTCCCTCCCTCCTCCTCCCTCCCTCCCTCCCTCCCTCCCTCCCTTCCTTCCTCCCTTCCTCCCTCCCTCCCTCCCTCCCTCCCTCCTCCCTTCCTATCCTTACCCGAGGATATTTTTCCATTGACTTTTAGAGAGAGTGGAAGAGAGGGAAAGACAGAGAAACATGGTGTGAGAGAAACACATCCATTGGCTGCTTCCTGCATGAGCCCCGAGGCCGGGCAGGGGAGGTAGGTGGCCCTTGACCACAATCGAACCCGGGACCTTTCAGTCCGCAGGCCGACGCTCTATCCACTGAGCCAATCCGGTTAGGGCTCCTTTCATTTTTTTAAGTAAAACCGAAAAGCAGTGTTCTGGACTGAATGTTTGTGTTCCTCCCCAAATTCCCACCACCAATGTGACTGCACCTGGAGAAAGGCTTTTGATGGAGGTAATTAGGGTGAAATGAGGTCACAGGGTGGGTCCCCCATCCAAGAGGATTCGTGTCCTTCTAAGAAGACACTGCAGAGAGCTCACGCTCCTCCCTCCCCCCAAACCCTGGGAAGACTGAGCCAGAAGGCAGCCGTCAGCAAGCCCAGAAACAGGCCTCCCCAGGGACGGAATCAGCCGGGACCTGGATCTTGGACTTTCCGGCCGCCAGGATTGTGAGCAGTCAGTTTCTGTCTAAACTACCCCGCGTGTGGCCTTTTGTTACAGCAGCTCAAGGGCTAAAACCAGGGGTGGGCAAACTTTTTGACTCGAGGGCCACCATGGGTTCTTAAACTGGACCGGAGGGCCGGAACAAAAGCATGGATGGAGTGTTTGTGTGAACGAATATAAATTCAAAGTAAAGGAGCGGAGGGGAGAGCAAGAGAACCCTCCGCTCTTTCGGCTCCGCGGGCCGGATAGAACAGCCGAACGGGCCGGATCTGGCCCGCGGGCCGTAGTTTGCCCACGGCTGGCTAAAACACTTGGGAAAGTCGGCAACTCTTTTTTTTTTTTTTTTTTTTTAAATCCATTTCAGAGAGGAAGGGAGAGAAAGAGAGAGAGAGAGAGAGAGAGAGAGAGAGAGAGACATCAATGAGGAGAGAATCCCTGGGGACCAAGCCCACAAACCGGGCATGTGCCCTGACCAGGAATTGAACTGTGACGTCCTGGTTCATACGTCGATGCTCAACCCCTGAGCCAGGCCGGCCAGCAAGTCTGCAACTAACTCTTACATAGGAAAACTCTTACACGGGAAAACTCTTACACGGGAAAACTCTTACGTGGGAAAACTCTTACATAGGAAAACTCTTACACGGGAAAACTCTTACATAGGAAAACTCTTACATAGGAAAACTCTTACATAGGAAAACTCTTACATAGGAAAACTCTTACGTAGGAAAACTCTTACATAGGAAAACTCTTACATAGGAAAACTCTTACATAGGAAAACTCTTACATAGGAAAACTCTTACACGGGAAAACTCTTACGTAGGAAAACTCTTACATAGGAAAACTCTTACATAGGAAAACTCTTACACAGGAAAACTCTTACGTAGGAAAACTCTTACATAGGAAAACTCTTACATAGGAAAACTCTTACACAGGAAAACTCTTACATAGGAAAACTCTTACATAGGAAAACTCTTACACAGGAAAACTCTTACATAGGAAAACTCTTACATAGGAAAACTCTTACATAGGAAAACTCTTACGTAGGAAAACTCTTACATAGGAAAACTCTTACATAGGAAAACTCTTACATAGGAAAACTCTTACATAGGAAAACTCTTACACAGGAAAACTCTTACACGGGAAAACTCTTACACGGGAAAACTCTTACATAGGAAAACTCTTACACGGGAAAACTCTTACACAGGAAAACTCTTACATAGGAAAACTCTTACATAGGAAAACTCTTACATAGGAAAACTCTTACATAGGAAAACTCTTACATAGGAAAACTCTTACACGGGAAAACTCTTACGTAGGAAAACTCTTACATAGGAAAACTCTTACATAGGAAAACTCTTACACAGGAAAACTCTTACGTAGGAAAACTCTAACACGGGAAAACGCTTACATAGGAAAACTCTTACACGGGAAAACTCTTACACAGGAAAACTCTTACATAGGAAAACTCTTACATAGGAAAACTCTTACATAGGAAAACTCTTACATAGGAAAACTCTTACATAGGAAAACTCTTACACGGGAAAACTCTTACGTAGGAAAACTCTTACATAGGAAAACTCTTACACAGGAAAACTCTTACACGGGAAAACTCTTACACGGGAAAACTCTTACGTAGGAAAACTCTTACATAGGAAAACTCTTACATAGGAAAACTCTTACATAGGAAAACTCTTACACGGGAAAACTCTTACATAGGAAAACTCTTACACAGGAAAACTCTTACGTAGGAAAACTCTTACATAGGAAAACTCTTACACGGGAAAACTCTTACATAGGAAAACTCTTACATAGGAAAACTCTTACACAGGAAAACTCTTACATAGGAAAACTCTTACACGGGAAAACTCTTACGTAGGAAAACTCTTACATAGGAAAACTCTTACACAGGAAAACTCTTACATAGGAAAACTCTTACGTAGGAAAACTCTTACATAGGAAAACTCTTACATGGGAAAACTCTTACGTAGGAAAACTCTTACATGGGAAAACTCTTACATAGGAAAACTCTTACATAGGAAAACTCTTACATGGGAAAACTCTTACATAGGAAAACTCTTACACGGGAAAACTCTTACGTAGGAAAACTCTTACACGGGAAAACTCTTACGTAGGAAAACTCTTACACGGGAAAACTCTTACACAGGAAAACTCTTACGTAGGAAAACTCTTACACGGGAAAACTCTTACATAGGAAAACTCTTACACGGGAAAACTCTTACACAGGAAAACTCTTACATAGGAAAACTCTTACATGGGAAAACTCTTACGTAGGAAAACTCTTACGTAGGAAAACTCTTACATAGGAAAACTCTTACGTAGGAAAACTCTTACACGGGAAAACTCTTACATAGGAAAACTCTTACACGGGAAAACTCTTACACAGGAAAACTCTTACATAGGAAAACTCTTACACGGGAAAACTCTTACATAGGAAAACTCTTACGTAGGAAAACTCTTACACGGGAAAACTCTTACATAGGAAAACTCTTACACGGGAAAACTCTTACACAGGAAAACTCTTACGTAGGAAAACTCTTACACGGGAAAACTCTTACATAGGAAAACTCTTACACGGGAAAACTCTTACACAGGAAAACTCTTACATAGGAAAACTCTTACACAGGAAAACTCTTACACGGGAAAACTCTTACACGGGAAAACTCTTACATAGGAAAACTCTTACGTAGGAAAACTCTTACATAGGAAAACTCTTACACAGGAAAACTCTTACACAGGAAAACTCTTACGTAGGAAAACTCTTACATAGGAAAACTCTTACATAGGAAAACTCTTACATAGGAAAACTCTTACACAGGAAAACTCTTACATAGGAAAACTCTTACGTAGGAAAACTCTTACATAGGAAAACTCTTACATAGGAAAACTCTTACATGGGAAAACTCTTACGTAGGAAAACTCTTACATAGGAAAACTCTTACATGGGAAAACTCTTACGTAGGAAAACTCTTACATAGGAAAACTCTTACATGGGAAAACTCTTACATAGGAAAACTCTTACGTAGGGAAACTCTTACACGGGAAAACTCTTACACGGGAAAACTCTTACATAGGAAAACTCTTACGTAGGAAAACTCTTACATTGGAAAACTCTTACATAGGAAAACTCTTACATGGGAAAACTCTTACGTAGGAAAACTCTTACGTAGGAAAACTCTTACATAGGAAAACTCTTACATGGGAAAACTCTTACGTAGGAAAACTCTTACGTAGGAAAACTCTTACATAGGAAAACTCTTACATGGGAAAACTCTTACGTAGGAAAACTCTTACGTAGGAAAACTCTTACACGGGAAAACTCTTACATAGGAAAACTCTTACGTAGGAAAACTCTTACACGGGAAAACTCTTACATAGGAAAACTCTTACACAGGAAAACTCTTACATAGGAAAACTCTTACATAGGAAAACTCTTACATAGGAAAACTCTTACATAGGAAAACTCTTACATGGGAAAACTCTTACATAGGAAAACTCTTACGTAGGAAAACTCTTACGTAGGAAAACTCTTACACGGGAAAACTCTTACATAGGAAAACTCTTACGTAGGAAAACTCTTACGTAGGAAAACTCTTACACGGGAAAACTCTTACATAGGAAAACTCTTACACAGGAAAACTCTTACGTAGGAAAACTCTTACATAGGAAAACTCTTACACGGGAAAACTCTTACGTAGGAAAACTCTTACATAGGAAAACTCTTACATAGGAAAACTCTTACATAGGAAAACTCTTACATGGGAAAACTCTTACGTAGGAAAACTCTTACGTAGGAAAACTCTTACATAGGAAAACTCTTACATAGAAAAACTCTTACATGGGAAAACTCTTACGTAGGAAAACTCTTACGTAGGAAAACTCTTACACGGGAAAACTCTTACACGGGAAAACTCTTACATAGGAAAACTCTTACACAGGAAAACTCTTACACGGGAAAACTCTTACGTAGGAAAACTCTTACATAGGAAAACTCTTACATAGGAAAACTCTTACATAGGAAAACTCTTACATAGGAAAACTCTTACGTAGGAAAACTCTTACATAGGAAAACTCTTACATAGGAAAACTCTTACATAGGAAAACTCTTACATAGGAAAACTCTTACATAGGAAAACTCTTACATGGGAAAACTCTTACACGGGAAAACTCTTACATTGGAAAACTCTTACATAGGAAAACTCTTACATAGGAAAACTCTTACATAGGAAAACTCTTACGTAGGAAAACTCTTACATAGGAAAACTCTTACATAGGAAAACTCTTACATAGGAAAACTCTTACATAGGAAAACTCTTACATAGGAAAACTCTTACATGGGAAAACTCTTACATAGGAAAACTCTTACGTAGGAAAACTCTTACGTAGGAAAACTCTTACACGGGAAAACTCTTACATAGGAAAACTCTTACGTAGGAAAACTCTTACGTAGGAAAACTCTTACATAGGAAAACTCTTACACAGGAAAACTCTTACGTAGGAAAACTCTTACATAGGAAAACTCTTACACGGGAAAACTCTTACATAGGAAAACTCTTACGTAGGAAAACTCTTACACAGGAAAACTCTTACACGGGAAAACTCTTACACAGGAAAACTCTTACGTAGGAAAACTCTTACATAGGAAAACTCTTACATAGAAAAACTCTTACATGGGAAAACTCTTACACAGGAAAACTCTTACGTAGGAAAACTCTTACATAGGAAAACTCTTACATGGGAAAACTCTTACACAGGAAAACTCTTACATAGGAAAACTCTTACGTAGGAAAACTCTTACATAGGAAAACTCTTACATGGGAAAACTCTTACACAGGAAAACTCTTACGTAGGAAAACTCTTACGTAGGAAAACTCTTACGTAGGAAAACTCTTACATAGGAAAACTCTTACATGGGAAAACTCTTACACGGGAAAACTCTTACACAGGAAAACTCTTACATAGGAAAACTCTGACATAGGAAAACTCTTACACGGGAAAACTCTTACATAGGAAAACTCTTACATGGGAAAACTCTTACACGGGAAAACTCTTACACAGGAAAACTCTTACATAGGAAAACTCTGACATAGGAAAACTCTTACACGGGAAAACTCTTACATAGGAAAACTCTTACGTAGGAAAACTCTTACATGGGAAAACTCTTACGTAGGAAAACTCTTACACGGGAAAACTCTTACATGGGAAAACTCTTACGTAGGAAAACTCTTACGTAGGAAAACTCTTACACAGGAAAACTCTTACATAGGAAAACTCTTACATAGGAAAACTCTTACACGGGAAAACTCTTACATAGGAAAACTCTTACATAGGAAAACTCTTACACGGGAAAACTCTTACATAGGAAAACTCTTACGTAGGAAAACTCTTACGTAGGAAAACTCTTACATAGGAAAACTCTTACATAGGAAAACTCTTACACGGGAAAACTCTTACACGGGAAAACTCTTACATAGGAAAACTCTTACATAGGAAAACTCTTACGTAGGAAAACTCTTACGTAGGAAAACTCTTACGTAGGAAAACTCTTACATAGGAAAACTCTTACATAGGAAAACTCTTACATAGGAAAACTCTTACACGGGAAAACTCTTACATAGGAAAACTCTTACATAGGAAAACTCTTACATAGGAAAACTCTTACATAGGAAAACTCTTACATAGGAAAACTCTTACACGGGAAAACTCTTACATAGGAAAACTCTTACGTAGGAAAACTCTTACGTAGGAAAACTCTTACATAGGAAAACTCTTACATAGGAAAACTCTTACACGGGAAAACTCTTACACGGGAAAACTCTTACATAGGAAAACTCTTACATAGGAAAACTCTTACGTAGGAAAACTCTTACACGGGAAAACTCTTACATAGGAAAACTCTTACACAGGAAAACTCTTACGTAGGAAAACTCTTACACGGGAAAACTCTTACATAGGAAAACTCTTACGTAGGAAAACTCTTACACGGGAAAACTCTTACACAGGAAAACTCTTACGTAGGAAAACTCTTACACGGGAAAACTCTTACATAGGAAAACTCTTACACAGGAAAACTCTTACGTAGGAAAACTCTTACACGGGAAAACTCTTACATAGGAAAACTCTTACACGGGAAAACTCTTACATAGGAAAACTCTTACACAGGAAAACTCTTACGTAGGAAAACTCTTACACGGGAAAACTCTTACACAGGAAAACTCTTACGTAGGAAAACTCTTACACGGGAAAACTCTTACATAGGAAAACTCTTACATAGGAAAACTCTTACACGGGAAAACTCTTACATAGGAAAACTCTTACGTAGGAAAACTCTTACACGGGAAAACTCTTACATAGGAAAACTCTTACATAGGAAAACTCTTACATAGGAAAACTCTTACATAGGAAAACTCTTACATAGGAAAACTCTTACGTGGGAAAACGCTTACACGGGAAAACTCTTACATAGGAAAACTCTTACGTAGGAAAACTCTTACGTAGGAAAACTCTTACACGGGAAAACTCTTACATAGGAAAACTCTTACGTAGGAAAACTCTTACGTAGGAAAACTCTTACATAGGAAAACTCTTACACAGGAAAACTCTTACGTAGGAAAACTCTTACATAGGAAAACTCTTACACGGGAAAACTCTTACATAGGAAAACTCTTACATAGGAAAACTCTTACGTAGGAAAACTCTTACATAGGAAAACTCTTACGTAGGAAAACTCTTACATGGGAAAACTCTTACATAGGAAAACTCTTACACAGGAAAACTCTTACGTAGGAAAACTCTTACATAGGAAAACTCTTACATAGAAAAACTCTTACATGGGAAAACTCTTACACAGGAAAACTCTTACGTAGGAAAACTCTTACATAGGAAAACTCTTACATGGGAAAACTCTTACACAGGAAAACTCTTACATAGGAAAACTCTTACATAGGAAAACTCTTACATAGGAAAACTCTTACATGGGAAAACTCTTACACAGGAAAACTCTTACGTAGGAAAACTCTTACATAGGAAAACTCTTACGTAGGAAAACTCTTACATAGGAAAACTCTTACATGGGAAAACTCTTACACGGGAAAACTCTTACACAGGAAAACTCTTACATAGGAAAACTCTGACATGGGAAAACTCTTACACGGGAAAACTCTTACGTAGGAAAACTCTTACACGGGAAAACTCTTACATGGGAAAACTCTTACGTAGGAAAACTCTTACACGGGAAAACTCTTACATGGGAAAACTCTTACGTAGGAAAACTCTTACGTAGGAAAACTCTTACATAGGAAAACTCTGACATGGGAAAACTCTTACGTAGGAAAACTCTTACATAGGAAAACTCTTACATAGGAAAACTCTTACACGGGAAAACTCTTACATAGGAAAACTCTTACGTAGGAAAACTCTTACATGGGAAAACTCTTACGTAGGAAAACTCTTACACGGGAAAACTCTTACATGGGAAAACTCTTACGTAGGAAAACTCTTACATAGGAAAACTCTTACATAGGAAAACTCTTACATAGGAAAACTCTTACACGGGAAAACTCTTACACGGGAAAACTCTTACATAGGAAAACTCTTACGTAGGAAAACTCTTACGTAGGAAAACTCTTACGTAGGAAAACTCTTACACGGGAAAACTCTTACACGGGAAAACTCTTACATAGGAAAACTCTTACGTAGGAAAACTCTTACGTAGGAAAACTCTTACGTAGGAAAACTCTTACACGGGAAAACTCTTACATAGGAAAACTCTTACGTAGGAAAACTCTTACGTAGGAAAACTCTTACACAGGAAAACTCTTACACAGGAAAACTCTTACGTAGGAAAACTCTTACACGGGAAAACTCTTACATAGGAAAACTCTTACACGGGAAAACTCTTACATATGAAAACTCTTACGTAGGAAAACTCTTACACAGGAAAACTCTTACACGGGAAAACTCTTACATAGGAAAACTCTTACGTAGGAAAACTCTTACATGGGAAAACTCTTACACAGGAAAACTCTTACGTAGGAAAACTCTTACATAGGAAAACTCTTACATAGAAAAACTCTTACATAGGAAAACTCTTACATAGGAAAACTCTTACGTAGGAAAACTCTTACATAGGAAAACTCTTACGTAGGAAAACTCTTACATAGGAAAACTCTTACATGGGAAAACTCTTACACAGGAAAACTCTTACATAGGAAAACTCTTACATAGGAAAACTCTTACATGGGAAAACTCTTACACAGGAAAACTCTTACGTAGGAAAACTCTTACATAGGAAAACTCTTACGTAGGAAAACTCTTACATAGGAAAACTCTTACGTAGGAAAACTCTTACATGGGAAAACTCTTACACAGGAAAACTCTTACGTAGGAAAACTCTTACATAGGAAAACTCTTACGTAGGAAAACTCTTACATAGGAAAACTCTTACATGGGAAAACTCTTACACGGGAAAACTCTTACACAGGAAAACTCTTACATAGGAAAACTCTGACATGGGAAAACTCTTACATAGGAAAACTCTTACATGGGAAAACTCTTACACAGGAAAACTCTTACGTAGGAAAACTCTTACATAGGAAAACTCTTACGTAGGAAAACTCTTACATAGGAAAACTCTTACATAGGAAAACTCTTACATAGGAAAACTCTTACATGGGAAAACTCTTACACAGGAAAACTCTTACACGGGAAAACTCTTACGTAGGAAAACTCTTACGTAGGAAAACTCTTACATAGGAAAACTCTTACACGGGAAAACTCTTACACAGGAAAACTCTTACATAGGAAAACTCTTACATAGGAAAACTCTTACATAGGAAAACTCTTACATGGGAAAACTCTTACACAGGAAAACTCTTACGTAGGAAAACTCTTACATAGGAAAACTCTTACGTAGGAAAACTCTTACATAGGAAAACTCTTACATGGGAAAACTCTTACACGGGAAAACTCTTACACAGGAAAACTCTTACATAGGAAAACTCTGACATGGGAAAACTCTTACACGGGAAAACTCTTACGTAGGAAAACTCTTACACGGGAAAACTCTTACATAGGAAAACTCTTACGTAGGAAAACTCTTACATGGGAAAACTCTTACGTAGGAAAACTCTTACACGGGAAAACTCTTACATGGGAAAACTCTTACGTAGGAAAACTCTTACGTAGGAAAACTCTTACATAGGAAAACTCTGACATGGGAAAACTCTTACGTAGGAAAACTCTTACATAGGAAAACTCTTACATAGGAAAACTCTTACACGGGAAAACTCTTACATAGGAAAACTCTTACGTAGGAAAACTCTTACATGGGAAAACTCTTACGTAGGAAAACTCTTACACGGGAAAACTCTTACATGGGAAAACTCTTACGTAGGAAAACTCTTACATAGGAAAACTCTTACATAGGAAAACTCTTACATAGGAAAACTCTTACATAGGAAAACTCTTACGTAGGAAAACTCTTACATAGGAAAACTCTTACACAGGAAAACTCTTACACGGGAAAACTCTTACACGGGAAAACTCTGACATAGGAAGCCCCACAAGGTGTGTGCCACCACCAGCTCAGGGCGCACCCCTGACACCCCAAAAGGCTTCCCGCAGCCACGGCATCGCTGTTCAGATTCTCCCGCCGTTGGTCCGGGTGGCCCGTCCTGGAACCCCACGTCAATGGAGCCGCACCCCCGTCTCGCCGCCGTCTTTGGGATCTAACTGCTTCTGCCCAGCGCTCCATCTGCGCGATGCGTCCGTGCCGCTGTGCCCTGGGATGGTCTGTTCTTCCTGTCCCTGTGTGACCCGTCACCATTCACCTCTTCTCCTGTTGACGGGCACTGGGGGGGGTGGGGGGGGTTGTTCCCCTTTCCCTTTCTCTTGTTGCTTCCTCGGCCCTCCAGCTCAGAGGGGGCCGGTGGCGTCCTTGCATTTCTCCCGTGTGTCTCTCTCGTCCTCACCTAAGCCCCGTGAATAAGGCCATCCAGGTGCTTCCACGCCCACCAGGCCCCCGGCAGCAGCACCCGAAGGCCCGGCTCTGGTCCACAGCCCTTCGCCAGTTCCCGCTTTCTGTCGTAGGGCCATCGGCGTTGTGTACAGGACAGGGGTGGGGGACGTCTGGCCGAGGGGCCTATCGAGTGCAGGACAATCACGGGGTGAGGGGCGAGTGGATGGGACGTTGGACCAAATCCAGCAGGCTGCCTTCGCCGGTGATGGTTTCCTCCAGCCTGCGGACGATGTCACGAATGTCCAAATGGCCCTTGGCAGGACCAAGGCGCCCCGCCCCGGGTCAAGGACATCTGCGTGTGCAGAGAACTAAATGGCCGCAGCTCTGTGACCTCAGCCCTGGCCCAGGATGCTGTTTGGAGGGGCTGTTACTGGTGCCAGACAGGCCTGAGCCCCGGCCCCCCTCCCTCCCTCGCACCTGGGAGCCCCTCACTCCAGGGCTGGGAGCTTCAGCTTCCTCATTGGCGGGATGATCCCTCTGCGGCCCCCAGGGGGTGAGGGTGGGGCCCAGCGCATAGTAGGTGCTGTCCGATGGCGTCCACCGCCCCTCTGCCCCGCCCGACCTCGCGCCTGGGCCCCCCACCTTCCCTTCCTGACAACCAGCAGGCCTCTCTCTGGACGCGCTCCTGCGTGTCCTGAAATGCCCTCCTCACTTCACTCTGGTGCCCGCGTGCCACCCCCCAGCCTGTTTGTTTTGGACGCGGGAGGCCGGCCAGGGGCGGCGGGCGGCCCCTGCAGCTCCTCACAACAAAAGCGGCGCCTGACTCACGGCTGGGAGAAGCCAGCAGGTCCCAGCAGCGCCCAGACCTGTGGGCCGTGGGCTCCCCACGGGCAGGACAGCTGGCGGGGGGGTGGGGTGCGCAGGCAGAGGGACGGGGACAGGTGCCTTTAAACCAGGCACGGGATTCAGGCTCTGTCCCGGAGAAATGAGTGGGGATGCTGAAGGGGCTTTTTTTTTTTTTAACTTAAACTGTTGTTTTTAAAATATAGTTTTATTGATTTCAGGGGAAGGGTGACGGGGGGAGAGAGAGAGAGAGAGAGAGAGAGAGAGAGAGAGAGAGAGAGAGAGAGAGAGAGGGAGAGAGAAACATCCATGATGAGAGAGAATCACGGATCGGCTGCCTCCTGCACGCCCCACACTGGGGATGGAGCCCACAACCCGGGCCTGTGCCCTGACCGGGAATCGAACCGGCCATCTCCCGGTTCATGGGTAGATGCTCAACCCCTGAGCCACGCCAGCCGGGTTTACCACGTCCTGAAGGCAATAAACAAAGTGGGGACTTTGCTGACGGACACGCAGACGCGGTGGGCAACGGGAGCGCCTCTGGGCAGACCCTGTGTCAGCGGCCACCCTGTCCCAGGCCGGGGTCTCGTTTAGAGCTGACCACCCGCCAGGCGCTGCTCCCCTCCTGCGGCGGGGAAGCTGGGGCTCATGCCCCTGAGGCAGAGGAGGCAGCTCACCACCTTGCATCCCTCCCCTGCCCTCCGCCCCCCCACACATCCCGCGTCTCCCGGACACAGAGCACTGAGCTTCACACACACACACACACTCACACACACACACTCACATACACACACACTCACACACACACACACACACACTCACACACACACACACACACACTCACATACACACACACTCACACACACACACACTCACACACACACACTCACACACACACACACACTCACACACACACTCACACACACACACGCACACACTCACACACACACACACACACTCACACACACACACACACACTCACATACACACACACTCACACACACACACACTCACACACACACACTCACACACACACACGCACACACTCACACACACACACACACACTCACATACACATACACACACACACTCACACACACACACACACTCACATACACACACACACACTCACACACACACTCACACACACACACACTCACACACACACACACACACACACTCACACACACACTCACACACACACTCACACACACACACACTCACACACACACACACACTCACACACACACACACACTCACACACACACTCACACACACACTCACACACACACACACTCACACACACACACACACTCACACACACACACACACTCACACACACACACTCACACACACACACACACTCACACACACACACACTCACACACACACACACACTCACACACACACACACTCTCACACACACACACACACTCACACACACACTCACACACACACACTCACACACACACTCACACAATCACACACACACACACTCACACACACACACACACACACACACACTCACACACACACACACACTCACACTCACACACTCACACACACACACACACACTCTCACACACACACACACACACACTCACACACACACACACACACTCACACACACACTCACACACACACTCACACACACACACACTCACACACACACACACACTCACACACACACACACACTCACACACACACACACACACACTCACACACACACACACTCACACACACACACACACTCACACACACACACACACTCACACACACACACTCACACACACACACACTCACACACACACACTCACACACACACACACACTCACACACACACACACACTCACACACACACACACTCACACACACACACTCACACACACACACACACTCACACACACACACACTCACACACACACACACACTCACACACACACACACTCTCACACACACACACACACTCACACACACACTCACACACACACACTCACACACACACTCACACAATCACACACACACACACACTCACACACACACACACACTCACACACACACACACTCACACACACACACACACTCACACTCACACACTCACACACACACACACACACACTCACACACACACACACACTCACACTCACACACTCACACACACACACACACACACTCACACACACACACACACTCACACACACACACACACACTCTCACACACACACACACTCACACACACACTCACACACACACACTCACACACACACACACACACACACACACTCACACACACACACACACACACACACACACTCACACACACACACACACTCACACTCACACACACGTTAACGGCAGGATCCCGCAAGCACAGGTCCCCAGCGGGCAAACCAAACCAGGCCTGCTCATCGGAACGAAGCACACGGACACTGAACCTGCCGGCGTGTGCACGCTTCCCTGGAAGCGCCATTTCCCACGATGCGGGGAGGGCTGGGACTTCCCTGCTTGCGTAGCCCACCGGCTCAGCCTCACACCGGGAGAACCAAGAACACGATGCTCGTCTTCCACAAACAGCCCGTTGCTCCGTGCCCCGCGCTCCAGTGTGGCCACCGGCCGAGCTCACCAACGCCGACTGTCCCCCGGCGGCGGGTCGTGGGCCGAAACCGAGGCCCCAGTGAGAACGCGGCAGCATTTATTTTTATTTTTATTTTTGAGAGAGAAGAAGGGAGAGGGAGAGGGAGAGGGAGAGAAACATCGATGAGAGGGAAACATCCTTGACCAGCTGCTTCCCGCATGCTCCCCACTGGGGACCGAGCCTGCAACCAGGCAGGTGCCCTGACCGGGCGTGGAACCATCACAGGCCGATGCTCCGCCCTGAGCCACACCAGCCGGCGGGAACGCGGACGGCACTCGGACGTTGTCATGACACGCACAGGCGCAGTCAGTGGGTCCTCTTTTGTAAACCCGTTTTCCACTGTGGCTCCCCGTGTCCCTCAGAGGTGGATGGGGGCGAGATAAAACCGGTCCCCACCACAGACAAGCATTGCTCTTGGCCTCAGAGGGACTCCTCGAGCGTGGTGGGCCCTGGGCGCCAAAAGGCGGCTCGTTCGCCCAGGCTGCGGTGGCCCAGTGGTTAGAGTCTCACCCTCGGCCCGAAGGGTCTCAGGTTTGATTCCCGGTCAGGGCACTACCTGGGTTGCAGGTTTGATTTCTGGCCCCAGTCGGAACGTGAATGGGAAGCAACCAGTCCATGCATCTCTCTCACATCCATGTTTCTCTCTCCCTCCCTCCTGTCCTTCCATTCGCTCTAAAAATCAGTGGAAAAGAATAACCTCAGCCCTCACCGGTGTGGCTCAGTGGGTAGAGCGTCGGCCTGTGGACTGAAGGGTCCCAGGTTCGATTCCGGTCAAGGGCATGTACCTTGGTTGTGGGCACATCCCCAGTGGGGGGTGTGCAGGAGGCAGCTGATCGATGTTTCTCTCTCATCGATGTTTCTAACTCTCTATCCCTCTCCCTTCCTCTCTGTAAAAAATCAATAAAATATATTTAAAAAAAAAAAGAATAACCTCAGGGGAGAATTAACAACAACACGGACTCCGTCCCCAGGACAGGGTGTGTGTGTGTGGGGGGGGGGGGGGGCAGCCGGCCCTGCCGCTCCCCCTGCCCCTGGTGGGCTACCGATGGCCCAGGGCACGCGTCCTCGGGCACACACGCTGTGCTAAGACCCTCCGTGAACTCCTCCTAACCACCAGGGGACCGACCGACCGGGAGGGAACTGCCCAGAGCACCTCCGCCCTGGACCCCGCAGCCAAGTCCAGGAGGAGGCGGGGGGCTGGGGGCTGGGGCGCGCTCTCCGGTGGTCCCTGAAGCATGGGGGAAGGGGGAGGGGCAGGAGGAACCCCAGGGAGACACCTCCTGCTTCCTCCCGCCTCCCACCCTCCGAGACGAGGAGGAGGAGGAGGACACGTGGCAGGAAGGCAGGTGGCCTCTTCCAGAGCGTTCCAGGGCCCGAGGCCAGCTCCCTGGCAATCTCTGCCCGGCTCCCTGCGCCCGCGCCCTGGGCTGGTGGCTGCATGTCTCCGCCCAGCGAGCCGTGGGCGTGGAGAAGCGGGTGTGAGCCACAGGAAGAAAGTGCGGGAGGGGCGGGGAGCCGCCCGGAGGGGACCCCAGGGGGACCTGAGTGATGAGCGGGCTGGGGAGGGTCCGGACCAGGCCAGGCAGGGGGCAGAGGGCGCAGGGCTCACCCGGGGTGGGGCGATGTGTGGGCAGCGGGGCGCAGCTTCCTGGGGTGGGTGGGGTGAGCAGGTGAGAGCACAGATGAGGCCCCCAGGTGAGAGCACAGGTGAGAGCGCAGGTGAGAGCACAGGTGAGGTCCGAGGTGAGAGCACAGGTGAGAGCGCAGGTGAGAGCACAGGTGAGAGCGCAGGTGAGAGCGCAGGTGAGAGCGCAGGTGAGAGCGCAGGTGAGAGCGCAGGTGAGGCCCGCAGGTGAGAGCGCAGGTGAGAGCGCAGGTGAGAGCACAGGTGAGGCCCGTAGGTGAGGGCGCAGGTGAGAGCACAGGTGAGGCCCACAGGTGAGAGCACAGGTGAGAGCGCAGGTGAGAGCGCAGGTGAGAGCGCAGGTGAGAGCACAGGTGAGAGCGTAGGTGAGAGCACAGGTGAGAGCACAGGTGAGAGCGCAGGTGAGAGCACAGGTGAGGCCCGCAGGTGAGAGCACAGGTGAGAGCACAGGTGAGAGCGCAGGTGAGAGCACAGGTGAGGCCCGCAGGTGAGAGCACAGGTGAGAGCACAGGTGAGAGCGTAGGTGAGAGCGCAGGTGAGAGCGCAGGTGAGAGCGCAGGTGAGAACACAGGTGAGAGCACAGGGGAGGCCCGCAGGTGGCAGAGGTGGGCCCGGCCCGGCGGCCAAGGGAAGGGTGGGGGTCGCACCCATCAGGTCGGCGCAGGCGGCGGATCAGGCCGGGCCCGCCCCGTGGTCACTGCAGCGTCCCTCGCGTGGCCAGCCCTGGAACCCAGCGAAGCGCCTGTGACGGAGGCCTGGACGCAGGTGGGCCGTGCACAGCGGCACCGCTCCCACGAGGGAGGAGGAGCCCGCGCCTCGGCGACACCCCGCTGCCCGGAGCGCGACGCGGAGCGCAGTCCGATGCTCCCCAGGCCGCCGCCCTTCCTTCGCGCGGGGCTTGGTCTGTGCGCCTCATCCTGAGATCTTTTTTCTCTTTTTTCTTCTTTTCTTTAATTTCCGAGAGGAAGGGAGCGGGAGAGAGTGACAAACATCCACGAGGAGAGAGAATCTGGGGTCGGCCGCCTCCTGCACGCCCCCCACTGGGGATGCAGCCTGCACCCCGGGCATCGAACCCTGACCGCCTGGTTCTTGGGTCCATGTTCAATCACTGAGCCACACTGGCCTGGTCGGGAATGTTTGTTTTTATTTTTATTTTTTAATATATTTTTATTGATTTCGGAGAGGAAGGGAGAGGGAGAGAGAGAGAGAGAAACATCAATGATGAGAGAGGACCATTGATTGGCTGCCTCCTACTGGGGACCGAGCCCACAACCCAGGCATGTGCCCTTGACCAGAATCGAACCTGGGACCCTCCGGTCCGCAGGCGGACGCTCTATCCACGGAGCCACACCAGCCAGGGCGGGAATGTTTGTTTTTAAACCAACCGGTGCAGCCACTTCTGGAAGGGTGCACACAGTGTGGCCGCAGAGGCGCTCTTGGTCCCCAGGAGGCCGCAGCTGGCCCCCAGGTGGTAGCGGGGACCTGGCAGCATGGCCCTTTCCTGCGGGGCGCTCAAGGGGGGGTCCTTCCCTTTAGACAGAGCGGGCCGGCTTGCCGTCTCTCCCGGTCGGTCTGATTGGCGCCCTCTCCACCCGTCACTCCTGTGCAAGCCCCTTGTCTCCCCCTGGATCACAGCCAAAGCTGCTGCTGCTGCTTTTTTTTTTTTTAAATCTTCTCCTGAGGATATTTTCCCATTGATTGTTTTAGAGAGAAGGGAGGGGGAGGAGGAGGGGGACAGGGAGGGAGGGAGGGAGAGAAACATCCATGTGAGAGACACATTGATGGGTTGTCTCCCGTTTGCACCCTGTCTGGTTCGATTCCAGGTCAAGGGCATGTACCTGGGTTTTAGGTTTGCTCCCCGAACCGGGTCGGGGTGCCTGTGGGAGGCAACCGGTTGGGGTGATTCTCTCACGTCCCTGTTTCTCTTTCTCCCCCACTCCCTTCCACTCTCTCTGCAAAGCAATGGAAAAAAATATCCTCTGGTGAGGATTAACCTAATAATAATAATAATAATAATAATAATAATAATAATAATAGTAGTAGTAACCTCAGTGCTGGTAGAAGGAGTGGGTGACAGTGGTACCTGGTACAGAACTGAGCTCTCTCCCCTGGCGTTACCCCAGGGTTGCTTCTCCCTGTCCCGGGGGTGGGGGGTGGCCTGCACCCAGCAGTCCTGGCAGACGTGTGGGTGGCACGTGAGACGCCGTGCCGACTAGCACTCCGGTCACTGCTTTGGGGTCGCGGCTGTAGGCTTCAAATTCCTGTCTAAGGCCGTCCCACCTCTGAGAAGGGTGTGTACGGTCAGCGCAAGAATGTTTGTCCCCTCTCTTATGCTTCCCAAGGTCAGAGATTTGTCACGTCAACACCGGGGACATCGGGGTGACCCAGCCCCGCCTGGAATGTGCAGAAGTTTCCTCTCAACCACGGAGCAGGGGGGCTGGTTCCCTGGCAAATTCCTGCCCCTGAAGTGCTGGCTCCCGTTCCTGAGGCGGAACCCGCCCCCGAGTGGCGAAGGCTGGACCTTCTGGAGTCTAGCCGGTGGCTCACCCACAGGAGGGCAGAAAGAGCCACAGGCTTGTTCCTGGAGGAGGATGATGATGATGATGATGACTTTTTGTCCTGGGTAAGGAAGACCATCCGGTGTGTGGGGTGCAGGAGAACCCCGCTGTGGAACTGGTGGCAGGGGACGCAGCCCCATCCTCAGGCCCTTACCCCCGGGCCGCGAGGACCGGGGTGGCTCTCCCGACACCGGTCAGCCGCCGGGCCCTCCGCCACAGCCACGCAGCCTGCACGCGGCTCTCCCTGCCCTGCGCTCCGATGAGAACACAGCCCTGATGCCCAGCTGTGGGCTGGGGAGACCGTGAGCAGGGTCCTTGCTAGCTGCCTGGACTCCTGGCCCACAACCAGGATGTGATAATAAACTCATGCCGCTCGCTCTGAGCCGCTGAACCGCGGCACTTGGTTCCACCGGAACTGAAAACCAGTCGGCCAAGTGGGAAGAAAGACGCTCACCTTACCTTTTCCCGGCCCCGGGGTTCCTTTAAAAGTGGCAGAATGGCCTGGCCGACGTGGCTCAGGGGCTGAGCACTGACCTAGGAACCAGGAGGTCAGGGTTCGATTCCCCGTCAGGGCACATGCCCAGATCACGGGCTCCATCCCCAGTGTGGGGTGTGCAGGAGGCGGCCGGTCAGTGATCCTCTCTCATCACTGACGTTTCTCTCTCTCCCTCTCCCTGCCTCTCTGAAATCAATTAAATATTGAAAAACAAATTTAAAAATAAAGTGGCAGGCCCTAACTGGTAACAAATTTAAAAATAAAGTGTCAGGCCCTGTGGGCTCAGTGGATAGAGCGTCGGCCTGCGGACGGAAGGGTCCCGGGTTCGATTCCGGTCAAGGGCATGTACCTTGGTTGTGGGCACATCCCCAGTAGGAGGTAGCTGATCGATGTTACTCTCTCATCGATGTTTCTAACTCTCTATCCCTCTCCCTTCCTCTCTGTAAAAAATCAATAAAATATATTAAAAAATAAAATTAAAATAAAAAAATAAAAATAAAGTGGTAGAACGGTCAGCAAGTCAGTCACTCTGCACCTTATAGCTGCTCCCCCGTCTTCCTGCCTCTGGCTCCTGCTGAGCCCACACTGCCGGGGACCACAGCCAGGGGGTGGTGGCGTCCTCAGCGGGAGGGGGTGTTTCTGCCGGGGATCCCATCCAAGAGCCCCAAGAATGCAAAGCCGGCCTGGGCTCCAGGGGCCTTCGGGGGTGGATGATGGCAAATGGACTCAGGTCTCTCACCGATGGGGTTAGCACCCTTATAAAGGGGCCTTGGCAAGCTACCCCGCCTGGTCGGCCATATGAGGACCAGGGAGGAGCTGGCTGTGTACGAGCGGAGGCCCCCCTCCCCTCCCCCAGACACCACGCCGCGTCTGCCAGCATCTGACCTGGGACTTCCAGACCCCAGGCCTGGAAGCCACACATTCCTGCAGTTTACACGGTCGCACGCCGCCGTAGCTCAGCCGAGAGCCAACAGAGACAACGGGCACCCGTTCTACCGAGACCACTGCTCACGGGAACGTCAGCCGACGCCCCTGCACGTCCCTTTATTTCCCTCCGTGCAGCGCAGTGGCGGAGAAGACAGCCGTGGGTCCTCCCGGGAGTTGTCAAGACGCTGGGAAGATGAAGGAAAAGCTCACGTAGATCGGGCTGCCCGCCGTTTGGACTTGCAAGACCTACAAGAGGAAGCCACGCAGAGGCCGTGGGGCTTGGCCGCGGGCACGCGCCCTCCCGAGGGGGCGGCCCTTCGCCCTCCGCTCTGGCTGCTCATGTGAGGCTCCCAGCGAGGGCCTTTAAAATACCCTTAAAATGTTTACGTCTAGGCCCGGCCGGCCTGGCTCAGGGGCTGAGCGTCCACCTGGGAACCAGGAGGTCAGGGTTCGATCCCCGGTCAGGGCACAGGCCCGGGTTGCGGGCTCGATCCTCAGGGTGGGGCGTGCAGGAGGCAGCTGATCCGTGATTCTCTCTCATCATGGATGTTTCTCTCTCTCTTCCTCTCTGAAATCAATACAAATATACATATATTTGTATTGATAATTTGTATTGATATATATATATATATATGCACCATTAGTGATTTATACCTTAATGGAACTGATTAAAGAGAGAGAGAGAGAGAGAGAGAAGTGGGGGGGTGGGGGGAGAAACGACCACTCACTTGGCTCCTGCAGGACGGCCTGACGAACCGGAACTTCTGGACGACGGGCTTGGTCCCGAACTCCTGCCACCGGCCGTCCACCAGGGCCTGCGCCCTGATCTCATACTGGACCAGGCGCTCGGGCCGCAGGCTGACCAGGCCGTGCTCGCAGACCTCGGAGGGGAACCCCACGTCTGCCGGCCTGATTCTCTGCAAGGAGAGCCGTCGCCGTCGCCTCAGGCGGAGCCGACGCGGCGGGCCTGGCGCCGGGACCCCCTGGCTCCTGGCCCACCGCCCTCCTGCGAAGGGTGGGGAGCAGGCCGGCGTTCCCCGGAATCCCATTTCCTGGGCGCCCGCTGCCGGGTCAGCTGCTGGCTGAGCCCCGACCACGTGCAAACCGCTGGCCAATGGAGTGGGGGTTCGGCCAACCCGGACTCACCAAGCTCCTTGACTTGGAAGGTCCTCGTGGCGCTTTGCCAGAACCTAAAAACCCACGTCGTGGCCGGCCGGCCGGCGTGGCTCGGTGGCTGATGTCAACTCATGAACCAGGAGGTCACGGGTTTGATTCCCGTCAGGGCACAGGCCCAGGTTGTGGGCTCGATCCCCTGTGGGCACTTCCTGTCGCCCCCACGGACAAGTGGCCACCTCAAACCACCGCCCTTCGTGCAGGAAATGAAGAGGAACCAAGCCCACATGTGGAGCCAGAGCCTAGACCAGCCGTGGGCAAACTACGGCCCGCGGGCTGGATCCGGCTGTTCTATCCGGTTCTCTTGCTCTCCCCTCCGCTCCTTTCCTTTGGATTTATATTAGTTCACACAAACACTCCATCCATGCTTTTGTTCCGGCCCTCCGGTCCGGTTTAAGAACCCATGGTGGCCCTCGAGTCAAAAAGTTTGCCCACCCCTGGCCTAGACCCCCCTCTGCCCCTACCCCCCGCCCCCCCACCCCCCCCCCCGCAGTGTTGCCATGTGACCCAAAGGCACTCAGCCTGGAGAGCTGCACCTGTTACATGAGCTCCCAATAGTGAGCTCCCTAGCCCAGGGGTGGGCAAACTTTTTGACTCGAGGGCCACCATGGGTTCTTAAACTGGACCGGAGGGCCGGAACAAAAGCATGGATGGAGTGTTTGTGTGAACTAATATAAATTCAAAGTAAAGGAGCGGAGGGGAGAGCAAGAGAACCCTCCGCTCTTTCGGCTCCGCGGGCCGGATAGAACAGCCCGCGGGCCGTCGTTTGCCCACGGCTGCCCTAGATGGTTGCGAAAAATCAAACGCAGCATCACGTCTCCGAGTAGGATTAGCACCAGGCTCATGGCCACTCCGTTAGCTGCTAAATAACGCTGGCCCCGCTGTTACTGCTGGGGGAGGACGGGGCCCCGGGGCTGTCTCGGGGGCCCGCCCTGTCGCCCGCCCTCACCTGCATGTAGAAGCTGTAGGAGGTGCTGTTGTTGCGGACGCCCCTCATGGCGAAGAAGAACCCGTAGATAGCGATCATTTCCGAATACGTCGTGTACTCCTGAGGCGGGACAGAAAGGACAACGTGACGAGGGACATCTGCCCCATTCGAGGGCAAAGGGGACAGCCCGGCCGGCCGGCGTGGCTCCGTGGTTGAGCCTTGACCTATGAACCAGGAGGTCCGGGTTCAAGCCCGGTCAGGACACCATGCCCGCGTTTCCGGCTCAGTCCCCCAGTAGGGGGCGTGCAGGAGGCGGCCAAGGGGTGAGGTTTCTCTCTCATCATGGATGCTTCTCTCTCTCTCTTCCTCTCTTTCTCTGAAAGTCAATAAAAATGTGTTAAAAAAGAAAAAACAGGCCAAAACCGGTTTGGCTCAGTGGATAGAGAGTCAGCCTGTGGACTGAGGGGTCCCGGGTTCGATTCCGGTCAAGGGCATGTACCTTGGTTGCGGGCACATCCCCAGTGGGAGGTGTGCAGGAGGCAGCTGATCGATGTTTCTCTCTCATCGATGTTTCTGACTCTCTATCCCTCTCCCTTCCTCTCTGTAAAAAATCAATAAAATATATTTAAAAAAAAAAGAAAGAAAAGAAAAAATAGGTTCACCCTGGAAACCTTAAACACAGGCGTGGAGCGGTTTCTCCCACAGAGCAGAGGATCTCCCCGTGTGTGTGTGTGTGTGTGTGGGGGGGGGGGTGGGAGCCCTAGCTCAGCCTGCCCAGGCCTTTCCCCGTTTTAGAACGGAAGCGCCCCCTCCCTGGGACCGAGGCCCGTCTCGGGAAGTTCATTTCCGAGGGGCGGTGAGCGTGCGAAGAGGCCCCTCCAGCTTCCTCTGCTGCCCTGGGCTTCGTACCGGAGGTCAGAGGGGTCCTGCAGGGACCCTGACCGAGCCCAGGAGGCGGTCTCCCTGCTCGGGCCCCGCGCCAGTACCTTGTAGAACAGCAGCCCGAACCTCACCGCCTGGTTGGTGAGATCTTTGGCGAAAGCCATGTCGCCCCCGCTCTCCATCTGCAAAGGAAGCACACAGTTTACCGGCAGCCCGATCGCCTTTTAAAGATACATTTGTGTGTTTTTTTGTTTTGTTTTGTTTTTAAATATATTTTATTGATTTTTTTACACAGAGGAAGGGAGAGGGATAGAGAGCCAGAAACACCGATGAGAGAGAAACATCGATCAGCTGCCTCCTGCACACCTCCTACTGGGGATGTGCCCGCAACCAAGGTACATGCCCTTGACCGGAATCGAACCTGGAACCCTTCAGTCCGCAGGCCAACGCTCTATCCACTGAGCCAAACAGGTTTCGGCTGTTTTTTTTTTTTTTTTTTTTTTATTGATTTCAGAGAGGAAGAGAGAGAGGGAGAGAGAGAGAACCATCAACGAGAGAGAATCACGGATCGGCCGCCTGGGGATCGAGCCCACAACCTGGGCACGTGCCCTTGAGCAGGAATGGAACGTGACCTCCTGGTTCAGAGGTCCATGCTCAACCCCGGAGCCAGGCCAGCCGGGCCCTGACATCAGCTCCACGTGAGCTCCCTGGTCCTCACAGCCCCGCTGCGGGGGGGAAGAGATCTGTCCCGGGTCCTGCATTCAGCCCTCGGGCCGGTCCACAGCGTTTACCGAAAACCTGCTGGCTCGTTGCCTTCAGAGAACGCAAAGGAAGACAAGAGCGAGAACACGGCCCGAGGGGTGACCCCGAGTGCCCTGACCACGAGGCAGAGGATGGTCACAGCCAGGGTCAAGGGCAAAGGGGGGGCCCACGTGGCCAGCTCCCCCTGCGGGCTGGGCTGGGGAGTGGGTTTCAGGAGGCTGATGTGGGCGGCAGGGGTTGAAAGGAAGGAGGTGGGCGGGGCCGGCAGGACGTGAAGAGGGCGGTGGGCACGTCCTCCCCCCTCCCTCCCGCCCCCGCCTTCGCCCCTGCTGGTCAGAGTCCGGCCCTGAACTAGGCCTCCTCCGAGAAGCTCCGTCCCCCCCCCCCCCCCCGGGGTCCTCTCCCGTAGGCGGGGCCTGGGGGCTGTGGTGTGCCCGTCACAATGGCTGTTTGTTGAGCTGAATTGCGTTTGAACGAGAAACTCGGGGCAGCGTCAGAACGCAAACACTGCCCCATTTCATCCCGAACACGCGAGGCTGGGAACCCATCAGAAGCCCCCGCCGGCGGCACCCACAGTGCACAAAGCGGGAAATGCCACGTGGAAAGCTACTCCCTCACCAGCAGGGCAGGAAGCGAGAGAGCGGGATGCCCTGTTCGCTCCTCAATGGACAGAAGGGACCCGAGAAAGGCTCGCCCACGTGCCGGACGAGCGCCAAGGGGGGCCCACGCCTTTATCACTGTGGGGAGGAGAGTCGTTGGGTGCCACATTTGTTCACTTGGATTAAGAACAAAAATGCAGCCTTTTCCACTCCGAGAATCTCCTATGAGAGAATGACTCCAGGGACAGGAAGGGAGACCGTATGTGCAAATATGTGGACCACACAGTCCTCGACAGCAGCCACGGATCGTGAGAAACACCGTACGTTTTCTACGGCGAAGGGATGGCAACGCGGCATGGGCTACAGCAGGGGTCCTCAAACGACGGCCCGCGGGCCACAGGCGGCCCGCCGAGGACATGGATCCGGCCCGCCGGGTGCCGCTGCCTGTCCTGCTGAGCAGCCGACGCGTCCCGGGCCCGCAGTGAGCATAGGAATTTGTTCATAGTTTTTTTTTAAAACTATAGTCTGGCCCTCCAACGGTCAGAGGGACAGTGGACTGGCCCCCTGTTTAAAAAGTTTGAGGACCCCTGGGCTACAGGGTTGCCTTTTTGTGGAAGAACTTGCAGCCATTAAAATGGTGTCAGTGAGGCCCGGCTGGTGTGGCTCAGTGGTTGAGCGTCGGCTTATGAACCAAGAGGTCACGGTTCGATTCCCGGTCAAGGGCACATGCCGGGATTGGGGGCTCGATCCCCAGTGTGGGGCGTGCAGGAGGCAGCCGATCCATGATTCTCTCTCATCATGGATGTTTTTCTCTCTCTCTCTCCCTCTCCCTTCCTCTCTGAAATCAATAAAAACATATTTTTTAAAAAGGGTGAAAGGCAATAAAATTTAATAAGGTGTTAGCAATGCCTATCTGTGGATGATGGATCTGAGGGTATATATTTGATATGTATTTTCTTTCAATTTCTCTGCATCTTGAAAAGTTTCAATAATAAAATGTTCAATCATGTGACATGGGTGCTCTAGCTGGTTTGACGCAGTGGGTAGAGCAGGGGTGGGCAAACTTTTTGACTCGAGGGCCACAATGGGTTCTTAAACTGGACCGGAGGGCCGGAACAAAAGCATGGATGGAGTGTTTGTGTGAACTGATATAAATTCAAAGTAAAGGAGCGGAGGGGAGAGCAAGAGAACCGGATAGAACAGCCGGATCCGGCCCGCGGGCCGTAGTTTGCCCAAGGCTGGGGTAGAGCGTCGGCCTGCAGACCGAAGGGTCCTGGGTTCGATTCCCGGTCAGGGCACATGCCCGGGTTGCAGGCCTGATCCCCAGTGTGGGGCGTGCAGCCAATCCATGATTCTCATCGTTGATGTTTCTATCTCTCTTCCCCTCCCTTCCTCTCTGAAATCAATAAAAAAAAAAATACTTTAAAAAAATGAGATGTGGTATCTGGTGGGTGTGGCTGGCGCGCCTCAGCCCCATGTATCCCTCCTGGATGCTCTGAGCACCTGGGCCGCAGGGCCTCCTGCCTCCCCGCACCCCTTCCGCTGGCTCTGCCACGCCCCCTGGCTGAGGCCCCGCCATCCGGACCTCCCTCGAAGGCCCAGAGGTTTCAAATGCAAAATGCTTCTCCAGAGAAAGCAGCTGGGAAGGCAATGGATTTCGGTAATTGGATAATTGATCTCTGGCGGAGCCGGCAACTCACCGCGTGGTAATGGTTGGCGGTGACCCGGATCAGCCAGGACTCGGGGAAGAAGTTCAGGTGCCTCAGCACATTCAGGTCCTGGCCTGGAGGGGACACAGAGGGAGCGTGTGAGTGCGTTTGCTCATCAGAGACTCGCCGCCGTCTCATCTACAGAGAAACAGGAGGAAGTCAGAGCCGAGGCCCTCCCCAGGCCCGGAATCACAGGGTGAGCGGGACCCCTGGGACCTCACAGAGCACCTCCCCAGAGCGGCCCCCCATCCCGCCCGAGCGAGGCGGCGGGGGCGGGGGGAGGGCGCTGAGATCCACTTGGGCCAAACTGCCCGGGCTCCATCCCCGCCCGGGAGAGCGTGCGTGTTATCTGGACACCCGGACGTGGTTTGAAAACGTCCCCAGCAGCCCGGCCGGCGTGGCTTAGCGGCTGAGCGTCGACCCAGGAACCAAGAGGTCACCCGTTCGATTCCTGGTCGGGGCACGGGCCCTGGTTGCAGGCTCGATGCCCAGGAGGGCAGGCCGTCGATGGATGATGTTTCTCTCTCGTTGATGCTTCTATCTCTCTCTCTCCCTTCCTCTCTCTCTAAAAATCAATAAAAACTTTTAAGAAAAGAAAAAAAAGAAGTCCTCAAATGCCCTTTCAGACACAAAGGTCTCACGGGGTGGCCTGCTGGGCTGCCCAAACACACTCCCGGTGTCTCCTCCCTCCTCTGTCCAAGTCCCAGCTGCCTCCCCAGGCCCAGAGCCTGAGGGGGGGGAGCTCCAGCCTGGACCACACGCAGCCCCAGAGTTTTCTCCCAAACTCTGAAACGGGCACCCAAAGGGGCCGCGGCCAGGAGGCAGGGCTCGGGGATGGCCCTCGGGGGCCTTGGCAGCCTGTGCTCCACGTCCAGCGGCCCCCTCCATCCGTCTCCAAGTTTCCTGGAAGCTCCGCTTATGACCATCGTACAGACGGGTAAACTGAGCCCAGGCAGCGACTCTCCCAAACCCTCACACGGCTCAGGAGTGACCAGGAGGGGTCTGAGCGGACACCTTTGGAACCGTCGGGAGGGGCAGGTCCCCAACAGCCTCCCACGACGCTCGGCCGGTGGCTCAGGGGTTAGAACGTGGCCCGTACCCCGTGTGGCTCAGTGGTTAGAGCGGCCTCCCTGTGTGCTCAGTGGTTAGAGCACAGCCTTCCCCCTGTGGCTCAGTGGTTAGAGCACGGACCCACCCCTGTGGCTCAGTGGTTAGAGCGGCCCCACCCCTGTGGCTCAGTGGTTAGAACACAGCCTTCCCCCCTGTGGCTCAGTGGTTAGAGCGGCCTCCCCGTGTGGTTCAGTGGTTAGAGCACAGCCTTCCCCCCTGTGGCTCAGTGGTTAGAGCGGCCTCCCCGTGTGGTTCAGTGGTTAGAGCACAGCCTTCCCCCCTGTGGCTCAGTGGTTAGAGCGGCCCCGCCCCTATGGCTCAGTGGTTAGAGCGGCCTCCCCGTGTGGCTCAGTGGTTAGAGCACAGCCTCCCCCCTGTGGCTCAGTGGTTAGAGCGGCCTCCCTGTGTGCTCAGTGGTTAGAGCACAGCCTTCCCCCTGTGGCTCAGTGGTTAGAGCACGGACCCACCCCTGTGGCTCAGTGGTTAGAGCGGCCCCACCCCTGTGGCTCAGTGGTTAGAACACAGCCTCCCCCCTGTGGCTCAGTGGTTAGAGCACAGCCTCCCCGTGTTGCTCAGTGGTTAGAGCGGCCTCCCCGTGTGGCTCAGTGGTTAGAGCGGCCTCCCCCGTGTGGCTCAGTGGTTAGAACACAGCCTCCCCGTGTTGCTCAGTGGTTAGAGCACAGCCTTCCCCCCTGTTGCTCAGTGGTTAGAGCGGCCCCGCCCCGGCGGGCTCACCTCGGACTATGCCGTGCAGACGCAGGCAGAGGAAGATCTCCGTGAAGCCGCACTCCATGTCCTGGTCCAGGAAGCAGGGCTTCTTAGGGGAGCTGGCGACAGAGAACAACGGCCTCAGAGCTGCTCTCCGGAGCCGGCGAGGCAGCCAAGAGCCACCCGGTAGCCCAGCGGCTTCCCCAGCCGGGGTGGGCGGTGCCCGGCTCTCGGGGTGGGCGGGGGAGGGGGAGGTAGGCGAGAACCTTGTGAAGGCCGCCCGCCACGACAGCCAGCGAGACAGATGGCTACGTTCCCCGCTCTGCCTCCCGCTGAGCCATGCGCACAGTAGGGGCCCAGCAAGTACTGGCTCAGGGACCGAGGGGAACAGGCCACTTCACAGAGGATTCGAGACTCATTTTCCCGCTTGAGCCTCCCAGGCTCCCGGGACAGACCGAGGGGGGTCTCATCGGCTCCACTTTAGGGGCAGAAGCAGCGGCTCAGCCAGGACTTGGACTTGGGGCGTCTGCTGCCCCTCCGCGCACGGTGCCCTTTGACCGGGTGCCCGGTGGAGGCCATTCCCACGCACGTTCAGACAGAATCAAAAAGGAGCAGCGGCCGCCCTGGCCGGCGTGGCTCACACGAAGGGTCTCGGGTTCGATTCCTGGTCAAGGGCAGGTCAAGGCCACATACCTGGTTTCAGGAGACAACCAATCTCTCTCTCTTTCTCTCTCCCCCGCCCCCCGCTCCCTCCCTCTCTTCCCTGCTCTCTAAAAATCAATGGAAAAAAGGTCCTTGGGTAAGGGTTAACAACAACAAAATAATAATAATAAATAACATTTTAGCCGAAACCGGTGTGGCTCAGTGGATAGAGCGTCGGCCTGCGGACTGAAGGGTCCCGGGTTCGATTCCGGTCAAGGGTATGTACCTTGGTTGCGGGCACATCCCCAGTGGGAGGTGTGCAGGAGGCAGCGGATCGATGTTTCTCTCTCATCGATGCTTCTAGCTCTCTATCCCTCTCCCTTCCTCTCTGTAAAAAATCAATACAATATATTTAAAAAAAAAATAATAACATTTTAAAAAGGATCAGGTCGGGCGGGTGAGTGACTCGTGTCTGCAGAGTCACCGTGGAGTCCCGGCTCGTCTGCAGCTGGAGGACAGGCTGGGCCGGGGAGACCCATCGCCCTCGGGGAGACCCTCACAGACGCACACCCACCCCCTGGTTGTGACACAACTCGCCTCACAGACGGCCGCTTCTCACATATGGGGACGCGGATGGAAACAGAGAGTCACTCCCTCAGGCAAAGCCTGCAGGTGCCGGCCTGGGCGTTTCCCGGTGATTTTTCCATGAATCAGGTGCTGTCCCGGCAGGCTGAGCCACCCCGCCCCGTGTCCGCACATCCGCCGTCTCCTCCGCCGGAGGGGCCCCCAGCCTGGCGGGGCCACTGTTTCCATCGCGTCTGGGAGTCCCTGGCCTCTCCCAGTGGCCCCGGGAGGGAGGCGTGGGGGGCCGGGGAGTTGGAGGAGGAAGGTGAAGGGCTGGCGACGGGCCTGGCTCCCAGTGGGGTTCACGTACTCCAACCCCCTCTACATGGCCGAGCCGGGTCCATCTCAAAGGGAGAAAATGGCCCGGCCGGCGTGGCTCCGTGGCTGAGCGTCCACCTGTGAACCGTAAGGTCAGGGTTCGATTCCCGGTCAGGGCGCAGGCCCGGGTTGCGGGCTCCATCCCCAGTGGGGGGCGTGCAGGAGGCAGCCGATCCATGACTCCTTCTCATCGTGGATGTTTCTCTCTTTCCCTCTCCTTTCCTCTGTGACATCAGTAACAATATATTAAAGAAAAAGAAAATGGTGGCCTCCACTCCCAATTCCCTGAAATCTCAGAGCCTCCACCCACCCCGGCGGTCAGTGCACCCTGCTCGAGGGCCGGCCGTCACTGCCGGGATCTGCCCAGGCCTCCCGAGGCCTCCCAGCCAGGCTCCCGCCGACCAGCCCCTTTCGGCCGCCTGGTGGGGAGACGCTGCTCCATCCATGGCCACCCCGTGTCACATGAAGGGGAGGCGGCGGGCACGGCTTTCCCTGGCGCTGTTTGTGCAAAGACCTCTTTGGGGTCAGCACCGACTTTTCTGGGACAAACGTTCCGGGAACCGCAGACAGGTTCCGCCCCAAGCCTCCCAGCGAGTCAATCAGATGGATGGGGGGGAGGGGGGGAAGCGGGGGGCCCTCCGGCCGCCCTCCTCGCACGCCTTCCCCATTGAAGGTACCGCTGGTCTCTGGGCCTGGACTGTAAACCCCGCGGAGGGGGGGACACGGGTCTGTCTGTCTGCTCCACGCCCAGCGCCTCTCACGTGCCTGGCCCAGCCGTTGCCCACGAGACGGAGCTGTCGCTCCCACACGCCGGCCTCTGTCCCTCCAGCCCAGCCCTCCACGCGCCGCAGTGTATCTCCCGGGAGCGCCCGTGGTTCCGGCCCTGGTGCTCACACCGACGTGCACACACAGGCACACACGTCCACACACGGACCAGGCTATGCCGTGCTGGTTTTTCCCACACTCAGGGTCCTGTTGCCATGGTTATCTGTTGGGCTAAGTCTGTTGAGATGCAATCCGAGGTCGTCCCGACGACGAAGATGCCGAGGGCCCTGCCTGCTGCCCGAGGCGCAGCGGCCCGGGAATCGGGAATCCTGTCGTAGCCGCATCCCGACCTTCACCCCCACCCGCCCCCCGCCCCCCGCCCCCCGCCGACGCGTCCTGGGCTGCCAGGCAACGCGGGCCGCTGAGAAGCTCCACGAGGAGAGTGCAAAGTTCAGAGGGAACAGGAACCGATGTTCAGGGACCTTGAAGGGACATTCAGTTCCGGGAACGCGCTGGCGAGGGGCGGGCAGTGCTGGGCGGGGGCCCCGAGGTCACAGGGTCAGGCATGAGCGGTCCTGCCCGGGGCTGGCGGAGCCACCGGGAGAGAGAACACTTTGCTGGGCCTCATGGCCGTGACTCATGGGGTATTTTTAAAGGAATGTTCTGGTAAGGACATCAGCAGCGTGGTTACGCCAGGATGCTCCGTGTCATGACGCTGCGGCCACATCTGCAAATGCCATTCATGAACCACAGGAGACACGCGGCCTCTGCCCCATCCTCGAGCGCTCCCCGCGAGATGTCGGGGGGCTCTGCGCCAGGGGGGGCCCCCTCGGGCGGTCCGTGGGGCAGCGGTGTTGGGTTCGCCAGCCGGTGCACACCCGCACAGCCAGCCCACGCTCCCGCTGCTGAGAGAAGCTCCGAGGAGGAAGCCAGTCGGTGCAGCGGCAACCCGGGAAGGCTCCCTGGAGGAGGCCTCGGCCAGCTCTCCAGGCTGCAGGTCCGACGGGCACAGGCCGGGGAGACGCGGCTGCAGGGGTCGGGGAAGCTGGGCGTGGGGACTGGGCGGAAGCTGGCTTCCCTGGCTGCTTCCAGCTGTGAGTCCACGCTGGAGCCGAGAGGGAGCATCAAACCCACCAGGACAAGAACTGCGGGTCGTGCACGACGTGCCGTCGGCCCAGGTCTCACAGCGAGAGCAAGTGTGGCTGGGGGCGGCGGCCGAGGCGAGGCGTCTGCGTGGCTGGTCAAGTTCGTTGTCCTGGCGCCGGGGCCGTGGCAGGTTCTGTGCGCGCTGCACGGTTCTGATTAAAGATGTCCTTTTACACCCGGCCCGTGTGGCTCCGCGGTTGAGCGTCGACCTAGGAACCGGGAGGTCACGGCTCGATTCCCGGTCAGGGCCCAGGCCCGGGTTGCGGGCTCGATCCCCAGTGGGGGGCGTGCAGGAGGCAGCCGATCCGTGGTTCTCGCTCATCACGATGTTTCTCTCTCTCCCGCTCCCTGCCTCTCTCTCTAAAGATCAGTGAGAACACGTGAACACGTCGCTCTAGAGCGCCAACGAGTGCGGGTGGGTCTGCAGCCTCCCGGACCCCGGCGGCCGGCGAGCGGAGAGATGGCTTCTCCGGGGGCGACGGTGGCCGCTCGGCACACGTTTGTTGGCGTGTTTTTCCTACAGGAAACGTTCCGTGTAATTCAGGACAGCCTTTCTGTGTTTCTAAAATAACCGTTGCCCGGAACACAGGCTGTGGGAGGGAGCCGGGGGGGTGTTTCCTTCCCACGCCGACGTCCGGGCAGCAGGGAGGACAGGCTGGGGGAGGACCTGGCCACCTGGCCGGGCAGACACTGCCCTCCTCCCGTCGGGCCCGGCGCTCAGCACGGGGGCAGGAAGTGTGGTCAAATGAGTGACAGATTGAGAAAGAGCGACAAAGAAGGTTTCCTCGCAGGTACCAATGGGGACCCCAGCCCAGGACGCCGAGGACACCCCACATTCACGTAGGACACCCCACGTTCCACAGAGGACACCCCATATTCACGGAGGACACCCCACGTTCCACAGAGGACACCCCATATTCACGGAGGACACCCCGTATTCACGCAGGACACCCCATGTTCCACAGAGGACACCCCACATTCCACAGAGGACACCCCATATTCACAGAGGACACCCCATATTCACGGAGGACACCCCACATTCACGAAGGACACCCCACGTTCCACAGAGGACACCCCATATTCACGGAGGACACCCCATGTTCCACAGAGGACACCCCACATTCCACAGAGGACACCCCATATTCACAGAGGACACCCCATATTCACGGAGGACACCCCACATTCACAGAGGACACCCACGTTCCTGGAGGACACCCCACATTCACAGAGGACACCCACGTTCCTGGAGGACACCCCACATTCACAGAGGACACCCCACATTCACAGGGAACACCCCACATTCATGGAGGACACCCACGTTCCTGGAGGACACCCCACGTTCACGGAGGACACCCCTCATTCACGGAGGACACCCACACTCCTGGAGGACACCCCACATTCACAGAGGACACCCCACGTTCACGGAGGACACCCCACGTTCACCAAGGGCCACCGACCGTGGCTCTCTGCCACTTGTCTCGCACCAAGGCCGCAGCGCCGTGAGCCGGCTGCGGGGACTCACCCCGTCCTGGTTCTGAGACGGTTCCGTCCGAGGCTAACCCGGAGCCCGCAGCGACACCTCCTGGTGAGCGTGACTCACGGAACAGGGCCTCTAGGCCATTAGACGTGTGGGGCGAAGACGACGTCGGGTGCAGAGCACACGGTGAGCCTGGCCGGGTGGCTCCGTGGACGGAGCGTCGGCCTTCGGACTGACGGGCCCCGGGTTCGGTTCCGGTCAAGGCCATGGGCCGCGGCTGCAGGCTCCTCCCCGCCCGGGGCCCTGGTCGGGCAGGTGCAGGAGGCAGCCCATCGACGTGTTTCCTCACATGTATGTTCCTCTCTGTCCCTCCCTCCCTCTCCCGCTCTCTCCCCAGAAAAGATCGGCGGGAAATGCCCGCGGGGAGGATTAAAAAGCAAACAGACAAACAGAACACATGATCCAGAGCCTGAGCATCGTTTTGGCCCCACGGAACGCGGCGGCTCTTGGCGCCACAGCGCCACGTGTCCCGGGAAAAGCTCCCACGTGCCGGGGCCTGCGTGGCTCCGAGCAGCTCGGGACGCGGCACCTTCGCTCCGTGCCAACAGCGGCCACGGAGACGCCTAGGAGCCCATTAACTACCGAGGTCACGCTCACCGCACCCTGGTCCCTGGTCGCTGGTCCCCCGCTGCCCCAGCGCTCGCCTCTCACAGGCACGGGGGCGGGGACGCACCGCCGGGCGACAGGAGCAGTAATTCCCTAACTCGCTGCCTGGAGGCAGCCTTCGGACCTTCTGGACCCTGTGCCCGGCGCCGCCCGAGCCAGCCAGACCCGCTCAGGGTGGAGTCCCGGCCTCTAGGATCGGGAGCAAAGCATCTTGGGACTTGGCGGCTCTGGGTGCCAGGCAGACTCCATCCCTTACTGTGCACGTCTAACCACGCTGGTAAGAGGGGGCCCGTCCCTCCCTCAGTTTCCTCATCTGGAGAATGGGAATGACAAAACCAGCCCCCGGGGAGCGTGCAGGTTAAACAAGATTGCACGTAGATGCTCGGCAGAATCCCTGCATTTAGGAAGCGTCACCAAATGGTGCTTGTTGTAACGGGAGGCCTGGTGCACAGATTCGTGCACTTGCAGGGCGGGGGGGGGGGGGTCCCTCAGCCCGGCCTGCGCCCTCTCGCAGTCCAGGATATCCGCCCGCCTGCTCGCTGCTCCTTAGCGGCTGCCGTGGAGGCGGGAGAGGGTCCCACCACCCCACTGTGCTCACCAGCCGTGAGCCCGGCTTTTTGCTGAGCGCGCTGACCACCGGGGGGGGGGGGGGGAGGGGGGGCGGCTCCTGCGTTGAGCGTCTGCCCCCTGGTGGTCAGGGAGCATCATAGCGACCGGTCGTTCTGCCGTCCGGTCGATTTGCATATTAGCCTTTTATTCACCGGCTTGTCCTTCTTCACGTGAGTGAGGTCTGATGGAGGCGCGTGTTCCGTGTGAGGTTGGGGTCGGCGTGGGACGGTACCTCTCCCACTGGGAGGAGTGCCTTTTCCTTGACTGGACACGGAGCGTGTTCTCAGAAGCCCGAGATCACGTCGATATCCCGACACCTCCGTGCCATTCTCTTTCTCAGGGAATCGCTGGGGCGAAGGCCTCCCGCCGTCCCGGCCCCGCACACTGAAGGTCACGCTATGGAAAATGCTATCACCGGCCCCCTCCTCGCCCCCCCAATACTATGAGCAAACAGAAGGCGCCTGTACGCGCCGTCGCCGCCGCGCACGCGCGCCCTGTCACCTGCTGAAAAAGGTCATCACGGCCTCGTGGGTGGGGAAGGTCAGGAGCCTCGGGTTCACCTGCAGGTAGACCCACAGGAGCAGCGTCTTCAGCAGGTGGAACTCACTGAAAACAAACAGGCTGGACACACAAAGACGGGAGGGCCTTTCAGGGAGAGCGGACACCCCCCCGGGAGGCGCGGGAAGGGAACGCGAGTCCGGGAACGGGAGTCCAGGCCTGCGCCTGCGGGCAGCCTGGGGGAGGGGCGGTGTGGGGGACCGTTCCGGAGCGGACCGCTGAGCCCAGAGCCCTGGCAGGTGGCCACGTGCTCAGGGGACAGCAGCGCTAAGTCACAGGGCGGGGCGGGGTCCTGGCTCCCTCCGGGACCCGCTGCGGCCTGTAGCGGCCTGGGGCCTCCTCGAGAAACGAGGAATGAAGAGCGGCTGGGGCCGGCCGGCGTGCGCAGTGGCTGGCGTCTCTGTCCGACTCGCGGTCAGGGCACAGGCCCGGGATGTGGGCTCCATCCCCCGTGGGGGGCGTGCAGGAGGCAACAAATGGCTGTCCCTCTCCCTCTCCCTCTTTCTCTCTCTCTCTTTCTCTCTCTCTCTCTCTTCTTCCCTCTTTCTAAAATCAATACATAAATTACCCCAGCCCAGTGGTCGGCAAACTCATTCGTCCACAGAGCCAAATATCGACAGGACAACGATGGACATTTCTTTGGAGAGCCACATTTTTTAAACGTAAACGTCTTCTAACGCCACTTCTTTCAAATAGACTCGCCCAGGCCGTGGTATTTTGTGGAAGAGCCACACTCAAAGGGCCAAAGAGCCGCATGTGGCTCGCGAGCCGCAGTTTGCCGACCACGCCCTAGCCGGTTTGGCTCAGTGGATAGAGCGTCTGCCTGCGGACTGCAGGGTCCCGGGTTCGATTCCCGGTCAGGGCACAGGAGGCCCGGGTTGTGGGCTCCATCCCCCGTGGGGCGCGTGCAGGAGGCAGCCGATCCATGGTTCTCTCTCATCATGGATGTTTCTCTCTCTCCCTCTTCCTCTCCCTTCCTCTCTGAAACCAATTTAAATATATTTTAAAAAATAAAGTAAAATCAACACATACATTAAAAAAGAAAAAGAAGCAAGGTATCACAACCCTTTCGCCCACCACTTCCGCGGTCACGGAGGGGAAGGCCAGCCAGGGCGTGACCCTGCCGGGACGGGAGCATCACCGCCCACCCGTCGCGCTATTTCTGGGCTGTGGCCCCGGCCAGACCGGACCGCCTTTGTCACTGTCTGGGCGGTGACGGTGAGCAGCTGGCCAGAGGTCACAGAGCCACCTGGTAGCACGCCCCCACCAGGACCCCAGCCAGGACTCACCACCCTCGGCGGGCGAGCGAGGTGACTCTGGGCAGAGCTCACGGGTGAGAGCCTCAAGCCCAGAAGGTTCTTTGAGACCTTACGGAAGGGGCAACATGGGGGGGCGGGGGGAAGGCGGTGAGAGCCCCCGGAATCAGGGTCTGGTTCTGTTTGCAGGAGGAAGGTCAGTGTTGGAAGAAAGCCCCCGGAATCTGGGTCTGGTTCTGTTTGCAGGAGGAAGGTCAGTGTTGGAAGGAAGCCCCCGGAATCAGGGTCTGGTTCTGTTTGCAGGAGGAAGGTCAGTGTTGGAAGGAAGCCCCCAGAATCGGGGTCTGGTTCTGTTTGCAGGAGGAAGGTCAGTGTTGGAAGGAAGCCCCCGGAATCAGGGTCTGGTTCTGTTTGCAGGAGGAAGGTCAGTGTTGGAAGGAAGCCCCCAGAATCGGGGTCTGGTTCTGTTTGCAGGAGGAAGGTCAGTGTTGGAAGAAAGCCCCCAGAATCGGGGTCTGGTTCTGTTTGCAGGAGGAAGGTCAGTGTTGGAAGAAAGCCCCCAGAATCAGGGTCTGGTTCTGTTTGCAGGAGGAAGGTCAGTGTTGGAAGGAAGCCCCCAGAATCGGGGTCTGGTTCTGTTTGCAGGAGGAAGGTCAGTGTTGGAAGAAAGCCCCCTGCCTTTAGCTGGATGCCCCCCTAGGGGTGAGCGCCTGCAGGCGATGACCAGGCTGAGGCCCGGCCGCCTGGCTCTGTGGCTGACCATCCGCCTGTGAACCAGGAGGTCCCTGGTCTGACTCCCGGTGGGGTGTGTGTGGGACGCAGCAGCTGATGGATGATTCTCCCTCATCGTTGATGTCTCTCTCTCCCTTTCTCTCTGACATCAATAAAAATATACTTTAAAAATAATAAATAAAGCAGGTGCCCTGGACATCAGTGGGGCGAGGCGAGCTTACTCCGGAAGATGTGAGTCAGGGCGCTGCTGGCCCGGCCACCCCAGGCGGAGGGCTGCTGGCTGCCCAGCCCACGTGGCTCTTGCCTGCTGGCACCCGGGAGCCCCGTGCGGGCGGGCGGGCCGTGCAGACAGCCCCAGGGGGACGGCCCTGCTTTCCACACGGGTCATGTCTCCCCGAACCTGTGAGTCTAGACACGGGCACGCAATGTTCCCGATTCCGGTTCCCGCCCCGTGCGTGTTTTCTAGGCCCCCGCCGTCCCTGGCGTCCTGGCTGCGGCCAGACGTCCCCCCTTTTCTCGCTTAAATGCTGCCGGGCCGGCAGCTCAGTCTTTCCGAGGGCGGGGCGCGCCCCGAGACGGCGAGGTCGCCCTGTTTATCTCCTCACCGGTTCACCGCTCTGCCCCCCCAATGGAGGGCGGGGAGGGGGGCAGGGCAGAACCCGATGCCAGGCTGTGGTGTGGACCGTCTCGAGGCTCATCTCTATTTCTTATTTTTTAAAAACATATTTTTATTGATTTCAGAGAGGAAGGGAGAGAGAGAGAGAGAGAGAAACATCAGTGTGCCCTGACCGGGAATCAAACTGTGACCTCCTGTTCATAGGTCGACACTGAGCCACGCTGGCTGGGCTGTTGGCAAAATTTTAAAAAATGACAGAGGCGCCCTGGCCGGTGTGGCTCGGTGGCTAGAGTGTCAGCCTGTGAGGGGAGGGTCCCGGGTTCGATTCCCGGTCAGGGCACGTGCCCAGGTTGCCGGCTGGATCCCCAGTAGGGGGCGGCGTGCAGGAGGCAGCCGATCCATGATTGATTCTCTCTCATCACTGATGTTTCTCTCTCTCCCTTCCTCTCTGAAATCAGTAAAAATATTTTTTTTAAAAAATTACTTAGGCAATTAATTAATTCCCAGATGGACACTTGAGGGTCCTTACCCTGATGAATACTGTGAGGAGAAGCCCCCTGTGCCCCGCGGAGCACCCCATGTCCCAGTCCCCACGGGATGTGCAGGGGGCGAGGAGTTTGAAATGGAGGACGTGCGGCACACAGTGTGCCCAGCAGGGGGGTAGGGGCCCCTCCCCCAGCTCCCTCCCCCAGCAGCCCTGCTCCCCCAGGCGCCCGCACGCATGCACACGCACACACATACACACATGTGCATGCACACACATACGCACATGTGCACACAGAGGCACGCATGCGCGCACACACGTATGCACACGCGCGCATGCGCGCGCACACACATATATGCACACATGTGCACGCACACACACATGTGCCCACACGTGCCCTGCAGCCTGTGCTGACCTGGGGGACCGCAGCACCTTGAGCAGCAGCTCCTTGGGGATTTTCTGCAGGTGGATCTGCCTCCCCACCTCGGCGACCAAGTTCATTTCCATCCATTTCTCGCAGGCGGCGCTGAGCGGCTCCTCCTTGTACTGAGGAGAGGGAGAAGCTGGTGGGTGAGGCATCGCGGGCTCTGGCGCCCCCTGCTGGGCAGTGGCGGGACGAGCATCATGCCCGGGCTCAACCCTCTGTCTGCCAGGCTCAGGGCCCGGCACGGGGTCCCCTTAAACCAACCCTCGCTGCACTCCCGGCGGCTCACTGTTGTCCCGATTTGACCGATGGAGCAACCGAGGCTCTAAGAGTCCTCTTCTCGCCGGGGGTCCCAGTAAGCGCAGAGCCGGGTGCTACCCCCGGGTCCCCCCCGCCACCCCCCAGCATCTCGGCCTGGCCACGGAGGCCCCGCGGGGTCCACCCCGGAGGGAGCTCTAGGGCCAGCAGTGAGGAGGATGAGAGTCCCGAGGCCCCCGTGCAGGTCCTCAGGGCTGCGGCTGCCGGGAACGCAGAGACGCCACCCACCAGGGGCTTTCCGGTCACCGACCCGGGAAAGGGGGGCAGCGAGTTGTCTTTGAAAAACAGGCGTTAAAACAACCTCAGACGCACCGTGACGTGCGGGCCCCGTGTGGCCGAGTGCGACGGTCAGGCGTGTCTGTTTTGGTGTGAGCGGCCTCTCGGAGGGAGGCTGGATTTGGGAGGCCAGGGCTCGAACCCAGCACAGCCACCGAGACACCACGGCCAGGGCGCCCCCTCCTGCCCCCCCCCCCGCCCCCGTGTTCTGCGAGAGCTGATTACATCCTTCCTTCCCAACCCTGACTGGGCCAGGGCGACGAATTCCCCGTGACTTCCACCGGGAGGTCCCGGCGGGCGGTTTGCTGTTTGGGGGCAAAAATCAGCGCTGCCGCCCACGCCCCACCCCCAAGATCAAAGCTTGTCTGCCTTTCGGGTGTCAAAACATCCTTTCCAAAATAAGTGCTTTTTCCAAACTGTTCACTTGGCAAAATAAAATGCTGGCACGCTCACGTCGGTGCCTCTGGGGGACACGTTGGCACGGGGCCTGGGGTGCCCCGGCGTCGGGCAGGTCCCCCAGGCCCTCGCGCCCCGGCCGGCGGCTCTCACCTTGCAGCCCGCCATGTAGAAGTTGGCGACGGTGCTGGACGAGAGCCCGTGGACCATGATGGCCACGCACCTGCGGAGACAGAACGGCTGGTCTGGGCCCGGCCGCTCGGAGGGTCCCCCTCAGCCCCGGACGGCGGACGGCGGAGCCTCGATGGGGGACGCGGACATGTGGCCAGGGCTCGCCCACGGGCCCGGGGAAAGGCTGTGCCCCACACGGGCCGGGGCTCGATGGGCAAGGGGGGCTGCGGTCCTCGAATGTGTCTCTCTCCTGTGAGGTCCGCGTGGACCTCGCGTACCGTTTGTGGACATGATCCTGTTTTCCAGAAAGAACAAGGCTCTGTCGGGAACGAGTGGGAAGGAAGGGTCAGCGGGGCGAGGGGGGCACTTGTAACACTTTGAACGATAAAGACTCAGCCCGGCCGGTGTGGCTCCGGGGCTGAGCGTCGACCTAGGAGCCAGGAGGTCAGGGTTCGGTTCCCGCTCAGGGCACAGGCCCGGGTTGTGGGCTCCATCCCCCGTGGGG
>NC_137783.1:662036-942036 GCF_963455305.1 Plecotus auritus | reverse complement strand
ATATTTAAAAAAAAAACCCACATCCACGTGTAAACCTCTAAGCACATGAGCACTCAGACCCACACGAGCCCCCAGCCGTGACCGCACCACGGAGTCAGAACGGGGCCTTCCTCTCAGGAAGCCACGGAGACTCACCACAGCCCACGTCCTCGTTCAGAGAAGTGGCCGCCTCCCCGCCCCGGCCGGCGGGTGGAGACCGGTCGCTGCGTGAATACGACTGACCGCTACCGAGCGCCCACCGCCACCAGGCACGGCTCCGTGCTGCCCCCCACCCCCCAGGCTTCTGCGCAGCAATGCAAGAGCTATGATCCCATTTCCCAGATGGGCAGACCGAGGCTAGATCCCGTGCTGAGGTCCCACCACGGGCCTCGCTCTTACTGCCGGAGCCACCACGGTCCCCACACGCCACGCTGGGCTCTCTCGGGGTTCCGCGTGGCGCCGGCGAGAACGCACCTGGCAGAAGCTGCTCCAGGTCCCTCGTGCGGCTGGCGGGGGCCCCGCTCAGGGCCGAGACGTAGAGCTTGGTCAAGGTCTCGGACTGGAAGAGCTGGGGCAGGTGCAGCTCCCACTGGAAGCCCAGGCACTCGAGCGTCACCACTGGGGAGAGAGCACAGGGCACCTTGTCCCGCCGCCTCCGCCGGCCACAGGCCCGGGCAGGGGCGCTCCGCGAGGAAGGCAGCCGCACGGAGCACAGGCCGCGGGATGCCGGCCGGGCCCCACGCGGGTCCTTGGTTATCACCCAGGAAGGCCCCTGGGACACGGGCAGGTGGACTCGGGTCCGGACCGGTCAGGGCGGAGAGGCTCGGCGGGCAGCAGGCGCCCGGGGCTGCTCCCGTGCGGCCTCCACGCAAAGCCCGTTGGCCGACGGCGAGCGTCCGTCTTTCGTGCGCTTGTTGGTAACGCCCTCCCGAGGGATTTGCCCCTCCGTTCATTTTAGAGAGAGTGGGAGGGAGGGGAGAGGCAGAGAGAGAGAAACAGCCCCGTGAGAGAGACACATCGGTTGGTTGCCTCCCGCACGCACCCCGACCAGGGCCCGTGGGGAACCTGCAACCGAGGCCCGAGCCCTGGACCAGAATCGAACCCGGGACGGGACCCTTCCGTCGGCGGGCCGGCGCTCTATCCACGGAACCACCCCGGCGAGGGCGCTGTGTCCTCTTTAGCGTGGCCGTTAGCACCCGGACGTGCGTCTGCCCAGCTTGGTTTCATTCGTCGGACATTCGACGAATATTTATGGCGCCAGTGACACCTCAGGTTGTGCAGGGGGCAGGGACGGGGGCGCACAGGCTGGGGGCGCAGGGGCCGGGGGCGTGGCCTCTGCTGGGTCCCTTCCGCGGAGACCACGGTCCCGGAGGTCAAGCCACCTGCCGACGGGTCCCCGGGGCCGGGAACTCACCTCCATCCCCGCTCGGCACAGCCTTCTTCAAAGTCCCAGAGCGTTTTTTCTGGATTTTGGGGATGTACAACCTCGAGGAAAAACACACAAAACCCCAGGCGTTCACAGGGTGCCTCTCTCATCCCAGCAGCGGCAGCGCCTCCAGCACCGTCTGCGGGGCTGGGACACCTGCCCACGGGCCAGCCTCCTGAGCGCCCGTCTGCTGATCAGACCGACTGCGCTCAGCTGGATGTCCCATCCAACACGGAGTCCCCTTGCTCTGTGTACGGGGCTGGGGGGGTCCCCCAGGAGGTGTGGGAAGCTACGTGTCGGTCTGGAGGGCCCCTGTGTCGCTGAGACTCTGAAACACGTCTGGCACAGTAGGTGCTCAGGAGATAGCGGGTGGCGGGAGGGAGAGAAGGCTCGGGTCATTCCCTGGAAGCCAACCCACGAACACTTCTGTCGGGGCTCTGCGCTCCCCGGTCTCAGCGTGTCCAAAGCCGGAGCTCGGCACCCACCCCGGCCCAGCCCCGTGCCGGCCCCGCAGACGGAGTGCTGGCAAAGCGATCCCGCATCTAGATGCGGTAAATTACCTTCTGAGTTCATCCATCTCTCTTTAAGATGTTTATAAGCTTTTATTGTATTTTATATTTATTTATTTATTATTTTTTTAGAGAGAGAGAGAGAGAGAAGGAAAGGGAGAGAGAAACATCAACATGGATCAGCTGCCCCCTGCACGCCCCGCCCTGGGGATGGAGCCCGCAACCTGGGCCTGTGCCCCGATCGGGAATCAAACCCCGGCCTCCTGGTTTCACAGGTCGACTGCTCAACCCCTGAGCCTGTTGCTCTGACCTTCGTCCGAGCCACCATCACCCCCCGCATCCCTGCAGGTCTCCAGCCTGCCCCCCCCCGCCCCCATGCCCCCTCTGAGGCACCCTGCACTGCACACCCCGCACTGCACACCCCGTACTGAGGCCCCCCTGTCCCGAACGCCAGCCTGGCCTTGCCTCTCTCCTCTGAGTCCTTCCCGCTCGCCCCATGCCCTCAGCCAGGCCAGGGGGGCTCCTGCGGTCCCTGTGGCCTCGCCCCCCACGCCCACCCCATCCCTCTCACAGCCTGACCTCCCCCCTGCCCCTCCCCCCATCTTGCTCCCGTCCTCTGGACACAGCCCAGCTGCCCGAGGGCTCTCCTGGCCTCTGCGCCTGGCACGCTCCTGCCCCTGCCGGGCGAGCCGAGGGGCTGCTTTCTCAGGGAGGCTGGGCCAGTGCCCTCCCCGTGCCCACCCTGGCAGCACCCCCACCCTGCACAGTCTCGGGGCTGCCTCCTCCTCACGCAGCCTCCGCAGCACGCCTGTCCCACAGGCAGAGCCCCCGGCCCCGCCCCGTGGACGCCGCAGACACCCGTCAGGGGCCGACGATGCGCAGACAGAGACGATGCCGTAAACCCGATCCTCTGCCCGCTGAGCGGGAGGCACAGCCTGAGGCGCATGCCCACCGGGAGACGGCGCCCGGGAAATCAGGCAGCCGGGGCCCTCGGCCGCCACCTCTGCCGGCGGCACCTTAGCCGTGCTGTTCTCCACGACCCCGGGAACCCGTGGGCCCCGGGCGCGGAGGGGGCCCGGGTGCCAGAACCCTTGTCCAGATCACGACCGGACACACGTGGCCTGTTCCCCGCGGGGAGGCTGGCTCCCCGTGACGCAGCTCCCGGAGGCAGGAGGGGCCCGGCTGTTTAGGCCCCGGGTGCCCTGGGTCTGACCCCTCGCCGGCTCGGTCGCACGTCTGGGAAGAGCTGCCGAGGTCAGGGGTTCAGACCCGGATCTCAAAACAGAGCCACGGGCTGTGGAAAGGACGGGCGATGCCCGTGAGCTCAGCGGCCCTGGCAAACATCACCGTCACTGCCGGGCGGGGAGATGCCAGACGGCGGGCGGCGGGCCCCGCCTGGGGCCCTGGCTGCTGGCCCAGACGCACCACGTGGGGCGGGCTCTGCAGTTCCCAGGCCGGGTTCCTCCTAGGGCGGCCGGGAGCGCTGGTGGGACAGACGGCCCCCTGTGAGCTGTCCCCGCTGCTGCCTGAGACCAGGTGGCACGTGGGCACGGGGGGGCGCTGTGAGCCGGGGCTGGTCCCTCAGCCGACCCGGGATTTCCTCAGATGCCTGGCTCAGTGGGTGAGCGTAGACCTATGAACCGGGAGGTCAGGGTTCGATTCCCAGTCAGGGCACATGGCCCGGGGTGTGGGCTCGATCCCCAGTAGGGGGTGTGCGGGAGGCGGCCGATCAGTGATTCTCTCATCCTTGACGTTTCTCTCTCCCTCCCCCTTTCCCTTCCTCTCTGAGATCAATTAAAAAAAATATTAAAAAAATAATAAAGTGCCGGGGAATGAGCCGGCCTTCTGCAATCGGTCCAGCTCTGTGTCCCGGGAGCAGCGGGAAAGAGGCCACAGCACGGAGAAGCAATGGATGCTCTAAGCCTCGGGAGTGAGGGGCGCAGCTTCCCGGGCGAAGCAGGCGACGGCGTGGAAGTCCCGATTCGCGAGACGGGTTCAGACGCAGAGCCAGGACCCGCTAACCCAGCCGTGGGCAAACGACGGCCCGCGGGCCGGATCCGGCTGTTCTATCCGGTTCTCTTGCTCTCCCCTCCGCTCCTTTACTTTGAATTTATATTAGTTCACACAAACACTCCATCCATGCTTTTGTTCCGGCCCTCCGGTCCCGTTTAAGAACCCATGGTGGCCCTCGAGTCACAAAGTTTGCCCACCCCTGCCGACTACACTTTGTCAACGGATGCGTTGGTAAACGTGTCACCATCCAGTTGGGGTCCCAACGTCCTCACGTAAAGAAAAAGCTAGAGTCCTGCTGGCGTGGCTCCGTGGTTGAGCGTCGACCTAGGAACCAGGAGGTCACGGTTTGATTCCCGGTCAGGGCACAGGCCCGGCGTGTGGGCTCGATCCCCAGTGGGGGGCGTGCAGGAGGCAGCCGATCCGTGATTCTCTCTCAGCATGGATGTTTCTCTCTCTCTCTCCGTCTCTCTTCCTCTCTGACGTCAATAATAAGAAAAAGAAAAAGAGAAAAAGCTAGGACACACAGGTTGGTCTCTCTCTGCCGTTGATCAGCACCCGTGCATTCTCAGAGAAGGGGGTCCCCCCGGCCCCGCCCTCCCTGAGGACCGGTCCCTCAGGCAAGCTGCCTCGTGACGGCCCACCTGCCACCACGGGCGCTGCCCGGAGGTGCGGGTCCCTCCGAGGGGGCGTGCCCTCCGCGGGCGCGGCCTCCCTACCTGTCCGGGGCCTGCAGCGTGTCGTCCACATCCAGGCACATGGCCTTGCACATCTGGGACAGCGCCAGCAGGTCCCGGGAGAAGGGCTCGCTGGGGAGGCGCCACCGGTTGGTCGAGCCGGCCATCTGGCGCTCCGGCCGAGCTCTGTGCTTCTTGGGAAACAAGGAAAAGAGAGAAAATGGTTTCTCAATCTCACACGCTTGCCAGCCCTTCCTTCCCAACAGCACGGCGGGGAGCGAACCCGGGCACGCTTCAGTGCTGGTTCGTGTCCCATGAGCCCCCTGTTCAAGGCCCATCTATTCGGCGAGAAGGCGGTTGCAGGGATGCGGGACCTGGGACGGGAGGCGCCGAGGCTACGTGTCGGGGGAGGAGGTGTTCCTTTGCTGCGGCTCCCAGGAACCCAGAGGCGGGCGCAGGCTGACGCTCCCGGAACTGCTGTGCGAGTGCTCACCCCAACGTGGTCCCGGGAGAGACCGGGGGGGGGGGGATGGGGGGGTGGGGGGGGGGGGGGGGCCAGGCCAGCGGCCGTTTGTTTATTTAAATTGTGTCCATTTTCCAGGGTCCGTTTCGTGGCATTTAGGGCATGACAGTGCTGTCAGCCATCAGCACCCCAATCAGAACATTTCATTCCCCACAGGAAACCTTACCGCACCCCCCCCCGCCCCCCGCCCCCCCTGCCCCGTTCTTGGCAATCACCAATCTGCTTTCTGCTCCTTTAGGTCTGCTGTTCTAGCTATTAATTTTTTTAAAATATATTTTTATTTATTTATTTTTTTAAATATATTTTATTGATTTCTTACAGAGAGGAAAGGGAGAGGATAGAGAGCTAGAAACATCGATGAGAGAGAAACATCGATCAGCTGCCTCCTGCACACTCCCTGCTGGGGATGTGCCCGCAACTCAGGTACATGCCCTTGACCGGAATCGAACCCGGGACCCTTCAGTCCGCAGGCCGACGCTCTATCCACTGAGCCACACCGGTCAGGGCTTGTTTTGTTTTTTTTGTTTGTTTGTTTGTTTGTTTTTGTTTTTTAAATATATTTTATTGATTTTTTACAGAGAGGAAGGGAGAGGGATAGAGAGTTAGAAACATCGATGAGAGAGAAACATCGATCAGCTGCCTCCTGCACACCTCCCACTGGGGATGTGCCCGCAACCAAGGTACATGCCCTTGACCGGAATCGAACCCGGGACTCTTCAGTCCACAGGCCGACGCTCTATCCACTGAGCCAAACCGGTTTCGGCTAGCTATTAATTTTTAATGTTTTTATTGACGTCAGAGAGGAAGGGGAAGGGAGAGGGAGAGAGAGAGAGAGAGAGAGAGAAACATCCATGATGAGAGAGAATCATGGATCGGCTGCCTCCTGCACACCCCCTACTGGGGATCAAGCCCACAACCCGGGCCCGTGCCCTGACCGGGAATCGAACCCTGACCTCCTGGTTCCTAGGTCAATGCTCGGCCACGGAGCCATGCCGGCTGGGCCTGGATATTTTTATAGAAATACAACGTGTGGGTTTGTGTGGCTTCTGGCACTCAGCATAACCTTTTCGAGTTCCATCCACATCGCAGCCTGTGTCCACGCCGAGCCCTCTGCGCTGTGAGATGGAGCACCCGCCGTGGCCACCGTCAGAGGTGGACGTGGCCGAGTGGCGCCACCTACGGGTGCCGTGACCTGCTCTCGGCTCTCTGTGCGCACAGCGGGAGGGCCCTGCTGCTTGGACGTGTCCCCAGCCATTGCCTGCGGGGAGCAGCGGACACACGGCGTGGACGTCGCCCTCAGACGTGGCGGCTCAAGGAAACCGTCCTGCACACGGCACCATGAGGGGCCCACGGGAACGGGTACCACGGCTCCTCAGCCACGCCAGGCCCCGGCCGCCTGGCGGGGAGAGAGGAGCTATAAAACAGGGGGTCTGAGTTCGAATCTCGCTACTGCCGCTGACTCGCGATGTGGCCGTGGGCGGCCAGCTGGCCTCTGGGCCTCCTGGGCGCCGTACGTTCAGTGGGACTATGACCTGATGGTGAGGACGAGGCTGTGGGGCCGGTGCTGATGCGAAAATGATTAAATCAGCCCGCCCGGCGTGGCTCCGGGGTTGAGTGTTGACCTAGGAACCAGGAGGTCAGGGTTCGATTCCCGGTCAGGGCACAGGCCGGGGTTGCAGGCTCGGTCCCCAGGGCGGGGCATGCAGGAGGCAGCCGATCCATGATTCTCTCTCATCATGGATGTTTCTCTCTCCCCCTCTCCCTTCCTCTCTGACATCAATAAAAATATATTTTAAAATAACAGAAATGATACGATAAGACACAGGCTGGGGGCCGTGCCCGGGTCTAGTACCTGGAACGTGGTGGGTGGTGGGAATGAGGAATCGGGATCCCCGCCTGGCGGTCAGCCCAGGCCCCAGCCCTCTGACCCCTCGTCCCAGCAGCGGCGGCCGCAGGCACTGACCCCGGGAGGCTTGGGGCTACGGCTCCCGCCACGGGTGCCACTCACCTGATTCAACATTTTCACCAACGGCGGCGAAGACCCCGCGGGGGGAGGAAGGGAGAAACACCTGGAAGACACAGCAGGAAAAGTGTACGTTTTCCTTCTTTTTTAAAAAATACGTTTTTACGGATTTCAGAGAGGTTCACAGGTCGGCGCTCATCCACTCAGCCACAGCGGCCGGGCTGAAGTTGACTTTTTCAAAAATGTCCCAGAGGGCCTCTTCAAAGTGTGATGGAGGAAATTGGCCTAAAGAATCTATGTTTTGCCACAAAAGTAGCCATGAGTGAAGCTTCGAGTGTGGGTTATTTATCCAATCCAGAGAATACCTAATTTTTAAAAAAATTTAAAAATATATTTTATTGATTTTTGACAGAGAGGAAGGGAGAGGGATAGAGAGAGAGAAACATCGATGAGAGAGAAACATCGATCCGCTGCCTCCTGCACACCCCCCACTGGGGATGTGCCACAACCAAGGTACGTGCCCTTGACCAGAATCGAACCCGGGACCCTTCAGTCCGCAGGCCGACGCTCTATCCACTGAGCCACACCGGTTTCGGCGAGAATACCTAATTTTTAATATATTTTTATTGATTTCAGAGAGGAAGGGAGAGGTTTGGAGAGAGAGAAACATCAGTGATGAGAGGGAATCACGGATCGGCGGCCTCCTGCGCGCCCCACACGCAACCCGGGCCTGTGCCCCGACCGGGAATCTGTAACTGTGACCTGGTTCCTAGGTCGCGCTCAGCCCGGGGCCTCGCCGGCCGGGCTGGGTGTGAGGGGCGTCAGGAGGCGGACGGTTCTCTGCAGGGAAAGGGGCTCCGAGAAAGCAAAGCAGGAGACAAGCAGCTTCCTCCCGTTTCCCCAGGAGGGAACCCAGGCCCATCAGACTCGCTACCTGCGATGGTCCCCGGCTCCCAGCCCCGCTGCCTCCGGCTGTCCCGGCTCCCAGCCCCGCTGCCTCCGGCTGCCCCCCCAGGCCCCCCAGCAGCGCCAGTGGGAGGGAGGGGTCCCCCAGCAGCACCAGGGGGAGGGAGGGGGTCCCCCAGCAGCACCAGTGGGAGGGAGGGGGCCCCCCAGCAGCGCCAATGGGAGGGAGGGGTCCCCCAGCAGCACCAGTGGGAGGGAGGGGGTCCCCCAGCAGCACCAGGGGGAGGGAGGGGGTCCCCAGCAGCATCAGTGGGAGGGAGGGGGTCCCCAGCAGCACCAGGGGGAGGGAGGGGGTCCCCAGCAGCACCAGGGGGAGGGAGGGGGTCCCCCAGCAGCGCCAGGGGGAGGGAGGGGGTCCCCCAGCAGCGCCAGGGGGAGGGAGGGGGTCCCCAGCAGCGCCAGGGGGAGGGAGGGGGTCCCCAGCAGCGCCAGGGGGAGGGAGGGGGCCCCCAGCAGCGCCAGGGGGAGGGAGGGGGTCCCCAGCAGCGCCAGGGGGAGGGAGGGGGCCCCCAGCAGCGCCAGGGGGAGGGAGGGGGTCCCCAGCAGCGCCAGGGGGAGTGAGGGAGAGCTCTGGGGCCGAGAGGGGCAGTCACACTCACTGCTCCGCGTGCGTCCACAGGGGAGTGGTCCGTGTCCGTCGGAGGCGCTCTCACTGCATCGGCTGCGTCACGGCTGTCCACCCGAGGCCGGTCCTAGCGCGCGCGGGGCGTCGGGCACGGGCACCTGCTGGCTGTCTTCCCCGCAGGGGCCGCGTGCTCCGGCGGGTGCCGCCCTCGGCTTCCTGGGTGCTGTGGGCGCCGCGGCGACTCAGGGACATTCCGAGGGTTCCTGTTCCGGCCTGGTCTCCGCACAGCTGTCCGCACTGCTGGGCTGTGGGGGGTGCGCCTCAGAGCCCCCCACGGGCCCCGCCCCGCCCAGCCTCTCTCCTTGGGGGGCGGTCAGGGTCAGCCCACTTCCCTGTGGTGCTCAGCTCCTCACAGCGCCGGGCGGCCTGGAAGGTTCTCGAAAACGGCCAGTGAGACCTGCCCCTCACCCTCCGGCCGCCTCTGTGAGGGGAGGGCTGGGCCCTCGGCCCCTCGGCCCCTCCCAGCGCTGCGTCCTGGGGGGCTCGGTCTTCCTCTGGGGTTCAGATGGGGTTTGATGGAAAGATTTACCTAAAAATGGGAGCTGTGCATCCCGAACGCAATGCCTGCAGGCTGTGCTGTGACCTGGGCACAGCCTTAACCCAGGGGCCAGTGCCTATGCCCAAGGGGTGTGCGCTGGGTGTATGTGTGTTGTATATGTGTGTTATGTGTGTGTGTGTGGTATGTGTTGTTGTGTTGTATGTATGTGTTGTGTATGTGTAGTGCGTGTTTGTGTATGTGTTGTGTATGTGTTGTGCGTGTTGTATGTGTTTGTGTGTTGTATGTGTTGTATATGTATGTTGTATGTGTTGTATGTATGTGTTGTGTATGTGTGGTGTCTCTCTGTATGTGTTGTGTGTGTGTTGGATGTATGTGTTGTGTATGCATGTTGGATGTATGTGTTGTACGTGTTTATATATGTGCTGTATGTGTTGTGTATGTGTTGTGTATGTGTGTTGTGTTTGTGTTGTATGTGTTGTGTGTGTGTGTTGGGAGTGTGGGGTTCCATTTCGGCAGAACCTGAACGGAAGACTGTTCAACGGGCTTCCACTTTAAAAACGGACGTGACTCTCTATCCCTCTCCCTTCCTCTCTGTAAAATATCAATAAAATATATATTTTAAAAAAATAAAAACGGACGTGACTTTCAAGGAGAAAAGCAGCCGGCGGCGCCCGGGAGCTCGCCTCCCGCCCCCCCGCCCCCCCGCGACCTTGCCTCACGCCGAGGAGACATTAAGAGCAAAACCCAGGCTAATTCCTACGCTCGCCGATTCCTGAGGCAGCGAGGCCGCATCTCTCCTCGGTTCCCATCCCCAACGCGCCACGGCCGCGAAGGGAACGCCATCGCACTGCGGGGACAAGGAAAGGAGCCCGCGGGAGGGAGCGAGGGCAGACGGCCCTTCCCCGGAAACCACCTGAGCCACACGCGTTGCCAAGATCCAAGAAAAACGTTTATTTACAACAGAGACCTGTACTCGGACATGCATTTCCTTCTCTTTTTCAAAACGAACCGGCGACCGGAGGTGAAGTGCACACTCCTTAAGGCAAGGGTCCCTGGGCAAGCAGTGCGTGTTTGTATTACATCCAAGAGCCACGCCCCCTGGGACCGCGGGGTCAAAGGGCAAGGCCCAGGTCAGCGCCGTGTCCTCCGTGAGCGACTCGGACGACCTCCCTGATGCGGGAACTCTGAGGTCAACTTGCTATGAACGATCCCAGGAAAAACGCAAACCGACAGCAAGAACTTCCGCCGGTCCCCCTCGCACTGCGGACGGCCGAGCCCCCCGCGCCGAGCAAGGGAACAGCAGCGGAACCGCCTGTCCCGCCCCCCCGGCCTGGGAGCACAGCGGGGCGCCGACGGGCGTATTGCACGCAACGGTCAAGTCCAAACGTCCGGTGAAAAAGTTAGCTTTTCCCCATTTTGGCAATCAGTTCATCGCAAATCTTGGTGAGTTCTTCGATCTCTTTGTTCTGCAAGTGAAGATGGAAAATAGAAAGGACACCTCTTGGTTGGTTGAAGTCAAGCCAAGCAGAACTGTCATTGGATTTAAAAAAAAAAAAGTGCCGAAACTGGTTTGGCTCAGTGGATAGAGTGTCGGCCTGCGGACTGAAGGGTCCCGGGTTCGATTCCGGTCAAGGGCATGTTCCTTGGTTGTGGGCACATCCCCAGTGGGAGGTGTGCAGGAGGCAGCTGATCGATGTTTCTCTCTCATCGATGTTTCTAACTCTCTATCCCTCTCCCTTCCTCTCTGTAAAATATCAATAAAATATATTAAAAAAAAAAAAAGAAGTGTTTATCAGTTTCAGAGAGGAAGGGAGAGGGAGAGAGAGAAACATCCATGATGAGAGAGGATCACCGATCGGCTGCCTCCTGCACGCCCCCGACTGGGGATGGAGCCCACAACCCGGGCCTGTGCCCTGACGGGGAATCGAACGATGACCTCCTGGTTCCTAAGTCCATGCTCAACCCCTGAGCCAGGCCGGCCGAGCAGTCATTGGATTTTTTTTTTAATATATTTCTTTTTATTGATTGTTTACAGAGAGGAAGGGAGAGGGATAGAGAGTTAGAAACATCGATGAGAGAGAAACATCGATCAGCTGCCTCCTGCACACCTCCCACTGGGGATGTGCCCGCAACCAAGGTACACGCCCTTGACCGGAATCGAACCCAGGACCCCTCAGTCCGCAGGCCGACGCTCTATCCACTGAGCCACACCGGCCGGGCTGTCATTGGATTTTAAGGGACCTTCCGACCTCTGAGATCCCTGAGAAATGAGTTAGAGCCAGTGATCTACATCCGGCTCCAGCTGGGTGACCTCGGGCAAAGGACACACCCGCGCTGAGCCGTGGTTCCCGGCCTGAGGGCGGATGGCAACGTCTTTCTGAGAACGAGGAGAACGAGGAGAACGAGGAGAACGAGGAGCGTTGCTCAGCCCAGGGACCCCAGGATCTGGCCCCCCCCCCGCCCGCTGGAGGCCACGCCCCGGCCCCTCACCTTCTGCTCCAGCGTCCTCTCCAGGGCGTCCACCCGCAGCTGCTCCTTCCGCAGGCTGGCCTGGTAGGCGGCCTGTTCCTGCTGGGCCTTGCCCCGGACCTGGGCAATCTCCGCGTTGGCCCTGCGGGGTGCGGGGCACTCAGGAACGACCCCCCCCCCCCCCGCCGGCCCCGTTTCGGCCTCCCCCTCCCTCCTCCCAACCGGGCGGGGGGACGCCTGGCTCAGCTCCCCGCTACAAAGGCCCATCTCAGGCACCCACGAGACACCCCATCCCCACCCCACTGTCCCGATGCCGAGGGGCTCTGGGGGGGCGCCCTGCACGCACCCTTTGCTTATCACAGCCCACGCCGCGTGCGGGCTTATCCCGAACCATACCGAACGCGCTGAGCGATGCCTCCCGACCCGGCCGCGTCCCGGCCCCCGGAGCCGCCGCCGTTACCTGTCCAGCTTCTCCTCCGCGTGCACCTTCAGGGCCTGGTACCTCTGCTCCTCCTTCCTCACGCGGGACAGGTACTCCTGGGCACACTTCTTCAGCACCTCTTCATTCTGCCGCGACAGAGGCCACGCTCAGCCGCCGAGCCACGCCGGCTGGGCGGCTGCTGGATTTTAAGGGACGTGCGGTCCTGCCGGTCTCTTGGTCCGCCTGAGAGGTGACTTGGAGCCAACTCATCTATCTACACCCCCGCTCCAGCTGTGTGACCCTGGGCAAGCGACACACGCTCTCTGAGCCTTGGCCCCATCTCCAGCCCACAGAGGCCATGCTGAGGACTGCTGGGAGCCCAGGGACTCTCTGACGAGGGCATAACCTCAGACGGCCATCTGACTCCCCAGCCCCCTGCCCCCCTCCCCCTGACCCCCTCCTCCCTCCCCGACCGCACGTACCTTGCGGAAACCCTCCAGCACCTCCTTCATCTTCTCGTATCTCCTGAAGAGGTCGGCCAGGGACTTCTCCACGGAGTTCAGGTCGGCCAGGGCCTGCTCCTTCTCCAGCACCAGCTGCTGCACCGTCTGGTGCGAGACCGACTTCTCCCTCTGCTCGTCCTCTGGCGGGAGAGAGGAGCACGAAGCCATGGAGCCCACGGAACCCAGCCTGGTCTCGGGCCGGCCGGGCCTCGGCCTCCGCTGTGGGCAGCTCGGACTCAGCGGGACCCTGTTCTGAGCCCACCCGGACTCTCAAGGCACCAGGCCCACATCCCTGCCTCCGGGGCCTGGGCGGGTGCAGCATCGCACGGGGTGGACGTTAGCCACCGTTCTCTGTGCTGACGGGGAAGTCCACAGAGGAGACCCCAGTGGGCCTGCCTGGGTGACAGCAAACAGACCCACGGGCAAAAGAAACATCACCACTGAGCTGTGTGTTGGGCGAGAGTGACGGGTCCTGCGGTCGGGGCTGGGGGGGGGAGAGGGGAGGGGGAGGGGAGAGGGGGTGGGCCCTCCTGAGTGTGGTCACGATAAAGAGACGGCCCGGCCGCGTGGCTCAGGGGTTGAGTGTCGACCTAGGAACCAGGAGGTCAGGGTTCGATTCCCGGTCAGGGCACAGGCCCAGGTTGAGGGCTCCATCCCCAGTGGGGGGCGTGCGGGAGGCAGCCGATCCGTGACTCTCTCTCATCATGGGTGTTTTTCTCCCTCTCCCTTCCGCTCTGACATCCATACAAATATGTTTTACAAGATGGAGCGACAAAGGCCGCTCCCCCTGAAAACATCTCACAGAACTACTTCTGTCAGAACGAGTCCCAGTCACGCACCAAAGGCCATGGGGGGTGGGGGTGGGGGAGGGGTGGGAAGGGGGGACGAGAATTGGCATCTGTCTGTGGCACGTCCCCAGGTGGGGAGCACACGTGGGGGACCCCTGGCCCGGAAGATGCCCGACGTCCCCTCTGGCCCTGCCCCAGCGCCCGCCACCGCACGGCAGTGAAGAGCCGCAGAGCGTGGACACCCAGGCCCGGCTCCAGCCTCGGCTCGGCCTCCTTCCCGGAGAAGGGATCGGCTCTTCTCTCCCCGCACCGGGGGCGGGAAGCCAGACACGCACTCGAGGCCTCGGACCCACGGAGGCCGCTCAGGGCCCGCAGCCGGCGCCGAGCCGGGGCCGTGACCCACGAAGGGGGAGAGGACGTTTGGCCGGAACAGAGCCGCCCGCGATCCGCTCGCGACACGGAGACGTCGGGAAAGGGCGGTTCACCGAGTCGCCAGCAGCCACGTGCTTCTCTTTCTTGGAGTTTGGGGTCCCAGCACCCCGCACAGCACCCAGGCCGGCCGGGGTGAGGCCTGTGGACACTGCTCGGGCCTGGTGTGGGGGCGCTAATCACACAGGGCCCAGGTTTCCCGGATCCAGGACTCCGTCCCCCCAGGTTCTCCCCGTCACCCGCCCCTAAGGCAGATCCTCCGGCTCGGGGATTCCAGGCGGTGGGGACGCCTCCCGTTTTCTCATCCGGTTACAAGTGCAGGTCCCTCAGATCAGGACTCCCCAAGCCCGAGGCTCCGCCACCCCACCCCGTCCCCGGAGACCGTCCGGCTTTTTTTCAGGCAAAACACGATGGAAGCAGGTGGGACGCAGCCAACACACGAGGCGAAAGGAACAAAAACGGGGGAGCACGCGGGCGCGGGCGCAGGGGCAGGTGCCAAACCGGGGGAGCGTCTACTTACCCGGCTTGCCTGTGCGGTTTGCAAGCAAAGGGCAGAAGCAACAGAAAACGGAAGCAGAACATGATCAGGCGGTTAGAAAAGCAACACCCGAGCGCACCCCACCCCGTGCAGGCGCAGAGGCTCCCCCGTCCTGAACCCCAGGCCCCAGCCCTGAGCCCGGGCACCCTCGGTGGGAGCATGTGGTGCGGACAGCAGGATGGCGGGACCGACGGGGGTGAGTGTGTGTGTGTACAGCCTCTGGGACCGCCGAGCAGGAAGGGCCAGCCCGGGGGGGGGGGGGGGGGCGGGGGGGGGGGGATGGTGGAAGCTGGTTTAACTCAGGACACGACTCCGCTCGCTCTGACCGGCCCAGCTCTCTGACCTGCTTCCCCCCCACAAGGAGTGCTGGTAAGGCGAGCGCAAGCGAGGAGTAAACAGGGAACCAGAGGCCACGGTGGGTGTGCGGCCCCCCCACAGCATGGTGACGAGTGGTAGGCCCGAGCCTCAGCCCAGGACACCAGGGCCCGGGATCCAGGGGGGGGGGCCCCGATCTGTGGCCCGGGGCAGAGAGGGACATGGGACAGCACAGACGGGCCGCCTTCCTGCGACACCAGCTCTGGAAGGTGAGGCTGAAGGGGACAGTCCATGGAGGAGCGAGGACAGGAGTGAGGAAGGGGCACGGGTGAGACCCACCCACCGCGACAAAGCTGCCAGGGTTGGGTGTCGCCTGTGCATCGAAGGGTGAACGGTTCCATTCCCGGTCAAGGGCACAGGCCCGGGTTGCAGGCTCCATCCCCAGTAGGGGGCATGCAGGAGGCGGCTGACCCGTGATTCTCTCTCCTCATGGATGTTTCTCTTTCCCTCTCCCTTCTTCCCTCTCTTTAAATCAATTAAAAAAAAACACAAAAAAACAACAACAAACAGCTAACCAGGGGTCCTCAAACTTTTTAAACAGGGGGCCAGTTCACTGTCCCTCAGACCGTGGGAGGGCCGGACTATAGTTTAAAAAAAAAACTATGAACAAATTCCTAGGCGCACTGCGGGCCCGGGACGCGTCGGCTGCTAAGCAGGACAGGCAGCGGCCCCCGGCGGGCCGGATCCATGTCCTCGGCGGGCCGCCTGTGGCCCACGGGCCGCAGTTTGAGGAAGCCTGAGCTAAGCAATAAAAGATGGCTCTGAGCGGCCTTCTCCCCCATCTCAACACGGACCTCAACGTCACCCCCAAGAGCAGAAGTCAGAAGGCGTGACTCGGAGACACACACCCGGGCGCTTCCAGATGAGCCCATCGGAATGGGTGGCGCTTTCCCGTCCCGACTCGGGGGCCAGAAGGCGATGCTCAGCCTCATGCCGGCCGAGCTCACCGGCAGTTCCAGTGCCGAGAGTCCTGGGTTTTATCCCATCCGCACGGATCCGTAAACTCCCCCTCCGATTTCATAAACGGGTTCCATCTGATAGGAAGCCCCTTCGACTGGAACGCGCGCAACCGTCCGCCTGGCCGTCGCCCCCAAGGCTCCCCTCCCAGGGACCCCGGAGGAGCGTGGGGCATGGCGTGAATGACACCCAAACGCTTAAGAGAGAAAGGCTCCGAGTCCAACGTGGACCGAGACGGTGGTGTGCGGGGAGCTGTGCTCACGCCACGTCCGGAGGAGGAGAAGGTTTTTACGTTTTGTTAATCCTCACCCCAGGGTATTTTCCCACTGGTGTTTAGAGAGAGTGGAGAGGAGGAGGAGAGACGGAGAGAGACGCATCGATGCGAGAGAGACGTATCAATTGATTGCCTCCCGCACGTGCCCCGACCGGGGCTGGGGAATCGAGCCTGCAACCGAGGTCTGTGCCCTTGACCGGAATCGAACCCGAGACCCTTCGGTGTGTGGGGCGGGCGCTCTAACCACTGGACCACCGGCCGGGGTGGAAAAGATTTTTTTTTTTAAAAAAACAGAAACATTCCCCCTCGAGAGGTGACCACGCGTATCAACACGGAGCTTGGAGCTTCTGCAGACCTTCCCTCACGAAGGAGAACGGAGGCCAGCCGTGTGCAAGTCACACCGGGGCCTGGTCCCTCGGCCGCCGGGAGGCTGTGCTGGGCCGCCCTGGGGCCGCGGCCGCGCCCGGCGAGAAAGTGCTGGTCAGATACCAGGCGCCCACATCACGAGGGAAGCTGCGGGCAGGCGGGCGGGCGGCCACGGCTCTCCCCGCCTGTCTGGGCCCCGTGGGAGGCCGAGGGGCGTTCTGCCAGGCGAGGCTACACGACTTCGGGGTTTAGCGCCTGGACTCCTCGCCTCTCCAGGAGCGGAAGCCCCCCCACATCCCAGGAACCAACCCGAATCCCTTCCCCGGGAGGTGGGCCGTCCTGGCAGGTCCCGCGATGGCCATCGGGGCGACGCCATGGCCCCCCGAGGCCTGAGTCAGGGTGAGGGACATCCGGCAGGTGTGTCCAGGAGGCCCCAGCCCCCTGCCCCCCAGCCCTCGGCCGGGGCAGAGCCAGGGACGCCCGACGGAGGGGCCTAAAGGACTCCCCGGGGCAGGACACCCACCTATCATCTGAGCGATGGTCTTCTCGTACTCGGCCACGATCTTCCTGCAGGAGAAGTGGACGCGTGTGGGAGCCGTGACAACCGAATGGGTTTTCCACGTCACACGGGGCCGCGTGCTGGGCATCGGCCGTCGGACCAAGGGCCGGAGGACACGCCGGGGCTCACCCGTCTCGGGCCACCTCCAACCGCTGCCCTCTCCTTCCCCACCCACACGGGCCCCTTGTCCTGGTGCCTGACGCTGCTCACTCCACGCCCTGTGCGAAGCCTTCCGGGTCTCCCCACTACCCACGAGGGGACACCTGAAGGCCAAACCGTCAGCCTGACCACCTGCCGCCGGGCCCGGCCCCTCCCGCTCTGACCGCCTCCCACACCAGCTCCCAGCACCGTGGTCCGGGAGAACGGAAGGCTCCCTCGGGCCTCCTCACCTCCATGCTGTGCTGTGCTGTGCGTTTCCCTTCTTCCTCCCACCGCCCAGCCCCCATGCTCCCCAAGGCCCAGGGCAAACGCCTCCTCCTCCTCCAGCAGCCCTCCCTGGTTTCTCCTCGGAACCCATGCCGTTTTAGCCGAATCCGTCCAGGACGTGCTAAGTCCCACGCGTGCCAGGGGACCGTCCCGCTCTGCAGGACACTGGCCTGTTTGCATCCGGAACTGGAAATGCTTGGAAGGGTTCCCCAGAGACGGTGCCGGCGGCTGTCGGAGGGGCGTGGAGCGGGAGGCCCAGAGGGGAGAGGCGGTGGGGGCGGGGGGGTTCTCATTGTGCACGTGCGATCGCCTCGGTCGCCTCCTGCCCGTGGTGCTTCCGTCAGAGTGAAGCAGCCAACACACGGGCGAGGCTCTGGACCCGGGACAGAGGGACGCGGGGTGGAGGGGACCCTGCCCGTGGGCCCGCCGCCACTGACCTCATCTCCATGACCTCGCGCCGGCTCTCCTCGTACTTGGCCTTCCACTCGGAGACCTCTCTCTCCTTGGCGAGGACCTAGCGCCGGGGAGAAGACGGAATGGTGGGCCCCCCGGCCCCCCCCCCCCCGCCCCCCACCCCCGTGCGGGAGTGCAGACCCGAGCGACTCCCAGACGGGACGCGGGCCCAGCGACTCGACGTGGGACGAAATGTCCTCCGTCAAGTAATTGTTTCCCTGCCCTGGCCGGTTTGGCTCAGTGGATAGAGCGTCGGTCTGTGGACTCAAGGGTCCCAGGTTCGATTCCGGTCAAGGGCATGTACCTTGGTTGCAGGCGCATCCCCAGTAGGGGGTGTGCAGGAGGCAGCTGATCGATGTTTCTAACTCTCTAGCCCTTTCCCTTCCTCTCTGTAAAAAAATCAATAAAATAAAAAAAAATAAAAAAAATAAAAAGTATTTGTTTCCCAAGTTTCCTGGAGCACGAGGCAGGAGGAGGTCAGACACCAGGCCTCCCGCACGCCCACGGGGAGCAACCAGAGGCGGGGCTTTTTGTTACGAATCGAACAACCGTACAGGCTCGTCAAACAATCGCGGGGAGCCCGGCGGGCGGGGCTCAGGGGCGGAGCGTCGACCGAGGAACCAGGAGGTCAGGGTGCGATTCCCGGTCAGGGCTCCTGCCTGGGTTGCGGGCTCGATCCCCGGTGGGGGGCGTGCAGGAGGCAGCCATCCATGATTCTCTCTCCTCATTGATGTCTCTCTCTCTCTCGCCCGCCCTCTCCCTTCCTCTCTGACATCGATAAAAATCTATTTGGCCCTGACCGGTGTGGCTCAGTGGATGGAGCGTCGGCCTGCGGACTGAAGGGTCCCGGGTTCGATTCCGGTCAAGGGCATGTACCTTGGTTGCAGGCACATCCCCAGTGGGAGGTGTGCAGGAGGCAGCGGATCGATGTTTCTCTCTCATCGATGTTTCTAGCTCTCTATCCCTCTCCCTTCCTCTCTGTAAAAAATCAACAAAATATATTTAAAAATAAATAAATAAAAACCTATTTGGAAAACAAAACAAGAGAAACCATCGCACCAAGAAGATCAAAACCCACAATGTGCGCCTGCCGTACCTGCGGAGGTCAGAGGGCAAAGTCGGGGTCCAAAGGCGGACGTGGGCACGCGTGTTTACTGACACGGGCGGAAGCGGGGCCCCAGCGCGGTCCTTGCCCGCCGCGTACCTCTGCCCGGGCGACCTGCAGCGCGGAGTCCAGGTCCGGCGGCGGGAACAGGAGGCCCGGGGCCTTCTCCGCCTCCGCGGTCCCGATGCGGGAGTACAGGGCTGCTTTGGAGATGGAGACGTCTGCCGGGTGAGTGGCTTCTCTCTGAGGGATGGTTTTTAATGTGAAAAAAAAAAAAAAAGCTCACATCAATCCCGGGACAGGGGTTGCCTTGGTCCGTCACACGCATGGCCAGCTGTACGGTTTCGAAACAGAGAGCGTCCCGTGTATGAGAAGGTGCTGAGATGAACGGAGGGGGGCGGCGGGCGCAACCGATGGAGACCCAGCCTGTGGCACCTGCTGGGCAGACAAAGGTGCTGGGGGAGGCCTCCCGGCTCCCGGCCCGGAGCCCAGCGGGTCTGGTGGCTGCCCTCTCGGCGATGTATCAGAAGCCAGGACCTACCCAGGGGTGGGCAAACTTTTTGACTCGAGGGCCACAATGGGTTCTTAAACTGGACCGGAGGGCCGGAACAAAAGCATGGATGGAGTGTTTGTGTGAACTAATATAAATTCAAAGTAAAGGAGCGGAGGGGAGAGCAAGAGAACCCTCCGCTCTTTCGGCTCCGCGGGCCAGATAGAACAGCCAAACAGGCCGGATCCGGCCCGCGGGCCGTAGTTTGCCCACGGCTGACCTAGGCGCACTGCGGGAGACCCGAGGGCCTTCGCCAGCGGCTCCGCTGCCATAAAAACCCGATGGGAGCGATGCTGAGTCCCGGCCCACACCTGCCAAGTCTTGAATGAAGGCAGATCGGGGTGTTTGTTTTTTATCCTCGCGCCCGAGGACATTTTCCCCCTGATTCTTAGGGAGAGTGGAAGAGAGAGGGAAAGAGAGAGGAACATCGATGTGAGAGACACACATCGATGGGTTGCCTCCTGCCTGTGCCCCGACCAGGGCCGGGGAGGAGCCTGCCACCGAGATACATGCCCTTGACTGGAATCGAACCCTGGACCCTCGGGTCTGCAGGCCGACGCGCTATCCACTGAGCCACACCAGCCAGGGCAAGATCTGGTCCTTTCCGTGCACATTTCGTCTGCAGGAGCATTTGTGTAGCTCCGTCGGGAAGAGTGTGATTCTGAAGGCCCCGTGGCTGTCCGCCCACACCACCCTCCGCGGGCGGGTTTCTGGGTGTGGAGAGGGTAGGGTCACGCGGGGAGCTCCGTTGTCTCGAGTCCGTGTGTCGGTGGGGAAAACTGGCCAATGGCAACACCCACCCTGGCTGATCGGCAAGGGGCGTGGTCCCTCTCCCTCCCTTTCCACAAAACGCTCAGCCATGCCCCACACGTGAAATGCGGTGTTAGGAGCACGTGCCCCCCTCCCCCCCCCGCCGCACAGCCAGGGGTCAGGCCAGCGTCACTGCACACGGCACACCCAGCCCGCCCCTCTCCGTCCCATCCGTTAACCTCGGGCGCTGCCGTGTCGCCAGGCCACCTCCACCCCCACCCCCGGGGTCTGACAGGCATCGGCTGTGCGCGGCGTCTGCCTGGGGATTTAGAAGAAACTGAGCAGAGAACCGGCCACCTCGGTGCTGGTGCCGGTGCCGGAGGAGGACGGGCTCCGAAGAGCACGGACAGGGATATGCAAACGGCAGCAGAGAAGATGACGGAACCAGCGGCCACCAGAGAGGGCGCCCCGGCAGGACCGGAGCAGAGTTTCCCGGGTCCAGGCACAGGCCTGGGACACGGGGCGGAGTTTAATGGAGAGGAGTGGAGACCCCGGGTTAGGTCCCTGAGTGGCACACATGCAGGCGGGGAACGCAACGGTGAGGGGGTCCCTGCAGTGAGCTTCGGCTGCTTCCGTCCCTCTCCCCGCGCCCCCCCACCTCCTCCGCCCCCGGCCTTGAGTATTTGGGATGCAAATGACAACTGCAGGTCAGAGAGGGGAGAGCACAGCCCTTGTCCCCCAGACCCTAGGGACATGCTGCGTCTCAAACAGGACATGGGCCGCCCCAGCCTCTCCACCCGAGGCCCCAGCGAGGCCGTTGCCAGGATTGGACCGGAGCACAAGTTAAAGCCCCCGGAGCAGGGCCAGCGGACGGGCAGATGGCCCCTCGCGGTGGGCGATCTCTGAGTCTGAAGGGTGGCAAGGTCCCCGTGTCCTAAGAGAAACTTCTCAGAAGCCACACGGAAAACGACGCCCGCTGACTGCGCTTACGGATGAAAGTCACGGACAGGACTCCTGGAGAGGACGAAAACGGTTTCTATCTATCTATCTATCTATCTATTTATTTATTTATTTTTAAAATATATTTTATTGATTTTTTACAGAGGAAGGGAGAGGGATAGAGAGCCAGAAACATTGATGAGAGAGAAACATCGATCAGCTGCCTCCTGCACACCCCCTACTGGGGATGTGCCCGCAACCAAGGCACATGCCCTTGACCGGAATCGAACCCGGGACCCTTCAGTCCGCAGGCCGACGCTCTATCCACTGAGCCAAACCGGTTAGGGCGGTTCCTGTCACTTTAAAAAATTGTTCTTCTTGATCTCAGAGAGGAAGGGAGAAGGAGAAGGAGAGAGAAACATCCACGAGGAGAGGGAATCATGGATCGGCTGCCTCCTGCACCCCCAACACGGGGGATGGAGCCTGCAACCCAGGCCTGTGCCCTGACCGGGAATCGAACCCTGACCTCCTGGTTCCTAGGTCGGCGTTCAACCCCTAATTAAATGGGAGACGCCCCGCCGGCCAGGCTGTTCCTATCACTTTTGAAGTAAAAGAAGGTGTTCTTTGGGGGGAAAAAAAGCAAAAAAAAACCAAAAAACCCACTAGAATAAGAAAATTGCAAAACAGAAAAACCACTTGAGACCATCTTACCCATCCCAGTCCTTCCCAAGTTGAAAAGACTTGGGGACCTGAGAGATTTGGCAAAGGTTCCCAGACTGGGATCCAGTCTGACCCCCAAGCACACCCGCGCTCCGCAGTGCAGGGGACATGAATCAGAACGAACCCTGTCCCACTGGGCGGACACCAGGCGTGACCATCAAGGGCCGTGGCAGGGATCAAGGGTTGGGAAGCTGTCTCCAGTCCTTTGTGAAACATCCTATATAATAAAACGCTAACATGCAAATCAACCAACGGCAGAATGACCGGTTGCTATGATGCGCGCTGACCACCAGGGGGCAGACGCTCAGCAGGAGGAGCACGGCTCAGCCAGAAGCCGGGCTCACAGCTGGCGAGCGCCACGGCAGGGCTAAGGGTGTCTGACCGACGGCTTAGGCCTGTCCGTCGGGTATCCCCCGAGGGCTCCCGGACTCTGAGAGGGCCCAGGCCGGGCTGAGGGGCCTCCACAAGGGCACACATTGCATGCACCGGGCCGCTAGTGATAGAATAAAGGCTGCGGGGCCGCTAGCGATAGAATAAAGGCTGCCTCCCTCCAGCCACTCAGCAGCTCGTCCTCGGGCCGCCTGGGGGTTCAATACGGGACAGAGGGGCCCAGGTCCCATTTGAATTACGTCCCAAGTGTCTGCCGGGTAATGAAATTCACGCCCCCCACCCCCGCCCCGAACCAAGCACTGTTTGCTTTTAGCGGAAGCTATTAGGGTTGCGTCTCCCTGACGTAAGGTCAGATTTAAACGAAGCTTTCCTTACACAGCGCCCCTCTTCCTGCTTTAGAAGAGCCACCAGCATCGCTAATTAAATGGGAGACGCCCCAGCCGGCCACTGCCCCTAATTAAGCAGCTCTCCTCGTTTCCGCCGTTTTCCGGCTGAGACCCAGGAACCCCACTGCGGCCCGCAGAGGCGGCCGGCCGGCCCTCCCGCTAAAGGTCAACGCTAGTTAAAGCCGCCGGAAGGTGGAACCGGAACCCCCCCCTTTTCACGGAAGGTGGAACCGGAACCCCCCCCCCCTTCTCCTAAGCAGTTTCATTTGTGTCTTGGCCACGGCTGAAGGCCGCGCTGCCAGATAGACCAGCAGAGTCACCACAGCGGAAACATGCGGGCAGAGGAAAGAGCGAATCCCCCCGACGCACCGTTTTCCCCCATGTAGGCAGCTCCCAGGGCAGCCAGGGCCACGAGCATCCATGGACAGAGACCCACAGACAGAGACCACGGGCAGAGGGCCACAGATGGAGACCACGGATAGAGAGACACGGACAGAACCACAGGCAGAGACTCAAAGACAGAGAGCCACGGAAAGAGAGCCATGGACAGAGACCACGGACAGAGAGCCACTGACAGAGACCATGGACAGAGAGCCACTGACAGAGACCACGGACAGAGAGCCATGGACAGAGACCACGGACAGAGACCACGGACAGAGGGCCACAGATGGAGACCACGGATAGAGAGACATGGACAGAACCACAGGCAGAGACTCACAGACAGAGAGCCACAGACAGAGACCACGGACAGAGAGCCACTGACAGAGCCATGGACAGAGAGCCATGGATAGAGACCACGGACAGAGAGCCATAGAAAGAGAGCCATGGACAGAGACCACGGACAGAGAGCCACTGACAGAGACCACGGACAGAGAGCCATGGATAGAGACCACGGACAGAGAGCCACTGACAGAGAGCCATGGACAGAGACCACGGACAGAGAGCCACAGACAGAGAGCCATGGACAGAGACCACGGACAGAGAGCCATGGATAGAGACCACGGACAGAGAGCCACTGACAGAGCCATGGACAGAGAGCCATGGATAGAGACCACGGACAGAAACACATGGACAGAGACCACAGACAGAGAGCCACTGACAGAGAGCCATGGACAGAGACCACTGACAGAGAGCCATGGACAGAGACCACTGACAGAGAGCCATGGACAGAGACCACGGACAGAGAGCCATGGACAGAGACCACGGACAGAGAGCCACAGACAGAGAGCCATGGACAGAGACCACGGACAGAGAGCCACTGACAGAGCCATGGACAGAGAGCCATGGATAGAGACCACGGACAGAAACACATGGACAGAGACCACAGACAGAGAGCCACTGACAGAGAGCCATGGACAGAGACCACTGACAGAGAGCCATGGACAGAGACCACTGACAGAGAGACATGGACAGAGACCACAGGCAGAGACTCACAGACAGAGAGCCACAGACAGAGAGCCATGGACAGAGACCACAGGCAGAGACTCACAGACAGAGAGCCACAGACAGAGAAATGGCCAGAAAGACACAGACGGAGACCATGGAAAGAGAGCCATGGACAGAGAGCCACGGACAGAGACCACAGACAGAGAGCCACTGACAGAGAGCCATGGATAGAGCCACAGAGACCCACGGACTGAGAGCCACGGACAGAGAGCCGCAGGAACGTGAGTGCATTATGGCAAAGGGATCACCCGGGCGGGTCAGCTACAGGAAGTGGCATTCCCTTCCCGCGGCCAAGGTAGCTGGATAGCACACAAAGTGGTCCGAGGGCTACGGCAGGAAAAGAGTTTCCTTCCACACCAAGCCGTCCCACCCACCCACGTTTCTCTCAGCCGGAAGCCCAGGAGGGGCCGCTGGCTGTCCCTCCCACCCACGCTCAGGGCATCCACGGGACGGCATTTTCTACATCGGCATCGAGACACGTGGCCGGAGAACGGATGTGACCGACAGGAAGTCAGCTGCTGGCTGATGTCTGTCCTCCGCCATCTCTGACGTGGCCTCAGAGGAAGGAGGCGGGGTACCAGGCGCCCCGAACGCTCGCTGCCTAACCAAAGCACTCAGTGGGACGTCCTCACCTCCGCCTCACACCTTGGGACAGGAATAGCCCGCATTTGCGTGGCCCGGCCCTAAGCGATTCATTCGGCCTTTAAGCCGCTCCCCAAGGAAATCAAGAAATAAATCCCACGGGGAAGATAACGCTCGCCGCATCAAGGTGTCTAAGGATTTCCTTTTCGTGGAAGTCTAACCCAAGTTGATGGTTGTCAGCAAGAACAAGGACACTCTACATCCATACTCCTGTCCCTGCCCTGGGTCCCGATCTGCCCCGTCTGGACACCCAGTGTCCCCACCTTCCTTCACTGAGGAGTCTCTGTCCCCCTCGCCCCCGGCTCCAGGGAAACCACGTGTGGGGCTCAGGGCAGGGGCAGCCGCCGAGCCCCTGATCCTGCACCAAGGACGAGGGACGGAGACACCACTGGCCCCGCTGCCCGGGGACCTGCTACTGGGGATGGACAGGCCTGGATTCCCCCTGGAGATGCGAGCACCAGGTCCCCTCGGGCTGGTTCGTGGCTCCGTCTCCCCACCTCCCCCTGCACCACGGGGCCTGGACCACCTGCTGAGGAGCTTCTGCGAGCGAGCCTCTGACCAGGCAGCAGAAGCAAAGGGGAGGGCCAGCTAACAGCGGCAGCGTGCACACCCTGCACACCTACTGTGCGCAGCAGCGTGCACACCCTGCACACCTACTGTGCGCAGCAGCGTGCACACCCTGCACACCTACTGTGCGCAACAGCGTGCACACCCTGCACACCTGTGCGCAGCAGCGTTCACATCCTGCACACCTACTGTGCACAGCAGCGTGCACACCCTGCACACCTACTGTGCGCAGCAGCGTGCACACCCTGCACACCTGTGCGCAGCAGCGTTCACATCCTGCACACCTACTGTGCGCAGCAGCGTTCACATCCTGCACACCTACTGTGCGCAGCAGCGTGCACACCCTGCACACCTGTGCGCAGCAGCGTGCACACCCTGCACACCTACTGTGCGCAGCAGCGTGCACACCCTGCACACCTGTGCGCAGCAGCGTGCACATCCTGCACACCTACTGTGCGCAGCAGCGTGCACACCCTGCACACCTGTGCGCAGCAGCGTGCACATCCTGCACACCTACTGTGTGCCGGGCACAGTGCGGCTCTCCACACGTCGCCTGCAGTCCTCACAGCAACGGGCGAACTCGCTGCATTAGCCTCGCCTCACAGATGGGAGAAACTGAGGCTCGGGGGGCCTTTCTCACCACGTCGGTCAGGGTGACTGGGCACACTGGGTCCGGCCCTGGTCCCACACATCAGGGTCCCTGGTTGCCCAGCTCGGGGTGGGCCGAGCCTCACAGGGCCACACGCCGTCTCATGGGTCATCAGCAACTCGCTCACATGGTTACGAACAAACTGCCCGCGCCCGGAAGCCAGGCAGACAACCTCTGCGCGCCCCGCCCGTGTCCCTCAGGGCTCCCCCACGCGGAGTTAGGTCTCAGACACGTGCTCAGCGTGTGCTCGCGCACGCATCAAGCATCGAGCTTTCTAGAAGACTCTACTTCGCCGAACACCAGCCATGCCGGCCCGGCTGACGGTTAGCACGGAAGCACGCGGGCCACACACCATTCTCCAGGCAGGCGGGCGCGCGGCCGCACCGGTACCTTGGCGTCCTGGCGGCTGCGGGAAGCCAGCGCGATCTGCCGGGCCAGCTTCAGCGCCTCGATCCGCATGATGGCCAACTCTAGCTCCTCCTGCCAGAGGGGTGGGGTGAGCCGGGGAGAAGGCTCCCGACGGGAGGGAGTGTGCACGGGGACGCCGTGACGGGTGTTCAGGGAGCATGCACCCGGCTTCCTTCCACCTCACCTCCACAGCAGATCGTGAAACAGTGTTTAATTTCCTTTTTCTAAGATTATTATTATTATTTTTTACAAAGGTATATTTTTTTATTGATTTCAGAGAGAAAGGGAGATGAGAGAGAGAAACATGAACCACCGTGGAGAACCATGGATCGGCTGCCTCCTGCACGCCCCCTACTGGGGATGGAGCCCAAAACCCGGGCGTGTGCCCTTGACCAGGAATCGAACCCTGACCTCGAATCGAACCCTGACCTCCTGGTTCACAGGTGGACACTCAGCCACGGAGCCACGCGGCCGGGATCCTTTTTTGGAAACCTCCCAAGTATCACTCATCTGAACGGGGAACAACTTTCTAAACAAAAACCAACATTTTCCCCTGTACCGTTCCCTCTGATTTCTTTCCTTGCGGTTCATTTCATGGAAAGTTGGCTAACAGCGCCCTCCAGTGGAGGGGATCCCCAGCGCCTGCTCACAGCCTCTCTCGTTTGGCTCTGAAGGACTTGGAAGGAAGTGGTCAAACTTAAAGCACAGACCAGGCCACTGTCCTGGCTGCAGTGCAAGACCCAGCCCAGATGTCCTCCCTCCGGGATCCCAGAGCCTCGCGCCTGTAAACAGCGCGGCTCCACGGAGACCTCACAGAACACCCTTGGTTCTGGGAACCGACCGCCAGCTGCTCTGGGGCTTTCAAAGCTTCTGAAAAAAAAAAAAAACACACACACACACACAACGGTCCCGGCTTCCCAGCTGACGTACCCACGGTCGGTCCCCTGCGCAATCACGCAACCCGCGTCATCGCGGCGTCTCGGGTTCGAGCCCCACACCCGTCAGCCCCGCGCGGGGAGGGTGCTTCCTGGGCCCCAATCTCAGCGGCCACTCATTCCATCCCTCCTCCCGGCGTCTGGGCCGCCGAGGTTCACGCTCCACCGGGGTTTCAAGAGACCCCCCCGAAGGTCCCGCCCCGGCTACCCACCTGCAGTTTCTGGGCGAACACGGCGGGGTTCTTCTCCGCCAAGTCGGGTTCCAGGTAGTCGAGTGCACCGCAGAGCGAGGCTGGGTCGGCCAGCCTGCTGAGCAGGGCGTCCGCGGAGGGAAAGCCGTCCTCCGGAGCTGCCTGGAGGCCGCCGAGCGGGCGGAGGAGAGACGGGGGAGAGAGACCAGGAGAGAGAGAGAGTGACGCCGATGGACCTCGCACCTACGGGGGACGCGTCTGCCTTAAGGTTAAAGGGAGCGTCCGCCAGCGGCCAGCACTGTCCGCTCCCCCGGGCTGAGCCCCCGAGCGGACAGTGGGCATCTGGGTGGCCGGCCCAGCCCCCCACAAAGCAGCTTTAGCCCCCCGCCCCCCCTCGCATGGCCGTCACTCCCTAACTGGTCTGTGGGGGGGGGGGGAGTAACCATTTTCTTATTTGCCTGAAAAGCTCGGTGGGCAGTAGACCAGCCGGATGGCGGGTTCCCCCAAGCGTCAGTCATGAGGAACCCCTCCAGTGGGAATATCGAAGGAAGCAAGTGAGGTTTGGGGGAGATCGTCTTCCGAGGGACGGGAAGAGGATTTCCCACGGAAAGAGCACCGCCCCCTCCCGGGCAGACCAGAGAGACCCCAGAATCAGCAGCCGTCTCCGAGGCGGCGGACCAGACACAGCACGCGTCGGTGAGACTGAGTCAGCCCCAGGCGCTCTGCTCCGTCGTACTTTCCGACTGACAGACACGCCGTAGGTGCTCAGTCAACACTCCGTGCGCGCGATAGGCGGTTTACTACACGGAACAAAACGCGTGCTAAACCGATGGCCGCGAACCCGTGGGGATGGCTAGGAGGGAGGTGAAAGCAGTGAAATAAAATTCACCTCGAAGACGGTGCAAGGGGGCGGGGGGTAGGCCTTAGTGCAGGCCCCTCTGCCCCGAGGGAGGGCCTGTCACTCCTGCTCTATGGCAGGAGGGTCCCTCCGAGGAGGGTCCCCGCCCCGCCCTCGGATGACAACCCCAAAGCAGCTGCCCAGCCTAAGGGGCTCAAGGAGGGAGATCAATGGCCCCGAGGCACATACAGCAGGTGGGCCGAAACCGGTGTGGCTCAGTGGATAGAGTGCCGGCCTGGGGACTGAAGGGTCCCGGGTTCAATTCCGGTCAAGGGCATGGACCTTGGTTGCGGGCACATCCCCAGTGGGGGGTGTGCAGGAGGCAGCTGGTCGATGTTTCTCTCTCATCGATGTTTCTAGCTCTCTATCCCTCTCCCTTCCTCTCTGTAAAAAATCAATAAAATATATTTTAAAAAAAAAGCAGGTGGGTGGCCCTAACTGGTTTGGCTCAGTGGATAGAGCGTCGGCCTGCGGACTGAAGGGTCCCGGGTTCGATTCCGGTCAAGGGCATGTGCCTGGGTTGCGGGCACATCCCCAGTGGGGGGCGTGCAGGAGGCAGCTGATCGATGTCTCTCTCTCATCGATGTTTCTAGCTCTCTATCCCTCTCCCTTCCTCTCTGTAAAAAATCAATAAAATATATAAAAAAAAGCAGGTGGGTGAACAGAGCCCTGCGTTAGGGTGGGGCCTCCTAGGCTGGCTTCTGGGGTGCAGGGGAGTATTGCTCGGAAGCCTGGCCCCCTGGGTGATGGGGTCCAGCTGGCCCGGCCTCAGCTCCAGGGACCTCGGCCCCTCGACCCCACTTACGATTTCGATCCCCTCCGCAGCGGCGCCCACGGCCCTGGCCTCCAGCTCCTTCTGGGAGGGCTTCTCCGGCCCCGGCACCAGCATGTGCGGCTCCTGGCTGGGGGCCAGCCCTCGGGGGACCGGAGCGGGGACCTTCGCCCCAGCGTTCACAAGGGCTTCAGCCTCCTCGAAGCTCGACCTGAGGAGGCAAAGGGCACCTTCTGTCTTCTCGGTGCACACCCCACGGACATCGGCCAGGCGGCCCACTCCGTCAGCGTCCCGAGGGGCCCTGGACGTCCAGGCTGCGGCCAGAGGGAAGGGGGCAGGTCCTGGCCGCCAGGGGCCTATGGGCGCAACCGTTTGGGGAGCGGGGGCTCAGCCCAGCCGGGGACAGTGGGTGGGACAGTCTGGGGGGCTCAGCCCACGCTGGGGCCTGTGGGCGGGACAGTCTGGGGGGTCTGTGGGCGGGACAGTCTGGGGGGACTCAGCCCAGCTGGGGTCTGTGGGCGGGACAGTCTGGGGGGCCAGTGGGCGGGACAGTCTGGGGGGACTCAGCCCAGCTGGGGTCTGTGGGCGGGACAGTCTGGGGGGACTCAGCCCAGCTGGGGTCTGTGGGCGGGACAGTCTTGGGGGGCTCAGCCCAGCTGGGGCCAGTGGGCGGGACAGTCTTGGGGGGCTCAGCCCAGCTGGGGCCAGTGGGCGGGACAGTCTTGGGGGGCTCAGCCCAGCTGGGGTCTGTGGGCGGGACAGTCTGGGGGGACTCAGCCCAGCTGGGGTCTGTGGGCGGGACAGTCTGGGGGGGCTCAGCCCAGCTGGGGTCTATGGGCGGGACAGTCTTGGGGGGCTCAGCCCAGCCGGGGCCAGTGGGCGGGACAGTCTGGGGGGCTCAGCCCAGCTGGGGCCTGTGGGCGGGACAGTCTTGGGGTGGGGGTTCAGCCCAGCCAGGGCCTCCCACAAGGGAGGTCGGAGCACAGATGTCCTGGCTCAGAGACAGGAGCTGTGGCCTGAGCAGGGGGCTGGGCTGGGCTGGGCTGTGCTGGGGCGGCGGCGGGTCCCGTCTCCTGCTCTGCAGGGGAGACAGTGGCTCTGTGAGGCGGGGAGAGGCCTGACACGGCTGTCACAGCACCGTCGCGGCCGCAGTCACATCGCCACCACCCCTCGCGCCCCTCGGGGCAGATCCTGGGTTTCGAGGGCAAAGCGAGAGCATTCGCCCCTGGGTGGGACCATCCCACGCACCTCAGGTCGCGGTTTGATTCCCGGTCGGGGCCCAGGCCCAGCTTGTGGGCTCCATCCCCAGTGGGGGGCATGCAGGAGGCAGCCGACCCATGATTCTCTCTCAGCGTGGATGTTTCTCTCTCCCTCTCCCTTCCTCTCTGGAATCAGTAAGAAATATATATTTAAAATATAAATAAATAAAAGTATACGTTTAAAAAGTGTCCCCACCTGCACATAATTGCTCCCCCTGCCCCCCCGCCCCCCACGGAGCCAGCTTGTGGGCTCGATCCCTGGCCGGGGACGGGCAGGAGGCAGCCAGTCGATGTTTCGTTCTCCCATGGATGTTTCTCTTCCCCGCGGGGAGGCCCCCCCCAGCCCAGCACCCAGCCCAGCCCCACCTGACGAAGGCTGACATTCCCACCCGGTGTACCCGGCCCCGACAGGTGCTTCCTCGGTGCCTGTTTACGCCTCCTGGAGGCGCCGCACCCCAACGCGCGGCAGGGGAGCCCCGCTGTATCCCCTCAGATCCCCACGGGGTCAGAGTCACGGTTACTCCACGTGACACGGAGGGCCCGTGATCTGCGCGAGGTCCCGCAGCCAGTGAGGGGCGGGTGGGACACGGGCTCCGAGCGCCGCCCCCACGGGACGATGACAGCGGCCGTGGGAGCACAGGGGCGCTCGGAGGGCCCACGCACCCCGCCACCAGGGGGTGTCACCTCCATCCGCCGGGCTACGTCCGTGTGGACACGGCGCCGCCGGAGCGCCCGCCGCCCGCCCAGCTATTCGCACGAACCGGGAGGCACAGCCCGCCACTGAGGCTCGGGGCCTCTGTCCGCCACCCGCCCCACGTCCACGGTGTACCCGGAGCACGTACCCGGAGCACGGCGTCGGGGACTCCGACATCCGGGCGGGCGGGGACTTGACCAGGCTCTCCGGCGATGTGTCGAACATCAGGTACAGGGCTTGCTTCTTTGGGGCGTCGTCGTCCTGTGGGGGAGCACAGCCGCGCGTCAGCTCGGCCACCGCTGGCCGGGACCCGCCACAGAGGACGGCAGGGCCCGTCCCAGGAGCACACGGCTCAGCGGGAGGAGCCGCCTTACCCTCTTTCCCGGGAAAGGGGAGCTGACGAGCTGGCTCCGTGGGGGGGGGCGGGGGGGCGCGGAGGGGGGCAACTACGTGCAGGTGGGGACACTTTTTAAACGTATACTTTTATTTATTTATATTTTAAATATGTATTTCTTATTGATTCCAGAGAGGAAGGGAAAGGGAGAGAGAAACATCCATGATGAGAGAGAATCATGGATCGGCTGCCTCCTGCCCGCCCCCCACTGGGGATGGAGCCCGCAACCCGGGCACCCGGGAGCCGGCTCCGAGGTCTGGGCCCCAGGGCGCTGGGACCGGAGGGGGCCCGCTGTGTTGTCAGGACCGCCCACCGCTGAGGCAGGAGCACTTACGGGCAAGGAGGAGCCGATTTTCTCCATGTACTCGATCTCGTAGGCGTTCCTGTAGTCCAGCTCTGCGGGGAGACAGGGGGTCAGCGCGGACAGGGACAGGCACAGGGACAGAGACAGGCACAGGGACAGGCACACGGACAGGGACAGGGACAGGCACAGGCATAGGGACAGGCACAGGGACAGGGACAGGCACACGGACAGGCACAGGCACAGGGACAGGCACAGGGACAGGCACAGGGACAGGGACAGGCACAGGGACAGGCACACGGACAGGCACAGGGACAGGCACAGGCACAGGGACAGGCACAGGGACAGGCACACGGACAGGCACAGGGACAGACACAGGCACAGGGACAGGCACAGGGACAGGCACACGGACAGGGACAGGGACAGGCACAGGGACAGGCACATGGACAGGGACAGGCACAGGGACAGGGACAGGCACAGGCACAGGGACAGGCACAGGCATAGGGACAGGCACAGGGACAGGGACAGGCACAGGGACAGGGACAGGCACAGGGACAGGGACAGGGACAGGCACAGGGACAGGCACAGGGATAGGCACAGGGACAGGCACAGGGACAGGCACAGGGACAGGGACAGGCACAGGCATAGGGACAGGCACAGGGACAGGCACAGGGACAGGGACAGGGACAGGGACAGGTACAGGGACAGGGACAGGGACAGGCACAGGCATAGGGACAGGCACAGGGACAGGGACAGGGACAGGCACAGGGACAGGAACAGGGACAGGGACAGGGACAGGCACAGGCACAGGGACAGGGACAGGGATAGACAGGGACAGGCACAGGCATAGGGATAGGCACAGGGACAGGCACAGGGACAGGCACAGGGACAGGGACAGGCACAGGCATAGGGACAGGCACAGGGACAGGCACAGGGACAGGGACAGGGACAGGCACAGGGACAGGGACAGGGACAGGTACAGGGACAGGGACAGGCACAGGCATAGGGACAGGCACAGGGACAGGGACAGGGACAGGCACAGGGACAGGAACAGGGACAGGGACAGGCACAGGGACAGGCACAGGGACAGGGACAGGGACAGGCACAGGGACAGGGACAGGCACAGGGACAGGCACAGGCACAGGGACAGGCACAGGGACAGGGACAGGCACAGGGACAGGGACAGGGACAGGCACAGGGACAGGCACAGGGACAGGGACAGGCACAGGGACAGGCACAGGCACAGGGACAGGCACAGGGACAGGCACAGGGACAGGCACAGGGACAGGGACAGGGACAGGTACAGGGACAGGGACAGGGACAGGCACAGGCATAGGGACAGGCACAGGGACAGGGACAGGGACAGGCACAGGGACAGGAACAGGGACAGGGACAGGGACAGGCACAGGCACAGGGACAGGGACAGGGATAGACAGGGACAGGCACAGGCATAGGGATAGGCACAGGGACAGGCACAGGGACAGGCACAGGGACAGGGACAGGCACAGGCATAGGGACAGGCACAGGGACAGGCACAGGGACAGGGACAGGGACAGGCACAGGGACAGGGACAGGGACAGGTACAGGGACAGGGACAGGCACAGGCATAGGGACAGGCACAGGGACAGGGACAGGGACAGGCACAGGGACAGGAACAGGGACAGGGACAGGCACAGGGACAGGCACAGGGACAGGGACAGGGACAGGCACAGGGACAGGGACAGGCACAGGGACAGGCACAGGCACAGGGACAGGCACAGGGACAGGCACAGGGACAGGCACAGGGACAGGGACAGGCACAGGGACAGGGACAGGGACAGGGACAGGGACAGGCACAGGGACAGGGACAGGCACAGGCACAGGCACAGGGACAGGCATAGGGACAGGCACAGGGACAGGCACAGGGACAGGGACAGGCACAGGGACAGGGACAGGGACAGGCACAGGGACAGGGACAGGGACAGGCACAGGGACAGGGACAGGCACAGGGACAGGCACAGGCACAGGGACAGGGACAGGCACAGGCACAGGCACAGGGACAGGGACAGGGACAGGGACAGGCACAGGGACAGGGACAGGGACAGGCACAGGGACAGGTACAGGGACAGGTACAGGGACAGGGACAGGGACAGGCACAGGCATAGGGACAGGCATAGGGACAGGGACAGGCACAGGCATAGGGACAGGCACAGGGACAGGGACAGGGACAGGCACAGGGACAGGGACAGGCACAGGGCGGGGCAGGGCGGGCCCGGAGCAGGAGTGCGAGCTGTTCGACCAGAGATCCCAGCCCGGATGCTGTCACCCTCCTGCTCTCCGCGCTCCGCCACGGGCATCAGGGCCAGGCCCGGGTCTGACGGGACGCATCGCAGCTCCGCCCACCAAGCGTTCAGACCCGAGAGGGTGCCCTCCGGGCGCCGGGTACCTCTGGGAGGCCCACGTCCCAGTGACGTTTGGAACTGGACCCTCGGTCGTCCCTCCCTGAGAACAGGCCGTCCCGCCCTGAGCAAGGGGCGGACAGCGAGCCCCCTCCCGCAGGAAGAGCCGCTCAGAGCCGCCCGCGACCCCCAACCCTGCTGTGCCTCCGGGGCTGGGAAACCAAACGCTCCGACCCAAAGACCTTTAAACGCTTCTGCTACGTTTAGTTACTTCCTCTTTTGTGTTGTGAATCCTCCGCTGAGGTTTTTTCTTTTTTTAAAATATATTTTATTGATATTTTACAGAGAGGAAGGGAGAGGGATAGAGAGCTAGAAACATCGATGAGAGAGAAACATCGATCAGCTGCCTCCTGCACACCTCCCACTGGGGATGTGCCCGCAACCAAGGTACATGCCCTTGACCGGAATCGAACCTGAGACCCTTCAGTCCGCAGGCCGACGCTCTATCCACTGAGCCACACCGGTTTTGGCCGCTGAGGTTTTTTCCCACCGATTTTGAGAATGAGTGGAAGGGAGGGGGAGACCGAGAGAGACACGTCGATGATGGCCTCTCACACGCGGACGAGGGATCGAGCCTGCAGCCGGCGTAGGCGCCCTTGCCCGGAATCGAACCCGGGACCCTTCCGTGCGCAGGTCAACGCTCCGTCCACGGAGCCACCCCAGCCAGGGTCCCAAAAGAGACTTTGGAGAGCACCTACTGTGTGCCTCCAGCTGTGGCAAAGGAGACCCAAAGGGGCCTCTGCTGCTCAGAAAGAGGAGGGAGGCGACCGTGACCGGCTCGGACACCCGCAGGCAGGAGCGTCAGAGGCGACGCCTGCAGCCCGAGGCCTTCAGCATTTTTCACGTAAAAACAGACATCAACAGCAGTTCTGGGTGAGAGCGTCTGTTTCTTCCTATTGTGGAAGCCAACACTTAAAAACTGACTCCCTAAGATGAGCTTTAAAATAAAATATTCCCGTCGGGCAGGCGTGGCTCAGTGACTGAAAGTCGACCTAGGAACCAGGAGGTCAGGGTTCGATTCCCGGTCAGGGCACAGGCCCGGGGTGTGGGCTCCATCCCCCGTGTGGGGCATGCAGGAGGCAGCCGGTCCATGGTTCTCTCTCATCATGGATGTTTCTCTCTCTCTCTCTCTCTCTCTCTCTCTCTCTCTCTCTCTCTCTCTCCCTCTTCCTTCCTCTCTCTCTAATAAAAAAATCAACGATCAAGCCACAACCCGGGCATGAGCCCCGACCGGGAATCGAACGGTGACCTCCTGGTTCATAGGTCAATGCTCAAGCCCCGAGGTGTCACGTTACCGTCCTGTGAACACTGTCTCAGCGGCCTCCTTCTCCAAGGCAGCGTCTCATCGCCAAGATGCGAGCTCACCCTAAATGACTCAGCAGGACCCTCGGCGCCCCCGACGGCACAGAGCCCCAGGATGCACACACGAGCTCAGAGATTTCCCGTGGCCCGTGGCCCTGGGTCAGGCCGGGCTCCGGGGACCAGCTCGCCCGCTCAGCCAGGAGTCCCACCCAGAATCTTAGCTCGTGGCCTGCAACCGATCCGGGCGAGTCACCGGTTTTCAAATCGCTCTCGTCCGCCGTAAGGGCGGGGCCTCGAAGGGCCGGTGTTGGGGCGCCATGCCCACTTTCGGCCGCACCTCACGCCACCCCACAGGCGGCTGCAGGCCAGGAAGGGTGCCCGCGGCTCCCCATGTGGCACCGCATCGTCACGCCTCAGAGAAGCGTGCCCGAGGCCCCGAGTTATTCCCGATGGTCCGCCATCGCGCGGGGCCGCGGCGGGCATGAGCCTCACTGGCTGTGCCTGCGAGGGGCTTCAGGGCGGACAGGGCGGGGGTCCAGGGAGAGGCCAGGAGGGGGTGGGTCAGCGAGCGTCACAGGCCTCGGGCTGCTTTCAAAAGCACCCCCGGCTCGTGTGCACCGGGGACCCCACCCGGGCACAGGGCCTGGCTTTGGAGTTCCTTCCTGGGCCTTTTCTTAAATGTGTTTTTATTGACGTCAGAGAGGAAGGGAGACGGAGGGAGAAACATCCATGATGAGAGGGAATCACGGACCGGCTGCCTCCTGCATGCCCCACACCGGGGATCGAGCCCGCAACCCGGGCCTGTGCCCTGACCGGGAATCGCACTGTGACCTCCTGGTTCCTAGGTCGACACTCAGCCACTGAGCCACGCCGGTGGGGTTTCCCGGCCTTTGGTCCCCCGGGGGCAGGGGGCCCCCCTGAGTTCGCTTACCCTCGGTGGGGGAACTGAACTTGGTCTCGTTGACGAAGGAGGACAGGTCCGAGGGCTGCGGGAAGTCCTGCTTGTCCGCCTCCAGGTCCACCGTCATGCACGTCCACTTCTGGCTGGTGACCGCCAGCTTCTCCTCGTCGGTCGCGTGGACCACGGCCGAGATCACCGGCGGCGTTTCCGGCGTGGCCGCGGGCGTGGGGTCCTGCGAGGAAGGAGGGGAGCCGTCTCTCCTCTCGTCCAGGGTCGGCGCCTGCCCCCGCCCGTCCCCAGCCCGGGCCCGTGAACGAGGACGTGGGAATGCCCCGTGTCCCCAGGACACAGCTCTGTCCTTTACGATAAAGTTCCTCTCCTGGTGGCTCGTCCCAGGGGGGACCGGGGGCTTAGAAAAATGGGGATGTGTGGTTATGGGGCGTCTAGGTCATTGGAGAGGTTTCTGCTCATTCACTTGGAGGGAAATGACACTTTACTTCCAGTAATTTTATTGCTTTGACGCCCGGGTTGTGACCAGTCGCTCTCGGCTGACAATCCTCGAACCCGCCGGTGGGGACAGAGGAAGGGGCCGCAGCCGAGCAGGGAGGGCGGAGCCAGGCTGGGACCCAAGCCCCTGTCCCGGCCCGTCTCTCTCTGCAGCCCCGCCCGGCAGGGGTTGGCCGGCTCCCTGCACTGGCTCCGATGGGAGGGGGGGATTGTTTCAGGACTGAAGGGCCTGGCACACCCACCGGAGGGAGGACAGCCTGCCCCGTCAGCGACGGGGAGCAGACGTGGTGGGTGCTGGGGGCAGAGCTAGAGAGCAGGAGCTGGGCCTCGGGCGGGGAGACGGTTTTCTTTACCTCCCACTTGATGTGGGTTACAAACTCCAGGGCTCCTGCCCGGCCGCGCGGCTCAGGGGCTGAGCATCGACCTAGGAACCAGGATGTCAGGGTTCGATTCCCGGTCAGGGCACAGGCCCGGGTTGCAGGCTCCATCCCCAGTGGGGGGGCGTGCAGGAGGCAGCCGGTCCATGGTTCTCTCTCATCATGGATGTTTCTCTTCTTTCTCTATTTCTCCCTCCCTCTCCCTTCCTCTTTGAAGTCAATAAAATAAATAAAAACTCCAGGGCTCACCACGCATGCCCCGGTGCCTCCCTACGTATCCCTTCATCTCCACGGGCTCCCTGCCGTGACACTCACACACTCTCAGCAAATGACCGGGTCAGACGGGCCGGTGGGGTCCCCCGAGGGGCCTCTAGAGCAGCGGGTGGCCCGCGAGGTCCGAGAGGCGGGTGACGGCTGCTCTAGAGAGGCCCCCGACATCTCCCTGGACATCTTCCTTCTCTCGGGACACATCCCGACTCCCCCACAGGGAGGGCATCCAAACGGTGTCTTGCAAACGCCAAGAGGCGCCTCGGAGGAGGCAGGACGGGCGCCGGGGACACGGGCACCGGGGACGCTGCCCGTGGGCGGAGCGGGACCCATCGTCCTCCACTCCCGGGCGAGCGGTTCGCTCAGACACGTCACGGGGACAGCGTACCTGAGAGGGTGGGTCCGAGAGAGGAGACCGCTTTGGCGACTTTTTCACCCTAAACGTGTCACTGGAAACAGAATAGAAAATGTGAACACAACCGGGTCCGGAACCTTCCGGAACACAGAGCAGACCGAAGCCACCGCCTCTGCTGAGCGTCTGCCCGGACCCCCTGCCGCCACGCCGCCCAGGCCGGGGGCTCGCTCTGCGCCTGCAGCAGGTGTGACCGAGGCCTGGGAGGTTCAGGAAGCTGGACCCCACAGAGGGCATGGGGCGGGGGAGGGGCCTGACCCGGAACCTCGAGCTACGCTGACCCGATGTTCTGACTTCCCCCAAAGAGCCCATCGGGGCGCGCAGATCCGCGTCCTGGGACCCACCCCGCGTCTGAGCCCAGCGCCCGGGGACGCAGGTTCCTGACCAGTGACGGGGCAGCTCGGCCGTCACCGAATGTTCCCGCCCAGGTTTTCGGGGGGGAGGCCTGGGTTTGGGGGAGGGGGCCTGGGTTTGGGGGAGGGGGCCTGGGTTTGGGGGAGGAGGCCTGGGTTTGGGGGAGGGGGCCTGGGTTTGGGGGAGGGGGCCTGGGCTTGGGGGAGGGGGCCTGGGCTTGGGGGAGGGGGCCTGGGTTTGGGGGAGGGGGCCTGGGTTTGGGGGAGGGGGCCTGGGTTTGGGGGAGGGGGCCTGGGTTTGGGGGAGGGGGCCTGGGTTTGGGGGAGGGGGCCTGGGTTTGGGGAGGGGGCCTGGGTTTGGGGGAGGAGGCCTGGGTTTGGGGGAGGAGGCCTGGGATTGGGGGAGGGGGCCTGGGTTTGGGGGAGGGGGCCTGGGTTTGGGGGAGGGGGCCTGGGTTTGGGGGAGGGGGCCTGGGTTTGGGGGAGGAGGCCTGGGTTTGGGGGAGGGGGCCTGGGTTTGGGGGAGGGGGCCTGGGTTTGGGGAGGGGGCCTGGGTTTGGGGGAGGAGACCTGGGTTTGGGGGAGGAGACCTGGGTTTGGGGGAGGACGCCTGGGTTTGGGGGAGGAGGTCTGGGTTTGGGGGAGGGGGCCTGGGTTTGGGGGAGGGGGTCTGGGTTTGGGGGAGGGGGTCTGGGTTTGGGGGAGGAGGCCTGGGTTTGGGGGAGGGGGCCTGGGTTTGGGGGAGGGGGCCTGGGTTTGGGGGAGGAGGCCTGGGTTTGGGGGAGGAGACCAAACAGGCAAAACAAGGGTTGGGGGTAGGGGAGCCCCCATCCTTAGATCCCACTCCCCTCCCCGGTCAACCAATGGGTAGAACCTGGCACCCAGTTCCTCCCTGTGTCTCGCAAATAACACGCCCCATGGCGGCACCCACTCATGGAAATGCTACGATGGTTAATTGCAGCATCGATGCATTGCAAAGCGCACAGTGGGACCACAGCCTGAAGCGCCTAGCTGTCCATGCACATAAACACGTTAACTTAGGTTTTTCGAGTTGCTCAGTGGCTCTAAGGTCCTAATCTCCTGGGGACAGGGAGGCGGAGAAGGTGCTGGCCTGGGCCCCTGGGAGCCACCCACAGGACCCTCCTGGCCGGGGAGGCAAAGCAGCAGAGGCCCTGGGCAGTCTGCTCCGGTCCCCCAGACCCCCCCGCCCCCCCCCCCCGCCCCCGCCCAGGACCATGACCCCAGGCGGCATGCTGACCCCCAGCCGGCCCCGAGCAGCGGCAGTGACTCCCTCAGCCCTGGGCCCCCTCCCCGCGGAGCCGCCCGCTCAGGGGCTCCCCTCCCGCAGGTCCCCATTTGGAAAAGCCCAAACGTTCTGCCTCCCGTGTCAGCGGGACCAGCCGCAGCGGCTGCCGGGGGCCGGCGGGGGTGTTGCTTCCACACGAAGCCACAGGACTTAGGAAGCAATGGCCCCGATCCACGGAAAACGCGAGCATGAGGGGAGCGTGGAAAGCGTGGGTCTCGGGGAGACGTCCAACGAGCAAGGGAGGCGAGCGGGCGGACGCCGGGGTCGCCTGTTCACGGCCACGCAGCTTCGCGACACGGACCCCACGACACAGAGACAGCCTCTGCCCGCCCCCCCCCCGCCCCCCCCACACACGTAAAACACGAAAACGTGAACGCAGCAGCCGCGGGTGAAAGCAAACGAGCGTGGAGATGAACACGGAGGCGAGCGCGCGGCCGCGGGAGGGGGTCCGTGACGGTTACTTACAACAGAGAACACACAGACATCACGTCTTCAACCATCCTGAGACGGGGGACAGAGAGACAGACAAGGCACTGACACACATCAGCCTCAGCCGGCGGCTCGGGGCCGGGACACAGCGGCCGTCCGCGGGGTTCTGCGGGAGCGGGGCGCTTTCCGGAGAGGGCCCCCCGAGAACCCTCCCTGCTGGCTCCGATGGTCCCCTAAAGGGCTGCTGCCAGGAGCCTGGTCCCCAGGGCACCCAGCCACCTGCCCTGGAGGAGGACGGCACGGGGCTGACCTCCCTGAGCCCGGAGCTCTGATGACGGAGCAGCGGGGAGGGGGTGCCTGAGGAGGAGGGGGTGCCTGAGGAGGAGGGGGTGCCTGAGGAGGAGGGGGAGCCCGAGGAGGAGGGGGCGCCTCAGGAGGAGGGGGCGCCCGAGGAGGAGGGGGCGCCCGAGGAGGAGGGGTGTATGAGGAGGAGGGGGCGCCTGAGGAGGAGGCGGTGCCTCAGGAGGAGGGGGTGCCTCAGGAGGAGGGGTGTATGAGGAGGAGGGGGCGCCTGAGGAGGAGGGGTGTATGAGGAGGAGGGGACGCCTGAGGAGGAGGGGGTGTCTGAGGAGGAGGGGGTGCCTGAGGAGGAGGGGGTGTCTGAGGAGGAGGGGACGCCTGAGGAGGAGGGGATGTCTGAGGAGGAGGGGGTGCCCGAGCAGGAGGGGGTGCCCGAGGAGGAGGGGGTGCCCGAGGAGGAGGGGGTGCCTGAGGAGGAGGGGGTGCCTGAGGAGGAGGGGACGCCTGAGGAGGAGGGGGTGCCTCAGGAGGAGGGGGCGCCCGAGGAGGAGGGGGCGCCTCAGGAGGAGGGGTGTCTGAGGAGGAGGGGGCGCCTGAGGAGGAGGGGTGTCTGAGGAGGAGGGGGTGCCTGAGGAGGAGGGGACGCCTGAGGAGGAGGGGTGTCTGAGGAGGAGGGGGTGCCTGAGGAGGAGGGGACGCCTGAGGAGGAGGGGTGTCTGAGGAGGAGGGGGTGCCTGAGGAGGAGGGGACGCCTGAGGAGGAGGGGGTGCCTGAGGAGGAGGGGGTACCCACAAATGGCTCTCGAGCCTAAGATGACAGAACGAGTCTGCAGCCTGAGATTTCAGACTTCTCTCGTTTGGGGCTTAAAATAAAGCTTCTGCCCTGGCCAGTGTGGGTCAGTGGGTGGAGCGTCAGCCTGCGGACTGAAGGGTCCCGGGTTCGATTCCAGCCAAGGGCACGCACCTCAGTTGCAGGTTCGATCCCCAGCCCTGGTCTGGGCGCGTGCAGGAGGCAACCCATCGACGTGTCTCTCTCACCTCCAAGTTTCTCTCACTGTCTCTCCCCCTCCTTTCCACTCTCTAAAAATCAACGAAAAAGTACCCTCGGGTGAGGATAACAAATAAATAACAGAGCTTCTAACACATTCTACGGAGTGTCCAGCAAAAGCCTGTTGGGGTAACTGCTGGGGGGACCGGGGTTGCCCCCCCTTCCTCTCCCCCACCAGCAGGAGCAGGGGGACCCGCTGCTCTCAGAGGCCAGGTGCCCGAGAGCCCAGGGGCAAAGCCAAGGGCGCCGCCCTGATCTGTGGGCGCCCGCAGCCGCGGCCGGTCCCGCTGGCCTCCAGGGCCGGGTGCCGATACTGACGCCCCACAGGAGGGCAAGGAGCACGGCCCGTACCCCACACGCGGCGCAGGCCCGCGGCCCTCCGATGCGGGGCTTGGAACGCGTGCTGGGGGCGGGACGTGCAGGTCACCTGCCCGCACGTGGGCGCGGCCCACAGGCCCCACGGCCTCCACGCCCGAGGGCAGGCGGCTGTGCTCCTTCAGGCCCCACGGCCTCCTCTGGGCTGCGGGCCTGCGGCCCCGTGTCTGCTAATGCTGCCCCTGGAGAGGGGTGCAGCCACAGGCGTTCCCCACGGGTGGAAGGGGGCCGGGAGGGCCGCCCCCGGGCTCACCGTGCTGGCCTCCTGGACTAACCTCGTGAGGGGGCAGAAAGATGCCATGACTCTAGCAGGGGTCCAAAAACTTTTTAAACAGGGGGCCAGCTCCCTGTCCCTCCGACCGTGGGAGGGCCGGACTATAGTTTAAAAAAAAAACTATGAACAAATTCCTAGGCGCACTGCGGGCCCGGGACGCGTCGGCTGCTCAGCAGGACAGGCAGCGACCCCCGGCGGGCCGGGTCCATGTCCTCGGCGGGCCGCCTATGGCCCGCGGGCCGTAGGTCGAGGACCCCTGCGTCTCACGGGATTTTAAAGGGCCGCCGCCCGCCCGCCCGCCCGCCCTGCACTTACGTCTTCAGCGGCGTCTTCTTCTTCTTGGCCGGCTTGCTCAGCCCGTCCCCGTCCATGCTGTGGGCGTCGGGGGCGCCGACGGGGATCTCAAAGGAGGCTGGGGACTTGGAAGGCGAGCCGGGGGCCGGACAGGGGTCGGCGGGCTCACCACAGGCGTCGGGGGCAAAGCCGTAGGACGGCGGGGGCAGTTTGGGGGACTCCTGCATTTTCGAGGTGGAAGAGAAAGGGTTGAAATCGGGGTCGTCCCACTTGTCGATGTCGAAGGTGTAGGAGCCTTTGGCGGCCGGGATGTCGCTGGGCTCCGCGGGGGACCTGGGGGGCGAGGCAGGGGTGCTGTCCACCCTCTCGGGGCCTTTCTTGGCCTTCGGCCTCCGGAGGGGCATTCTGGCGGCTGGCTTTTTGCCCAGCTTTTTGGTGGCGGGGGGTGGCGGTTCCTGCACGTTGTCCTCAGAATAGTCAAACTCCAGCCTCACCGAGAGCCCTCTGGCCGGGGGGTCCTCGGGCCCCCCACTCTCTGCTGGGCTCACCCCCACTGCCTCGGGGGCCGGGGGCACCGCTTTCCTGCCAACAGGGGGTGAGTTCTGCACTCTGCCCCCTCCGGGGGGGACGGCCCCGTCTGTGCCCGCCGAGTCCACGGGGCAGGCGGCCTTGGGCACGGCGGCGGGTGCTGGGGGCGCCTCCTCGGTGGAGGCGGGTCCAGGAGCTTCCGGGGGGGCGGACTCTGTGTCTGTCTCGGGGGCACAGCTCTCCTGGCCGGGCCCGGGGCCCTCCTCGGCCGGCGGAGCCTCTCGCACGGGGGGCGTTTCCGGGGGCTTCTTCGGGGGCTGTTTCCTTTTCAGGGAAGGCGGCCGCGGCTTCTTGGTTCGCTTGAGGGAGCCACAGTCGCCGCCTGGACCCAAGCTGTTCGCTTCGGGGGCCGGGGCCGCGGCCTCGGCGTCGCCCAAGCAGGAAGCACCATCGAGGTCGCCGGCCTGCAGGCTGAGGGAGCGGGGCAGCGCAGCCCTGGCGGGGGGCCCGGCGTCGGGGGACCTCCTTCGCGCGCCCGCGGGGCACTCCGAGCCCTTCGGGTCCGAGGGCCTAGGCTCCGAGGTCTGGGCGTGGTCGACCAGCTCGATGCTGTCGAAGTCCAGGTTGTAGGCCCCGCTGCTGGCTATGGGCTTGTCCTCGTCGAAGACGGCGGAGCAGGAGTGGGCGGGGGGGCGGAGCGGGCTGCCTTCCGCGGGGGGGCCGCACGGGCCATCGGGGCCGGGGGCCGGCTCAGCGCCGCCTGAGGACAGACAGAGCAGCCCCTGAAGGACGCGGACACGCAGAACGTTCCCATCTCCTGCCCACGCTCGCCCTCTCGGCAGAGCCCCGCCGACCCGGCCCACCGGGGGCACAGCTCCTGCCCAGCCGGGACCGGCTCCAGACCCCGCCAGGCCTGCCGCCTTCCCCTCCTCGGTAAGCAGGAGGGTGGCAGGTTGCGGAGCGGCCAGACCGCTCACTCACCGGAACACGCCCCGAGCCCCCGCTGGGACCGGGCCCCGTGCGGGGAACAAAACCAACAAAACCCTGTGCTCCTGGGAGTCGCGTTCTCCGGGGAGAAGACGGGCAAGAAGCACCCAAACAGCCGGGCCGTGCGGCTCAGTGGTGAGCGCCGACCTAGGACCCAGGAGGTCAGGGTGCGATTCCCGGCCAGGGCACAGGCCCAGGTTGCGGGCTCCATCCCCACTAGGGGGCGTGCAGGAGGCAGCCGATCCATGATCCTCTCTCATCGTTGTTTCTCCCTCTCTCCCTAAAAATCAATGAAAAAACATTCTTAAAAAATTAGCACCTCAGGTAAACGAATAAAATTATTAGCAGAGAAATACGTGCCAGGTCCCAACCCCCGGTTGTTTATCGGAGAGGCTGTGTTTTCATTCGCTGAGTCTGCCTCCTGCCCGCCCCCCGACTGGCAGGTGCCCTGACCTGGACTCGAGCCACCACCTCCTGGTTCACGGGCTGCACGAGCGCAGAGCAGGGCAGAGGCGCAGGGTTTGCAAGGGGAACCCCGTCCTCCTCCGTCCACGGAGCGCACGTGCTGGCCGGACCCGGCGAGCGGACGGGTTGTTGTGAAAAAAATGCCCAGTTTCTTGGAGGAGAGATCCGGTCCTTCGTCACCGCCCAAGGTCTCGCCTATTGTGTGGTGTGTGTTTCGGTCCCTTGGGCGAAGGCACGCTGGGGGAAGCCGCACACGCCTTTCCTGCCTGGCCCTTGCTTTCCCAGGCTCCTGGGGGGCTGGGGGGGGGCGCTTCCTTCTCCACCGCCGCTGCCAGCAGGCACCCCTCGCTCCGGGGCTGGCCCTCGCCGTGGGCGGCGGGCACAGAGCAAGTGGATCCCGTGCAGCCGAGCCCGGGGCTCTAGCCGGCAGACCCCCACCCGAGAGTGTTCTCACTGACGCTCCGCCCACCAGGCTTTCCCGGGAAAAGCACGCAGTCCCGATCCGAGGCTCCGAGTGTAAGAAAGGCCCCCCGGGACCCCCCGGGAAGTCCCCAGTTCCATCCCATCAGGGCACAGGCCTGGGATGTGGCTCGATCCCCAGTAGGGGGGGTGGCGGGCAGGAGGCAGCCCATGGATGTGTCTGTCACTATTGATGTTTCTCTCCCTCTCCCTCTCCCTTCCCCTCTCTCTAAATCAATAAACACGTGTTTTAAAGGGACCTGCAGAGTCACTGGGCCGTGCAGACCAGCTTTTACAGGACGAAGAGCAGAATCCGAGACGCCCCCGCTCGGCCCGATTCCGGGTGCAGGTGAAGCAGGTGAAAGGCACCCGGGAGCCCCCCAACCCCCTGCCCAGTAAACAACCCGCAGCACCCACTCCCCACAGCCCCACGCCCAGCGGCCCCAGCTGCTGCGGGGCCCAGGCACCCCCTCCAGCCCCCCAGCGGGAGGCCCCGTGTCTCCCTGGAGCGCGGACCCCTGCTTACCTGGTTCTTCCGGGGAGGGGGGCGCGCTGACCTCCGGCTCCGGGACGACCTCCGGGGGCGGCGGGGGCGGGGCCGGGGGGGCTTTGACAGGGGTTGTCGACTCCGGGGTCTCAAAGGCTTCTTCCGAGTCAGAACTCCTGACGGAGAGAGAGGGGGAGACCCAGGTCAGGCAGGGCCGACGGCGGGGTGACGGGTGGCCTCTGGGCCCCCAGGGGAACCCGGCTCCCTGCCAGCTCCACGGACGCGAGGAAGGGCGCTGTGCACGTGACAACCCCCTCCCCACCCCTCCCCTCCGAGGACCCTGGCTCCGCCAGCCAGCCTCACACACCCTCCCAGGGACCCCAACATGACGAGCAGGAACATCAGAGCTGCTTTGGGTGGGATCCCAAGACCCGAACCTCTCCAGTAAAGCCCTCGTTCACCAAACCCGACGGGCCCTCGGCGCTTCCTGCAGACGGACGCCACCACGAGGGCTGGCTTTCGGGGGCAGTGAACCCGCTCCCACAGCTCAGGCCCAGGCGCCCGCTTCCCAGGATGTCACACAGGAAGGCACACGGCTGAGCCCGGGGAGGGGCGAGCGTGCGGACCCCCTCAGGGCCCTAGGGTCACCCCAGCCCGCACCACACGCATCCGGGGAAACGCCGAAGACCGGGGGCCTCCTCGAAGGACCAGCAGACCGGAGTCCCCGCTGCTGGCCGCCGCCGCCCACAGCCACCGGCCGCTCCACGGGGCCCACCGCCTCCAGGAGGTCGGACACATGTCACCGAGCATCTCACCGAGGACCACCTCTCCCCCCTCCCCCCAAGTCCCCTAATTCCCTGGCTGGGATCTCTGGGACCTAAACCTCTTAAAGACGCCACAAAAGTCAGCTGCGAGGATGCAGTGGCTTCTCGGGCATCCGGCAGAGACCCCCAGGGAGACCCGTGCGTCTGCCCGCCCCCCCACATGTGGCGGGGAGCACAAAGGGCCTTGCTCTTCCCTGCAGGCTCAGGGCGGGGGGGGGGGGGGGATACGCTCGGGTTCGAGCTGCGGAATTCCAACGAGGCCTCCCAGCCGCACACCTGCTCCAGGGGACCGCCATTCACCGCCCGGCGCGGGAGGCGGGGCGCACCCAGCCCCCCTGAGGTTCCTGCCTGTTCACCAGGAACTAGTGATTCTGCTTCAAAGCCCCAAGGGCCACCTCGGCCCGCGGCCCAGCATTCCCTCGAGCCGCCTGCCTGGTGCCTATTTCCAACCCTCTCCCACCAGCGAGTTAATCGGAGGAGATGCGGGGTGCGGGGGGGGTGGGGGTGGGGGGGGGGCTGTTTCATTAGCTCCTTCCCCTCCCGCGTCCCGGCCTCCAAACGTTCCCGGGAGCAGGGACGGCTGCAGTCCGCCCTACAGCCGGCATCGGACAAGGACGCGCCTCTCGCTGCCCGCACCCCAGCGGCTCCCTGCGGCTGCGGGGCGGGTTTCCCCAGAAAGCTACAGCCCGAGGCCCCATGCCCTTCCCTTCCGAAGGGAAGAAGGCAATTCACTGAACTTGCCGTGAAGATGCATCCGACAGAGACACGCGCCTGACGGTCCGCTGCCCCGCCTCTAAAGGACAGGAAACATGTTTACCAGGACACGCGCACCGTTCTGTGTCAGTAAACACGCAAACACAACGAGACGTTCGTGTCGATATACACGTGAACACGGCGTGACGAGATTGCCCTTCACGGCCAGACACGAAACAGGGTGGCTTCTACGCCCAGCAGGACAAGCGTTATACAGGGGTCCTCCAACTTTGTAAACAGGGGGCCAGGTTCCTGTCCCTCAGACCGTGGGAGGGCCGGACTATAGTTTAAAAAAAAACTATGAACAAATTCCTATGCGCACTGCGGGCCCGGGACGCGTCGGCTGCTAAGCAGGACAGGCGGCGGCACCCGGCGGGCCGGATCCATGTCCTTGGCGGGCCGCCTGTGGCCCGCGGGCCGTAGTTTGAGGACGCCTGTGTTAGAATAATGATCGTGTTACGCTGTCCATCACGTCCCAGGCACTGGGCCCGAGGCACACAGCTTCGCCCCAGGCCGTCTGGCTAGGTCCCGGGAGCAGGGCTCACACCGAGCCGGCTGCCTCTGAAACCCAGCCCTCTCACTGCCCTACCTCCATGGTCGGCAAACTGCAGCTCGCGAGCCACAGGCGGCTCTCGGGCCCCTGGAGGGTGGCTCTTCCACAAACTACCACGGCCTGGGCGAGTCTATGTTGAAGAAGTGGCGTTAGAAGACGACGTTTAAAAAATGTGGCTCTCCGAAGAAATGTCCGTCGTTGTGCTGTTGGTGTCTGGCTCTGTGGACGGATGAGTTTGCCGACCGCTGCCCCAGGGGCTTCCAACCGTTGTCAGCGAGGGCGCTATTTTTCCAGACGCTTCGTCCGTGACCCCCCCGCGCCGAGAGGAGGAGCGCGTGCACGCGGCCAGCTGTCCACAGTGCGCTCCTACCGAGTCCGTCAGCCACAGCCGCTGAGCTATCCGGGGCCCTGACCGGCGGGACCCTCAGGGCGGGGAGGGCGAGGTCGGCTGAGGCCTGGACCAGGCTCTTTCGGGGCCACGGGGGCCACTGTGTCCTCACCCAAGTGTCTGTCTGTCTGTCTCTGTGTCTCTGAATCCGAGTATTGCACGTGTGTGCCTATGGGTATACACATGCGTGCATGTGTGTGTGCCTCTGTGCACATCTGTGTGCCACAGCCCCTTGCTGCTCAGCGTCTCCCCCTCCCCCGCTAGTCACCGTGCGAAGGCGTCCCGCTCCGTTAATGGTGAAAGCACCTGCGTTCTGGCTGTGTCACTCATCATTCACAATCTTGCCTTCCCATCGGTCCTTCACAGCCTTGCAGGTTTCTATTCGCAACAGCAGTCAGGGGAGGATGTGACGGTTCTCACGGCATCAGATCCGATCGCCCGGGACACGGTCACCTTTTTGCGACATTTCACTCCATGTGTCACATCCCTGAGGCACACGGAGAAGTCACAGCGGCTAAGGAATACACCCACACCTGACATGTGGGCTTTATTTTATCAAAATAGATTTTTATTGGTTTCAGAGAGGAAGGGAGAGGGAGATGGAAATATCCATGATGAGAGAATCATGGATCGGCTGCCTCCTGCACGCCCCCTACCGGGGATCCTGCCTGCAACCCGGGCCTGTGCCCTGACCGGGAGTCGAACCTGGGACCCTTCAGTCCGCCGGCCGACGCTCTATCCACTGAGCCACACCGGCCAGGGCTCCCTCTTCTCTTTAAGTCCGTTTGAATTTGTGGTTTTTTCCACTGGAAACAGAAGGGGCCTGGCAAGGCCCCCAGGGAACACCATTCTGAGAAGAGACACAGTCAGGCTGGAAGGGCACAGGGCCAGGGTTAGGGACCCTCGTCCCCCTCCCCCCACCACACACACACCAGTGGCCTCGCACACCCTCTGTGGGTCCTGCCTCGACCTCCCCCAGAGCGGGGCCCTTGGAGACCGATGCTGAGGGGGAGCCCACACCCAGCAGCCCTGGCTCCCGAGAGTGTCCTCAGGGCCCTTGGCTCTCCCAGCCCAGGACCTCTTCGTGAGGAGGGGGGGCTGGGGGGCCCCAGGACCCGTGGGTGCAGGTTTTTTCCTGAAGCAGCGGCCACTCCTGCCTCTTCCTGGAGGGAAAACGCTGCCAGGCCGCCCCTGCCCTCCCAGCCCCTGCCCCGGGGTGCGAGGGCTGAGCTCCTGGGGCCCCTGGGGCCGGACTGCTCTGAGCTGCAGAGACCAGATGGGGTCCCCCTGACTCTGGTGCCTGTGGGAGCAGCAGAGAGCTCATCCCCCTGGGGCGGCTGCAAGCAGGCTGGCAGCTTCACTGTGAGCTGCCCCCCCCATCCCCCCACTCCAGGGAGGGCCTGACCGAGGCCCTCGAATGACCTGTCCCTGCCTCTCCTGGGGGAGGGGACCCGCAGTCTGAGCTATGCCCCGGCCCTGGGAGGAAGCCTTTGAGTTTAGCTCACCTAATGCCCTAGTCCCATGGTCGGCAAACTGCGGCTCGCGAGCCACATGCGGCTCTTTGGCCCCTGGAGTGTGGCTCTTCCACAAAATACCACGGCCTGGGCGAGTCTATTCTGAAGAAGTGGCGTTAGAAGAAGTTTAAGTTTAAAAAATGTGGCTCTCCAAAGAAATTTCCATCGTTGTCCTGTTGATAGTTGGCTCTGTGGACGAATGAGTTTGCCGACCACTGGTCTAGTCCAGCTAAAAAGACACTTTTCAGCACATTTAAAGTTGAAGATGCCACGACGCCCTGACTCACGCGGAGTGACGCTGCGCAGGGAAGGCCCGAGTGAGATCTGACAGAGCCGTGCGGGGGGTTTAAGATAACTTTCTGTTAAGACAGAGCCCCCCCCGCGAGGTCCCAGGTTCCGGTGGGTCCGGCGGTGAGAGTCTCAGGCTCTGAAACTCCGCACCTCGGCGCCAGGGACGCGGGGATGCGGTGGCAATGTGGCCCGGCCCTCGGCAGGAGCTGTCAGCCCTGAAGCATTCAGGGCCCCTGGGACCTGCCTTTGCTGGGTCAGGCGGCCCAGCCCAGCGCCAGGAGCTGCTGCTGCTTCCATTTAAGGAGAAGGCAGAGGAAGGAGAAAGCAGACCCAGAGGATCACGCTCTTCTCAGTAAGGCGGGTCGGCAGGGACAAAGCCGGGGGGAAGCCAGCACCCCCACCTCACCCCCCGCCCCCACAGCCACCCAGGTGTGTGCAGAAGACGCACCAGCCCACCAGGTGCTGCCCGCCAGGTGCCCACCTGCCAGGTGCCCGGAGCTGCTCTCCTGGAAGGGCTATGAATGCAGGAACAAAGGTATTTTGCTGCTCAGCCCCACCGGCTTCCTCATTAGCCCCTGAAGTGCCCGCAGAGGCCTTATCTACCCAGCGAGGAGCAGCTTCCTGGGGCGGGGGAGGGAGGGGGAGAAGCAGGCCGGGAGGGGAAGCAGGCCGGGAGGAGAGTGGCGGGAGCTGAGAGCAGAGGTTTGGGAGAAAACAGACTTCTAAAGAGAGCAGAGGGCAGAGCGCAGAGGGCAGAGGGCAGAGAGCAGAGGGCAGAGAGCAGAGGGCAGAGGGCAGAGCGCACAGCAGCCAGCTGGTGCGAGCTCCCATTAGAAACCGGAGAGGAGATGGGGAGTGAGCAGCTGAGGAAGTGCTCAGATCAATGGTGTGGATGCAAGCGGGGACGTGAAACAGGACACCTCAGAGCCTTAATCCATGAGCGCGATGCGACGTCTCACAGCAAGAGAGCAGAGAAGAAACACAGAAGGCGTCCAGGCGACAGACGGAGGAGGACGCTGTACGGGAGGCAGCCACGGGGTCCTGAGGGAAGGGGGCGTGGCCGCGCCAACCAGCGATGACCGGGGCTCAGCAAACTACAACCCACCTCCTGCTTCTGCAAACCGAGTGTCACCGGGTCATCCGTTTACTAACGGTCTATGGCTGCTTTTGCCTCTGACAGCAGAATGAAGTTGTCGCAACCGAGACCACACAGCCTCCAAAGTCTAAAATGCCTCCTATCTGGCCCTTTACGGAGAAAGTTCACTGACCCCTTGGTTCAAGACACCCAGAGACCTCCGTTTCCACCTGTGACATGGCAGCTTCGTAGGACTGGTGGATACAATCTACAATAGTCTATAATATTAAAAGTGTAATATGCTAATTAGACCACACGTCAGACCGGACGTCCTTCCGGACGACTTTCCAGACAAAGCCGGGGCTGCGAGGGAAGACTGGGTCCTGGGTGCCTCCCAGCGGCTGGAGGGAAGCCCGGGTCCCAGGTGTAAGAGGGAAGCCGGTGCCGGCAGCTGGGGGAAGGCAGGCCTACGCTTGCACGAATTTCATGCATCGGGCCTCTAGTATTTATGTAACACTAGAGGCCCGGTGCATAAAATCCATGCATGAGTAGGGTCTCTAGGCCTGGCCAGCCACCAGGGCCGATCGGGGCCTTCTGGCTGCCAGCCGGGGCCTTCCTTCGTTCCACGCCATGCCCTGGTGGTCAGCGCACGTCATAGCAAGCGATCGAACTCCTGGTTGAACTCCCGTGGGGACAATTTGCATATTAGCCTTTTATATATAGACAGGATTGATGGATACGATGTTTTGATAATATTGGTGGATACAATGCCCCTATAATATAGGATTGGTGGCTACAATTTTCTATAATGTAGGCTTGATGGATACAATGTTACTATGCTGTAGCATTGGTGGATGCAATGTTTCCGTGCTATAGGATTAGTGGATGCAATGTTTCTGTGCTATAGGATTGGTGTATACAAGTTTCTATGCTGTAGGATTGGTGGATGCAATGTTTCTGTGCTATAGGATTGGTGGATACAATGTTTCTATGCTGTAGGATTGGTGGATGCAATGTTTCTGTGCTATAGGGTTGGTGGATACAATGTTTCTATGCTGTAGGATTGGTGGATGCAATGTTTCTGTGCTGTAGGATTGGTGGATACAATGTTTCTATGCTGTAGGATTGGTGGATGCAATGTTTCTGTGCTATAGGATTGGTGGATACAATGTTTCTATGCAATAGGATTGGTGGATACAATTGTTGATACAATGTTTCTATGACATAGGATTGGTGGATACAATGTTTCTATGCAATAGGATTGGTGGATACAATGGTTGATACAATGTTTCTATGACATAGAATTGGTGGATACAATGTTTCTGTGCTGTAGGATCGGTGGATACAATGGTTGATACAATGCTTCTATGACATAGGATTGGTGGATACAATGTTTCTATGCTGTAGGATCGGTGGATACAATGTTTCTATAATGGGAAAACCTGAGTCTGCTTTGTAGGGTCAGAAGCGGAGCTTCACTCTCAGTGCTGACCCTGCAGTGCTTTGATCTATTTCCACATCTTCTGATGCAAACAACATGCCTGCTCTCCAGAAACAACCGCTAACGTGAACTTGTAAACAGAAACAGAGCCAGTGCCACCGAGCTACCGCTTTCAGTGCGGATGGACGTGTGAAAGCAGTTCTGACTAACTTGGTCCTTTATGGCCATACAGGCACCCCAGACTCCCGTTGGGCCCGACACAGAAGCATCAGTCCATGAACAATCAGTTTTCACAGCACAATTGTTTACAAGGCCCGAGTCTTCATCACTCATCTTAGGGGAGAGGATGGGATTGTTCAACAGTTTTTGCTTGCCCACCCGGTACCCTGCCCCAGTTGAGCCAATCCATCTGCCAAGAACAGCCAATCATATTTCAGGCTAGTGTGGTTCCTAGGCAACCAAAACTGCCACAGAAATAGGCCCCAGACAGAAAGAAACATGGGGATGGGGGCAGAAGGGTCAATGGGGAGAGACCAGCCCAGAATCGAAGGACCTGGATGTCACACTGTCCACAGTCACTCAGTCAGCACCCCGGTCCTTGCTACCTGCCCCACAACCGGCAGGCGCCCCATCTCAGCGCCCCCACAGAAAGGGATGGCATGACCCCTTGACCAATGGTAGTCACCGGAGGGCATGGGGATGCTCTCACCATCAGACTTTACAGAAAATCTGCAGGTAAGTCCCACGGAGAAGGCAGTGCAGGGCCGGGAACCCCAGCACACGGGCACCTGGCCCCAGGGGCGGGGCTGACATATCTCAGAATGAGAGACCAAGAAAAAGCGCCTGCTAGGAACTCAATGCTTGTGTCCCCCTCCCCAAAATGTGTCTGTTGAAACTCTAACCCCCAACATAATTAGGTCATTAGGTCATGAGGGTGGGGCCCTCATCATGGGATTAGTGTCCTTATGGGAAGAGACCCAAGGGCTGAGCTTTCCCCCCAACCCCTGACCTGTGAGGACATAAGAGGTTCATCCATAAACCAGGGGGCCCTCTCCCGACACCAGAACTGAGGACACGCGGATCCTGGGTCTCCCGGCCTCCAGACCGATGAGACACGAATGTCTGCTGTTTAAGCCCACGAAAGCCCTGGTCTCTGTTATCGAACCCGGACCACAACCGCCCGGGAGGTTCCTTCGGGCCGCGGGCAGCTCCACTGCCCAGATCGCTCCTCAGCTCGTTCAGTTTTAGGGAAGGAAAAACGCTGCACTTGTCCACCAAGAGCATCCAGAGTGAAAGCTGCGTCCAGACACGGAGGAACTGTCGCAGCCACAGGAGGAACGCGGCCGTTTAGGTCAATGACTCCGCCAGGGCCCCTCCGGCTTCGAGAAAGACCCAACGGAGACTCCTGCCAGCGCGGGCAGTTCTCCGGCCGGTGTCCCTGCGTCTGGCGCCCGCGTCTCCTCCGTCTTTGCAGACCTGGCACCTCACCTCTGAGGGAACCCGAGAGGCAGGTGGCAGACAGTCCCGGGGGTCTCCCCGCAGCCCCAGACTGAACGTGGGCCGGGAGGCACGCGAGGACGGAAGGAGCAAACCTCCGCTCTCTTGTCCGTGACCACAGATGGGCGGGGCTCCAACCCCCAGTGGGACACTCGCCCAGGGAGGGGGGAACGGAGACCTCTCCCTGGTCCTGGCCGCTCTGGCAGCCACCATTCCGACCTCCCTGCCCCCACCTGCTCTTCAAATCCCAGCCCAAACGCAGCAACCTTCCTCGGACGCGCTCCCCATCCCGTTCCCTCGCCTCGGGGAAGGCCGCATCTTTGTCCTGGTCATCCCAGAGGAAAACCACTGTCCGGGCCCGGCTGGTGGGGCTCCAGGGCTGAGCATTGACCTATGAACCGGGAGGTCAGGGTTCAATTCCCGGGTTGCGGGCTCCATCCCCAGTGTGGGGCGTGCAGGAGGCAGCCAATCCATGATTCTCTCTCATCATGGATGTTTCTCTCTCTCTCTCTCTCCCTCTGTGAAACCAGTAAAAATATATTTAAAAAGCATACAGAACGGCCCCTGGGGTTCTCAGGGGACAATGGCCCCCCGGCTGCCCCTTGTTGGTGAGGGGTGAGAATTTGCCGGAAGCGGACAAAGGACAAGATAGCAGCGCTGCTTTGCCAGCAGACACTAGGCCCCAGGGGCCGAGGGGAGGGAGGCACCCCACAGCTCCCATCGATGGATGCGACCACAGTGGCTCCAGCACTTCCTGCCCCTGCCATGTCTCCCTCTCACCCACGTGGAAAAGTGTTTCCACGTGGATCCTCTCCCCGCTGCCCTGCTTCCATGTGGGAGCAACGGGGATGGCGGCTCCCCTTCTCTCCAGATGGTCAAGAGCAGCGGGAAGTGGCCCGAGGTTTCGCCTGGACCAGGACGGGAGTCTCAACCCGCCCCGGGCTCCTCAAAGTCTCGCCTGGAAATCCCGTCTGGTCTGAGCAGGGCCTGGGCTTCTGCCTTTCTAACCAGCGCCCAGGGGACGCTTCGGACCAGCAGGGGTGTCGCAGGGACTGGCCAGTGCCTGAACCCCAAGGCCCTGCCCCAACTCCCAGCCCATCGCCTTCCTGCTGCTCCTCCCAAATGGGGAGGCATCGGACTCCCCACCGCCCTCCCTCCTTGTCCTACTGCCCCCCTGGTGCAGAGTGCAGCCATCAGCCGGGACGACCCCAGCTGCCCCAAAGGTACCCCAACCTGAAAGCTGTCGAAGAGAAACCCTAGAATTAACAAGAAAAAACCCTGCAGGCATCACCAATCCTCTCCGCCTTCCCCCGCCTTTGGTTTCTCTCTCAGGCGGGGCGGGAACGGCCAGTCCACAGGCCACAGAGGCCACGGAATCACGTGGTCTGGCCTCACCAGGCATCAGGGGTGAATCCGTCAGGTGTGGGACCAAATACAGCAGGCTCGTCGGTGAGCGGATCGCTCTGCACGGCCCGAGAAGGATGTGAGCGAGATCCACACGGCCTTTGGCAGGAAGGAGGCTGCCCACCCCTGCTCTAAGGCCTGGGCCTGGGCCTCCTCAAGCCGGTCATTCACCGGGAGCCATCGGAGCGAGAGAGCAACGTTCACCGATTCCCGCTGGTGTGTCTCCATCCCCGTGGCCCACAGCATCGTCTCCCAGGGAAAGCTTCCCGCCGGCCACGGGCCCCGCTCCGCTGCCCCGTCTCATCCCGTGCACAGAGCGCGCACTACGCTCTATCTCCAGCCCGGAAACCAGCAGATCCGCCGGAGGAGAGCAAGCCCCGGGGGGTTAAAAACGGCGGCAGGGTAAGTGGATGCTCCCCGGACGTGCTCCCGGGAACAAACGGGAGTTACAACTGAAATACGGAAAGCGAGCCCCGGTTAAGAGAGCAGAGACGGGGTTGGAGAGAGAAGGGTTTTGAGGAAGGGCAGCAGCCCACCTCCCTTTTCGTTTAAAACACAGCCACTCGCCCTAACCGGTTTGGCTCAGTGGATAGAGCGTCGGCCTGCGGACTGAAAGGTCCCGGGTTCGATTCCGGTCAAGGGCATGTACCTTGGTTGCGGGCACATCCCCAGTAGGAGGTGTGCAGGAGGCAGCTGATCGATGTTTCTCTCTCATCGATGTTTCTGACTATCTATTCCTCTTCCTTCCTCTCTGTGAAATATCAATAAAATATATTTAAAAAAAAACAACAAAAAAAAAACACAGCCACACGGCAGGCAGAGAGGGTGGGCTTCGGGAGGGGTAAGGGCCCTCTGGGAGAGGCCGATGTTTGGAGTCCACGCAGCAGATGGGGGGCGGGGGGGGGGGGGCTGGCTGGTGCCTAAGGGCCGGCTCAGCTTCCCAGCCTTCCTAAGCAGCTTCCGTGACAATGCAGCCAGCCATCCTCATCCCCAGGGGCAGAGCCTAGGGCAGCCGTGGGCAAACTACAGCCCGCGGGCCGGATCCGGCCCGTTCGGCTGTTCTATCCGGCCCGTTGAGCCGAAAGAGCGAGGGTTCTCTTGCTCTCCCCTCCGCTCCTTCACCAGCAGCAGTGTTAACATGGCAACGTCGGGAAACACGGCCGCAGCTCCTTCTTCTGAGTGGGCGGATTTATATCCCCATTCAGTAGAAGGAACACCCTCTCCATCTTCCAGAGGCTCCTTGGAATGCCCGCGGACGCGTCCCCCGACATCACCCTGGGAATGCGGAGACACGTTATCGTGGTGATGTAGGGAGACACGCCCCTGGAGAGCACAGGATCAGAGCATTAGCTAAAAAGGAGACCAACAACACTGTTCCCACTGAAGTGGATGTTTTAAAGACCAAAAACCTTTCAACCCAGTCTACATTGCCATCTACATCTACGTCCCGGGCATCATTTGGAAGTTGCACTAAAGAAAATGTTTAATTTACTGTTTACACATTTTGTTCTTTTCTATTTGTTTTAGTTTTAAATTACTTTCTTATATTTAAGTTTAATGTGAAAGGCTTTTGTACCTTTCCTTTGTTAGGCAATTTTATTTTGCCTTTGCCACCTTCAATATAAGGTATGTTATTGTGCTATGATTCCTCCATTTTTTGAAGTTTCAAGTTATAATAATTAGTGTTTACATTCTTTTTATTAAAATGTTTGAAATGAATAAAACTATTGAAATAAAAAAAAAAGACCGTACCCTTTTATGTAAAGATGTTTACTTTGAATTTATATTAGTTCACACAAACACTCCATCCATGCTTTTGTTCCGGCCCTCCGGTCCAGTTTAAGAACACATTGTGGCCCTCGAGTCAAAAAGTTTGCCCACCCCTGGCCTAGGGGACTGTCTCCCAAAAGGCCTGGAGCCAGCCGAAACTCCCCACTCAGACCTCACCACACACTCTGTCCCTTAGTCACTCGCCCGCCCAGGAAAGGTGGCATGGAGGCTGGGGACGGGGGGCTGAGCCCCAAGGGTTGAGAAGCCTTGTCCTCACACCGATCGGCACATTCTTGTCCCAAGTCTCTTACCCTCGTTGACAGGCCTGAGCCCTGAGAACTGGCGAGGGCCTGGTGAACTGATTTCGGTTTCTTAGAGAATTTTAAAGAAATAGGTTGAAATGGCCCTTTTCTCTGGAGGCTCGAGTCGTCCCCCCCCCCCCCAGCTGTCAGTGTTTCCATGCATCTGACAATACACTACACGTGGAGGGAATCCAGGGCAAGCGCAGGCTCACGGTACTGAAGAAGAGCGAGAGAGAGCGAGCGAGAGAGAGCGAGCCCTCCAACGTGACCAGCCTCCCCTGTAAGATGATGCTCTCTCGCTCTCTCCAGGTGCGAGGTGCGGGTCGAAGGCAAATGACCGGCGCACACCTGCTCCGGAGGGAGGTCACTGGAAAGCCACTTGGCTGGGCCTAGAATGACGTCACCGCCCACTCCCCACTGAAGCCCCAGCGAGGGACCAGCACGCAGCGCAGCTCTCAGCCCAGCCAGGGCTCTCAGGGACAATCGCTCCACCACCGTGCGCCCCACCGCGCCCCACGGGGTCCCCAGGACCTTCTCTCCTTTTGGGGGAGGGAGTGCGGGTCACGGGGGACGGGGGGGACCTGGAGGCTCAGGGTGCACCAGCCGGCCTGCCCGGATCCGCCCGCCCAGCAGCCTCCCAGCTGCCCTGCAGCCCGATCGATGGAGTCAGTGAGCCCCTCCTCCACGCAGGGAGGTGGGGGAGACGACGGTGCAGAAATGGCAATTCCCACCAACACCACCCAGGACACATCCGCTCTGTGGTTCGGAGAAAAGATGGGACTCCCGGACCCGTGGCCCAACGTCGGCTGCGCTGGCTCCTGAGAAGAGCACCGGGCCTTGCCCCGTGTCCACCCCAGAACGAGGAGTGGGGCTCAGGCCGCCCGACTGCAGGTCCCGCGAGGCCCCACGCCACCCGCCGGCCACGCAACGGGATGCCCCTACAGTGGCCGCACACAGGGCGCCGGGCCACACACACACACACACACACACACACACACACACACACACACGTGTTCTTCCCACAGGCCCCCGGGGCCTGGCTGTCCCCCCCCCCAATCCCCTGGCCCCGCAGGAAACCCCACGGGCGGCGCAGAGTGAAGATGTGGGCGGCAGAGGTGGCCCCGGGGCCGGGCGGAGGCAGAGCAGGCCCCCCAGGCGCGGGGCATCGCAGAGGTGGGAGGCGGTAACAAAGCCCCGCGGCCCCTCCCGGCCGGGCGGCCGGGCGGCCGGGCGGGCGCACTCACATGGCCTCGGGAGCCTCCAGGCTCAGGTCGCAGGCTGGGGCTGGCTGCAGGGACTGCGACCCTCCCATCGTCGCTGCGCCCCGCGAGCTGGCTAGGCGCGAGCAGGGCCGGCCACCGGGCGCGCGTCCTGCAGCCGGGAGCCCGCGGCGGGCGGGCCGGCGGCCGGGGCAGCTGCACTGCAGAGCGGAGCAGCCGCGGGCATCCGGGCGGCGGCGGCGGCGGCGGCGGGGCTGGGCTCGGCCGGCCCGGAGCCCCGGGAGCGATCGCCGCGGAGGTGCGCGCAGGAGGGCGGCTGGCGCGCGCCTCGGTGGGTGCGCGAGAGCGGCCCGGCCCGCGATTGCGAACGCGAGCGCCCGCGGGGTCCCCAGCGCCCGTGGGGGTCCGAGAGGCTCTGCCCCTAAACCCCCGGCAGCCGGGCTCGTGTGAGCGACGGGGTGATGTCACCCGCCCCGGGCAGCCCCGACTCCCGCATCTCCACAAAGCTCCTGCGCCTCCTCCGCCTCCTCCGGAAACGCGGCGGGGGGGAGGGGGAGGGGGGAGGGGGAGGGGAGGGGCGGAGGCGGCAGAGACCCTCCCTCGCACCTACACGCCCCCCAGCCGCCCCACCTCCCGAGCGCGGGCTTTGAAATGCAAATGGTGCGGGCGGAGCCGGGCCCCGGAGGGGCGTGGTGGGCCGGGGCTGACCACGGAGCGGGGGGGGGGGGGACTCTCCGCAGGCTGGCTGGTCCCTCCGGGTGGAAGGGAATGGACTCTCCCGCTCGCGTGGAGGTGGCCGGCCCGCAGGTAAACAGGCCGCCTGGGAAGGCTGAGGGCTGCAGGCTCCGCGGCGGCCGCTGCCTCCTGACGGCGTGGCCAGGCCCTGGGCCGGAACCAGAGAGTGGACCCCAGGCCGGGCCTCCGAGGGCACCTCGGCTCACGCGGCTGGGGAGGTGGACGCGGGGCTGGGCGAGCCGGGGAGAGAGACGCAGGACCCGCGTCAAGGTCTGCACCCCACCGGGGGCCACCAGGTGAGTTCTCCATGGAGACGGGGGGAGGGGGGCGGGGAGGCCAGCCCAGAGGCCCAGGGAGGCCCCTAATGCTGGGAGGAGGTGCCCAGCGAGAGGCAGCTGGTGGAGACGCGCCAGAGGGGCTGAGCGTCGACCTAGGAACCAGGAGGTCAGGGTTCGATTCCCGGTCAGGGCACAGGCCCAGGTTGCGGGCCCCATCCCCAGCCGGGGGCGTGCAGGAGGCAGCCGATCCGTGATTCTCTCATCATTGTTGTTTCTATCTCCCTCTCCCTCTCCCTTCCTCTCTGACATCAATAAAAACATATAAAAACAACAAAACAAAGAGCCCATCTCTCATTCTAAACCCACCTGCAGGGGCGAATATGACACCTACCCCAGGGCCCCCAGCACCCACCTCAGGGCCCCCAGCACCCACCCCACGGCCCCCAGCACCCACCCCAGGGCCCCCAGCACCCACCCCAGGGCCTCCAGCACCCACCCCAGGGCCCCCAGCACCCATCCAGGGCCCCCAGCACCCACCCCAGGGCCCCCAGCACCCATCCAGGGCCCCCAGCACCCACCCCAGGGCCCCCAGCACCCACCCCAGGGCCCCCAGCACCCATCCCAGGGCCCCCAGCACCCATCCAAGACCCCCAGCACCCACCCCAGGGCCCCCAGCACCCACCCCAGGGCCCCCAGCACCCATCCCAGGGCCCCCAGCACCCATCCAAGACCCCCAGCACCCACCCCAGGGCCCCCAGCACCCATCCAGGGCCCCCAGCACTCACCCTGTGCTCCAGCTGGGCAACCAGGCCCCGCTGCCCACGTCCCCAGGTCCCCACACCTGGCTTCCCGCTCAGAGCCCTGGGCTGGGCTCCTGGGCCTCACAGCGCTGGGAAGCACTTCCTCCCGTCCAGGGTCAGGAGGCTGGCGCCCACCTGGGAACCAAGGGCCCCTCCTGCCCTCGGTCCAGCGCAGCTCCACTCTGAGCCCACACCCCAACTCACGCCTAAGCTGCATGGACCCTTGGGTGGGACACGGAAAACAGCCGCCATCCCAGCTTTCCCTCCCCCAGAGCGCGGAAGCCCAGACGCACCTCCATTGCAGCCAGAAGAAAGGGAATGTAAACTAAAGCACGCCAAGCATTTAAAAACGCAGCCGCGGTGCGGATGCGTGGACGGGGGCCCCCGAGGTAGCAGCTCCTGATGGCCCAGAGCTTCCTGGAGGCCGCCTCGCCTCTGCCCGTGTTTAAGGTGGGCGCCTCCAAAAGCCAGGGAATCAGGACTCCCCTGGGACACTCCAGGATCCCGGAGGCTTGCTCCCCCATTTGTGTGAAAATGGCCACCACGGGGGTCTCGCAGGGAAGGTGCCTGCCAGGGGCCAGGGGCCTGGGACCTGCTCTGGATGGCACCTCCCTCCCAAGAAGCCACGCCCACATCAGAGCCGGCGTGGGGGGGGGGGGACGGGCAGGGTCCTGCCGTGGCTCCCCTCTCATCCTCGGCCCCGGGGGCTGTTTCTCCGTCAGCGAACAGGCCGCTGGGGCCTCCCCCGGGGAGCTGCAATTTCACAGGCTCACCCGGACCTGGTTTTTTTGAGGAAGGGGCACCCGCCCTGGGCACCCAGGGTGCAGCGTCAGCCAGACTTGTCGCTGGGAACACGAGGAGCCACAGCTAGAGCTCGTCTGCTCGCTCTTCTGTTTTTCCTGCGAAAGCACAGAACCAGCCAAGTGCTCCGACCCGGGCAGGCGGGCGGTGGCTGCACTAGGAGAGGGCTCGGAGCCTGGCCGGCGGGGCTCAGGGGTGGAGCATGGACCTATGAACCAGGAGGTCACGGTTCGATTCCCGGTCAGGGCACAGGCCCAGGTTGCGGGCTCGATCCCCAGCAGGGGGCGTGCAGGAGGCAGCCGGTCAATGGTTCTCTCTCATCATGGATGTTTCTCTCTCTCCCTTCCTCCGAAATCCATAAAAATATGTATTTAAAAAATGCTTATGTCGAAGCCCTAATCGGACGGGAGGCAGCTGTGGGTGGGGCCTCTGGGAGGTGACTAGGGTCAGACGAGGTCATGAGGACCCTCTTCCTGATGAGACGAATGTCTTATACGAAGAAACGGGCCCATGATGTACCCCTGCCCTGAGGCGCTCTCCCCTCCCACCGGCTGACCGACCTCCAGCCTCCGGACGGCAGGGCTGTGAGAGCGAAATGTCCCTATTGAAGCCACCCCGTCGGCCATTCCTGTCCCAGCAGCTCACGCTGAGCAAGACCGAGGGAAACAGACCGAGAAGGGGCAAGGCAGGCAGCTCCTCAGTCAGACCCAGGAGACGCCCAAGAACAGCCCCCCTCCAGGCTCTGGTTACCCCCAAACACGCTCCTAAGGCAGAGACCACCCCCACGCCCATGTCCCCTACACCCCACGCCCCCCCGCACCCCACACCAGCCTGTTTACTGCTGCCTCCTCCTCCTTCCTCTCTTCTTCACCCCGAATGACTCCACGTGGGTTTGCACAATAGAAGCACAGATGCCATTTGAAAGCATTAAACTGCGAGCGGTTAGCGTCCCAGCCACGCGGGGCCTCATGCGTTCCAACCTGAGCGCCTGTCCGGGCCAGGACCCCAGGCCACCGATGGCCCGGCCTCCTCCCGATCCCCGACACCTTCCTCCCAGGAGGCGCTACCTTCCAGGCCGGCCGCTCCTCCCGCCCTGCCCCTCATCCCCAGCCCAACCCCCGCATGCCGCATGGCTGCCCTGCGGGGCAGGGGCACAGAACTCCTTTCCAGATCAGCCAGTGATGCCCGGCGCTTCTGACACGGGTCGACGAGACCCCGCACTCCACGGCCCCATGAGACCCCGCACTCACACGGCCACGTGAGACCCCGCACTCACACGGCCCCGTGAGACCCCGCACTCCACGGCCCCGTGAGACCCCGCACTCCACGGCCCCGTGAGACCCCGCACTCCACGGCCCCGTGAGACCCCGCACTCCACGGCCCCGTGAGACCCCGCACTCCACGGCCCCGTGAGACCCCGCACTCCACGGCCCCGTGAGACCCCGCACTCACACGGCCCCGTGAGACCCCGCACTCACACGGCCCCGTGAGACCCCGCACTCACACGGCCCCGTGAGATCCCGCACTCACATGGCCCCGCTTCTAACACGGCCTGACGAGACCCCGCACTCACACGGCCCCGCTTCTAACACGGCCCGACGAGACCCCGCACTCACATGGACCCGCTTCTAACACGGCCCGACAAGACCCCGCACTCGCACGGCCCCATGAGACCCCGCACTTGCACGGCCCCGCGGAACCTCTGGACCACGGCATGTATTGCAGAACCTGAAGGTGGCTAAGTCCACTGCTAACCCTCCTGCTGGCACCCCCAAGACACCCCAGAAACGCGAGTACACCGGGAATGCACCCCTCATGTCCAAAACACCAGCGATACAGCCGTAGCAACGCCCCACCCCGTGCCGGCCCCACGCACAGGATCAGCCGCTCTGCTCTCGGCTGCTGACCGACGCGCCAGAGGTCAGCGACCTGCCAAGTCCCCGCAACCGAGAGAGGAGCCACGTGCCACGGAGGCTTCAATCTCGCCGAGTCCAGGAGACGGAGCCGGTCAAGAAGGGGGTGATGGGCAGCCCTTGGCACCCCACGAAAAACCACCTGAGCGGCTCTCTCTGCCCCTGGCCGCGGGGCGTCTCGCGTTGCCAGAGCAGCGATGCTCTCCACGTGGGTCATTAGCCATCAGCCCCGGCTCACGGGCGAGGAAAGTGGGTCGGATCGCAGAGAAGTGCAGCTGGAGACGCAGGAACGTCCGTGCCGACGGTGCGCGCGGACCTGGGCAGGGCCCTACCGCGCCAGGTCAGCGCCTGGAGCCTCCGTATGTTTACGGAAAAGCGAAGACACCCACCCCAGGGCCCCCAGCATCCACCCCAGGGCCCCAGCACCCATCCAGGGCCCCCAGCACTCACCCCGTGCTCCAGCGGGGCAACCAGGGCCCCCAGCCCATGTCCCCAGGTCCCCAGGTCTCTGTTTGGGCCGGAAGAGTCCAATGTGAAGGGAGGGATGTGCACCCCGAGAATCTGGCAGGAAATCATGGCCAGAATGCTCTGCTCATTGGAAGCATTGGCATATGGGCATCCTTAGTCTACGTTCTGTTAAGTATAAAGCAAATCCTCTTTGTAATTTTTTAGGGTGAAGTCCCAGCGAGACACGTCCCCCCACTGTGACCACAAAATACGGATTCGTGAAGCGCGTCCACCGTGAGGGGCCTTCTCAGGTGACCACGTTCTCTGGATGAGCCAGGTGCCTCCTGCAAACTGGGGGGGCAGCTCGTGGGCAAACACAAACAGGGTGGCCGAGGCAGACACGGGCCACCTAACACCCCGAGGCCAAGTTCAAGCGCGCACTTAGGGATGAAGGCCCGTCTCGTTCCCAACGGGGAGGGCGAACCGACCGACCGACTCGCCTGGGCCCGGTCCCTGCTGCTGTCTGGCCTCCACAGCGGAGCCAGTGTCTCTTCTCTTCCTTCTCGCAGAGTAATTCCCAAAAGGAGCAGAAAATTCCAGAGGCACCACGAACGCCTCCGTCTCTGTGAAGCGCTAAGCGTGGCGTTCGGTGTGCATGTTGGCGTGTCTCCCCGCCCCTCCCCCGCCCCCCCCCCCCCCCCCCCCGGCTCCTCCGGAGCTTAAGCGGCTGGTTCTGAGGCTCCTGCACAGGAGGAGGGCGAGGCCTCGCAAGGAAAACTCAGGTGTCAACACGGTGAGCGTTCGAGCCGCCAACACCGACCACGACCAGGAGGCTGGCTTCTGGAGAAACAGGTTGGGAAAGGCAGGACCCGCCCACCTGGCACTGAGGAGGGTCCCCCCGGGGCCCCGAGGCCGTTCAGGGTAGGCCCGCTTCCCAAATGGAAATGCAAACAGCAGGCTCAGGAGCTCCAAACCTCCAGGTCCTTCCTGCCTGTGAGCAGAGAGAGGGCCCGGGAGCAGCAGCCAGCCGTCAGCGGTGGGGAGTGAATGGCTCCCATGCTAATCAGCAGGGACACGGGCCGCCCAGCCGTGCCCTACTTGGGAGCGGGCGGTGAGAACCGGGAGCCGAGGAGCAGAACTGCTGACTCAGGCTCCAGACGGAACAGAAATCCGGAACGACGGGGCCAGCGGTACAGTCCGTGAGCATCTACTTAGAGCGCCGTTAGGAGGAGGGGAGGGCAGACTGGGTGAAGGAGTGTGTGTGCCTGCTGTACGTGTGGGCGTGTGCACGTGCATGTGTGCCTGCTGTATGTGTAGGCATATGCGCACATGCATGCGTGCCTGCTGTATGTGTAGGCGTGTGTGCCCGTTGTATGTGTAGGTGTGGGTGCAGGTGCCCATGTGCCCACTGTATGTGTAGGCATATGTGCACATGCATGTGTGCCTGCTGTATGTGCAGGCATGTGTGCAGGTGCACGTGTGCACACTGCGTGTGTAGGTGTGTTTCTGCACTTGTGCACTACCAAGCCCTAAACATAGTGCCTTTCCTAATGATCACAGAGCCCGTCTACACTGCAGCCACTGGGCCCAGAACACTGGCCTTGGCATTATTCTCTCTCTTCTTCCTCCAAACCAGGCGTCCTCAAACTACGGCCCGCGGGCCACACGCGGCCCGCCGAGGACACTTATCTGGCCCGCTGGGTGCCACTGCCTGTCCTGCTTAGCAGCCGACGCGTCCCAGGCCCGCAGTGCACATAGGAATTTGTTCATAATTTTTTTTTTAAACTATAGTCCGGCCCTCCAACGGTCTGAGGGACAGGGAACTGGCCCCCCGTTTAAAAAGTTTGAGGACCCCTGCTCCAAACCATCAGCAAATCTCCCAAAACCATCCTAACACAAGCCTGTCTTCCACCACGATTCTCTTCTGCATTCTATTTCTTCTCTCCTCATTCTCTCCATTTTCTGAATTCTCTCTTTCTCCTTACCTTTGACCCTGGACCCTTTGACCTTTGACCCTTGGGCATTAATCTTGAAACCTGGCTCTTGACCCCTAAACTGTAACACTTGATCCCTAACTCTTGACCCTTTGGCCCTTGCTCCTTTCACTTTTGACCCCAGATCCTTGACTTTGAGCCTTGGCCCATAGTCTATGACCCTTGACCCCATGACCCTTGATCCCAACCCCTATCATGACCCCTGATCTCTGACCCTCAACCAATAAGCTTTGACTGTTGCCTCTTGGACTTTGACATTTTTTACCTTTAATCCTTTGACCCATGACCCCCATCTTTGACCCTTGACCCCAATCCCTAACAGAATGACCTTTTACCTTTGACTCTTCAACCTTGAGCATTTACCCTGTTTGTCCCCTGATTCTTTGACCCCCTGACCCTTGGACCATTGACTCCTGACCATGACCTTGTCCAGTTCCTCCTGATTCTCTCAGGTCTGGGTCAGAACTCCTGGAGAGCCGAGGCCACCTGCCCCCACCCGCCCCCCAGGCTGCAGTTCAGGGTGAATTTCTCGGGATGTGTCCCCTGTCCTCCTGCGTCAGCGCCCTGGAACCAGCTTCCTCCCGGCAGAAAGTGGCTGCTTCTCCTCCGGCTCATTTTTCCGGGCAGCCCCGGCCAGGTCTCCGGGTTAGCAGTTCCTCCGGGGCAGCGTCCCCGCAGGCACAGCGAGGTCAGCTCTGTGTCTGTTCGGGTCACGCCCCACCCGCCCTCGGGCCCCCCCGGCAGGCTCTCAGCCACAAGCACCCTCTCCTCCCAGGAGCCACCCGTGGTCAGCGTGGCCGCCGTGGCCTGCGTGAGGGCTTCCGCTCGCATTCCTGGGAAGCCTCATCACCAGCCTCCCGGAGCTCAACCTCCCGGCACGATGCTCCATCATCCATCAGCCCCGGGGGCCGGGAGCGGCTGGGGCTGCGGGCAGGGCGGCCGCTCGGCTCCCTGCCCCCCAGCCCCCGCAGCACAGCTGCTCTCCCCACGGCTAACGCTTCCCCACGGGCGTGGGGGTGGGCGGGGGACCCCCCGGAGAAAAGCCATTTGCACAGGAAACGGGAAACGGGCTGTGCGGGTTCCCCTACAGCCGCGGGGGCGGCCGAGGCAGCAGGAAGCGTGTTCCAGGAGCAGAACATCTGTCCGTCAGAACCAGACGCTGCCCCGGCTCTTCGCAGAGACCCCAGATCCACGCCCTGCCCCCGCCAGGGACAGCGAGGGGCTGACGCAGCCCCAGATGTGGGGACGACAGAAGGCCACCGGCTCCACGACAGAGCGGCTGGACAGGGCGCAGGTGGGGGTGTGCACAGGCCAGCCCGGGCGGGGGACAGCGACGTCCACAGCAGCAAAGCGAAGCTGTCGTCCTGCACGTTTGAAACTTGTTTCGAAAACCTCGGGGCAGCCGCCAGGGGAGACCCGGTGTATCTGGGTCCCTGGGTCCCTGGGTCCCTGGGTCCGGGCCTCGGAGACGGCGGAGTTGGCATCGGCGGGAAGGTGAGGTGATGGCATCACAGCCGTCCCTGTCCCATCCCGTCTGGTCCCATCCTGTCCCTGTCCCATCCTGTCCCTGTCCCATCCTGTCCCTGTCCCGTCTGGTCCCATCCTGTCCCTGTGCCTGTCCCGTCCTGTCCCTGTCCCATCCTATCCCAGTCCCTGTCCCATCCTATCCCTGTCCCTGTCCCATCCTATCCCTGTCCCTGTCCCATCCTGTCCCTGTCCCTGTCCCATCCTGTCCCGTCTGGTCCCATCCTGTCCCTGTGCCTGTCCCGTCCTATCCCTGTCCCATCCTATCCCAGTCCCTGTCCCATCCTATCCCTGTCCCTGTCCCATCCTATCCCTGTCCCTGTCCCATCCTATCTCTGTCCCATCCTATCCCTGTCCCTGTCCCATCCTATCCCTGTCCCGTCTGGTCCCATCCTATCCCTGTTCCTGTCCCATCCCTGTCCCGTCCGGTCCCATCCTGTCCCTGTGCCTGTCCCATCCCTGTCCTGTCCACGCCACAGGACCAGGCCTGGAGCTGCAGGGCACGGGCCCTGGTTAGCGCTGAGACCATTTCTGCCCGCCAGGCAGCGAGAGGCCCTTTAAAAACGCAAATCTGACCAGACCCTGACCCGCCTCCAGCTTCTGGACCCTCACACCGCATCGAGGTGTCCTACGTCACGGAGTCAGCAGCCTGGGGCCAAAGCTGGAGCAGGTGAGCAACGGGACAGACACAGCCGCGTGGGTGACACGGAGGGCAGGACGCGAGTCCACACCAACACAAAGACGGTAGCGAAGTCGTTAACAGGCGGGAGGGGACAGATCCCCCCCCCCGGAAGGACTCCCGATCCCTGATTGGCCGCTCCACCCTCAGCGGGAGCGGGAACCCCCTGCCGAGGGTGGGTCCTCCGTGACCCCTCTGAAGAGGACGGTGTGGGCGGGGCCAGAGCGGCCACAGCAGGAACCCGCCAGCGCGGTGCGGCCCAGCGTCCGGCAGCGTCCGCCACAGCCACGTGGCAGCATGGGCCCCGATGTGACGGGGACACACCCCTGCGACCCCCTCCCCAACCCCCCCCCCCGCAGGCGCCCCAGGAGGAGAACATCAGACAAATGCACCGCAGGGACATTGGCCGTGTGTGTGTGTGTGTGTGTGTGTGTGTGTGTGTGTGTATGTGTGTATCAGTGTGTGTGTGTGTATGTGTGTGAGAGTGTGTGTGTGAGTGTGTGTGTGTGTGAGTGTATGTGTGTGTATGTGTGTATGAATGTGTGTGTATGTGTGTGTGAGAGTGTATGTGTATGTGTGTGAGTGTGTGAGTGTGTGTGTGTGAGAGTGTATGTGTGTGTGTATGAGTGTGTGTGTGTGAGAGTGTGTATGTGAGTGTGTGTATGTGTGTGTCTGTGTGAGAGGATGTGTGTGAGGGTGTGTGAGAGTGTGTGTGTGAGAGAGTGTGTGTGTGAGTGTGTGTGTGTGAGAGTGTATGTGTGTGTGTGAGGGTGTGAGTGTGTGTGTGAGAGGGTGTGTGTGTGAGGGTGTGAGTGTGTGTGTGAGAGGGTGTGTGTGTGTGAGCGTGTGTGTGTGTGAGAGGGTGTGTGTGTGAGTGTGTGTGAGAGAGTGTGTGTGTGTGAGCGTGTGTGTGAGCGTGTGTGTGTGTGAGAGGGTGTGTGTGTGTGAGCGTGTGTGTGTGAGAGGGTGTGTGTGTGAGAGTGTGTGTGAGAGAGTGTGTGTGTGTGAGTGTGTGTGTGTGTGAGGGTGTGAGTGTGTGTGTGTGAGAGGGTTTGTGTGAGAGGGTGTGTGTGTGTGAGAGAGAGTGTGTGTGTGTGAGAGGGTGTGTGTGAGGGTGTGTGTATGGGTGTGTGTATGGGTGCATGGGCATTTGTGTGTGCGTGGCATGTGTGAATGTGTATGCGCAGGTGGCGTGTGCGTGCGTGCGTGTGGTGTGTGTGTGTGTGTGTGTGTGTGCGTGCGTGCGTGCGTGCGTGTGTGTGAGAGAAAGCTCCTGCTCTGTCCCTGAGACACTGCGGGGTGCAGGTAAGGACCCCGCCCGGGGCCTCAGGACCCGCGGCCTCAGGCAGCTCAGAGACGAGGGAGAAGAGCTGAGCCCCACAGCGCACCGTCCCCACTAGAGGGCGCGGTCCAACGCCCCCTCATGGCCTCCTCAGGACCCCGCTGCACACGCGGACCCTCCCCCGACTCCTCCGTCACCTCTGCGCCCTCGGCTTGGACATGGCTGCCCCCCAACACTCTCCTGGGCGTAGTTCCGGGGCCTCGGTGCCGCCCCGGCCACCAGGGCTCCCCGAGGCACAGGCTTTCCCTTCGACACACCCCGGAGGTCGGAGGTCGGCGCTCACGCCACACAAATCACTGTCCAGAAGGCTCGTCGGGGCGGGGGAGGGGGGGGGCGGTCGGGACCCGCCGAGCAGAGCGGTCCGTCACCAGCGCCCCGTGAGGGACAGAGGGTCCTGCACACGAGCTGGGAGGGTGAGCTGTGTGTCGGCCGCGGTGCCAACGCAGCGTCACTGCGGCTGGGGCCCCTCGACGGGCAGCACCTCGCCCTGCACCGCGTGGTGGGCCTCATCCAGGGGGGGGGGGGACCCTAAAGAAAGACCGAGGGGGGCTCTGCCAGCTGGAGGCGCGGCCACAGCAGCTCTTCCCTGGGGCTGGGCCTGCGCCCGCCCTGCCAGGTTCACACTTGCCTGACTCCACACTCCCAATAGCCAGTTCCGTACACCCACCCACCCGTCTCCCTCCCTCTCTCTCTCTCTCTCTCACACACACACACACACACACACATGCTGCTAGTGCTGTTTCCCTGGACACGCCTGCTCACGTGTGCTCACACACACATATGCTGCTAGTGTTGTTTCCCTGGACACGCCTGCTCACATGTGCTCACACATACACACACACACACACACACATGCTGCTAGTGCTGTTTCCCTGGACACGCCTGCTCACGTGTGCTCTCACAGGCCGTGGCACTGCTGCTGGCGGCCTGCTCAGAGCCTCAGGTCACCGCAGCCCAGGGATCAGGGACAAGCATCAGGGGGCCACATCGTCACCGCCCTGTTGGCACCTACGACGCAGCTCACCCCGGGCTGGGGCGGGGCCCGGGCGGGGCAGCGGGGGGAGGGGGCCTCGTACATACCTGCCCAGGTCCTTGGCCGCACCCTGGCAGGACGCGGCGGCGGGAGGCGGAGATGCAGGTCCTGAGGCCGGGGGAGGGCGAGCGGCTCGGGCAGCAGCCGGGGAGGTGCTGGGGACACAAAGGGAGGATTATTCGCAGAGAACTGGGCCCACGCACGGTGCATTCCTCGGCCTCCACCCCGCCCACCCACAGGGAACCGGCTGTTTACGGACCAGCACACGCTCCCTGGTCCCCACCCGGTGCCCCAGCGAGGCGCGCCCTGCCGTGGGCAGCCCCACGCCCTCCTCCTCGGGCCCCTGCAGGACCTGGGGTTGCTTCGGTGGAGGCCGCGCAGCTGTGCAGGACAGTCAGCTCGCTTCTCACTCGGAGAGGGGCCTCCTGTGTGATCATTGCTAATGGTTCCTTCACACGCCATGAGATCGCCTCTGGGAACTAAATTACTACTTTGTCACCTCCCCGAGATGTGCCCCCAAAACCCGAGGGTAAGGAAAGTGAAGGCCGAAGGCTGACGGGGAAAAAGGAACCTCTTCCCCCCACACCGGGGACCGAGCCCGCAACCCGACAGGGAATCGAACCCTGACCTCCTGGTTCCTAGGTGGACGCTCCACCCGAGCCACGCCAGCCGGACAGTAATGCCTCTTAAAGACATTACTTTCAAGGAGGAGGGAGTGGAGCCCTTTCCAATCCCCAGGGCCACGCCCAGCCCTGCGGCACAGAGGCAGGAACCTCTGACCCCCAGCCTCCTCCTCCGGGAAGGCGGGGTGGGGGGCAGGGTGGCCTCCGAGCTGTTTCCCATTCAGGGAGCTACCCCAGGCTCGCCCCGTCTCACAGGAATAAGGAAGGGCCGATCCACCGCCACACGAGCCCCTGCACCTTTGGAAGGCGCACGAAATGCTTTCACCGACGCCCTCTCCTACTTCTCCAGAGAAGGCTCACAGAGAAGGCGCGTCAGCCCGAGCTTCCGCCTCAGCCAGGGCCCTGTGCGTGCTTCCTGGCGGCCCAGCTGGCGAGGCCAAGGTCCTTCCCCCAGGCCCCAGGGCCACTGCTAATGGCCAGGGCTTCCCATTCCCTCCCACACAGCAGCTGGTCCCACCAACCGCGGTCAGTGCCCCCCCCTCCCGCCACGGGCCCGGGGGCCTCGGACGGTCCCCTCGGGGCTGCGTCACGTGGGCGGTGGTCAGCACGGACGCTCCCGGTCCCACTCAGAGCCGGGGCCCTTCCTGGCAGGTCCCCACCCCCCCCCCCCCGAACGGACGGCGCAGTTCACCCGAGATGGGCCAGAGCGACCAAATGGAGCCCTCGTCCCACCCAGGACAAGCCCCCAAGTGGCCCCGGCGCCCCCGGGGGTGGTGACGGCACCGAGGGGCCGAGCAGATGGCGTCCCGTCCCGTCGGCAGATGGGCGCAGCCTTATCGCCCATCTCAGGGCACCAGCTGGCAGGCATCAGCGCCGCCTCCCGCAAGGGCCTCCCCGCTTTCTTCTTGGATTTCCCGAGTGCGCGGATCACTTAACGGGGCGAGCGCTGCGGCCAGAGGCAGCCCAGAGGGAGGGAGATGCCGGGCGGGGGGGGGGGGAGGAGAGGGCTGTGAGGCTGCTGGTTGGCAGAGCTAAGTGTGGGGGTCGGAGCCTGGACAGTCCCCCCCCCAACAGAGGCCTGGGGTTCGCCAAAGCGAGTCCAGCGACGGCAGACCCAGCGCACACCTCGGGGACGCAGCCGCCGAGCCAGAGGTGCCCCCCGAGGCCTGCCACCGGCTGGAGGGCCGAGGCGGCCGCTCTGAGCTCCTCGCCTCGCCAGTGGCTGCACCAGCACGCGAGCCCACGGGAGGACAGAACAGCCGGCCGCCGGGAACGCGGAGGCGGGAGAGAGACCCAGGGCACGGGTCTCAGACGGACAGGACTTCACTGTCGGGTGGCCCCCCAAAATGCGTGCACACCGTCACGGCCGAGAACTCCGTTTCCACTCCCTGATGGGCGAAGCCAGACCAAGCTTTGCACCAAGAAAATGCAGCCAAAGGTGCCAGCAGACTGTTTTTTAGGGGGACTCACGAAGTTTACGGTCCAAAACCTGGCAAGAGCCGGTGAACTGAGGGCGCACAAACACTGAACCAAATGGTTCTCTTTTTTAAATCATTTAAAAAAATTATGTCTTTATTGATTTCAGACAGGAAGGGAGAGGGAGAGAAACATCAATGATGAGAGAGAATCATGGATTGGCTGCCCCGCCCCGTGCCCTGCCCTGCCCCCCCGCCCCGGGATCGAGCCCACATGTGCCCTGACCGGGAACTGAACCCTGACCTCCTGGTTCATAGGTCGACGCCCCACCGCTGAGCCTCGCCAGCCGGCAGCACCACGGCTGAGCACTGAGACGCCACGGCAGCCCGTGTGATCCCCAGGCGGTCGGTTACTAAGCGACCAGCGGGCAGGAAGTGTGAGCAGCGTGGAGTCACCGGACAGAGGGAGGACTCCCATCCCGGGCAATTTCAAACGTGTGAATGGGTTATTTCTGGAATTTTCCATTTGCTATTTCTGGGCCCCCATTGACGGCAGGCAACTGAAACCGTGGGAAGCGAGACCGAGGGTAAGGGAAGGCTGCTGTCCGAACCGTCGTCTCGTTAACGTCGGATTCACGGCCAACATCCCCGAGCCAACCCACACCCAGCCGGCTCGGCTGACACAGAAGGCCCCCCTCAAGGCAAATCACAGCCCCGCGCCCGGAAACACTCGCCAGCGCGCCAGCACAACACGCAGGGGCCGTTCTCAAGAGCCAAACCGCCCTGGCTGGGGTGGCTCAGTGGACAGAGCGTCACCTGCAGACCGAAGGGTCCCGGGTTCGATTTCGGTCAGGGCACAGGCCCGGGTTGCGGGCTCGATCCCCAGGAGGGGGCGTGCAGGAGGCAGCTGATCCATGATTCCCTCTCATCACTAATGTTTCTCTCCCTCTCTGAAATCCATAAAAATATATTTTAAAAAAATAAACAGCAAAACCATCAACAAAACACACAGAATTACCAGAATGACGTGGCCTCGGTATGCCTGGTAAGAACTGGTCCGCAGCAGCACCCAGTCCCAACGCCGCCGGCTCCCCTCGGCTGGGGCCACACCCCTGCTCTGCACACAGAGCCCCGAGGACTGACCTGCCTGCACTTGCAAATACATCAGAGCGAGCAGGCACGCGCACAGACGGGGCACCTGGCCCTGGCGAGGGCGGGGACTGGCTGCATCTTGTGGAGGCCGTTGCCGACCAAAGCCAGACCAGTCCTCGCTGCTGTCCGAACCGCCTCGTTCCCCCGAGTCCCGGCGGCACACGCCGGGGCCGTAAACCCTCCGTCGCCTTTGGCACAGCCCTTCCACTTCCAAGAACTGGTTCTAAGGAGATGATGAAGCGCGTGAGCAGGGAGGCTGATCACCGCCGAGGTCATCACAGCCACACGAGAGCAACGGCGGACGGCCCGCACGTCCAGCAGTGGGCGTGGCGAGGCCCAGGGAGGCAGCACAAGTGGGCGCAGGGCGGCTGTTTAAAACCCAGGTCCGCCTCCGCGCGCCTGCAGGCCAACGTGTCCGTTAAGAACTAGCACAGGCTTAAACACTTTGGCAGCGCGACCAGGTTTTATGTGCACCGATATAGGAGCGTGCATGTGTACGTGTGTACATGTATGCATGTGCGTGTATACATGTATGTGTGTACATGTATGCATGTACATGTATAAACACACAGAGAAAGAGAGAAACCGAGGGAAGACCCCCAAGCGACATGGAAGGGCTTTCCCAAGGTGCCCACAGAGTGAAGCCGTGAGTGTGAGTTCTTCTTTGTTGACTTTATCTCCATTTTCCAGTTCTGTGCTGCACACGTGCCGGTTTCACAACAAAATAAAGGAGAAAACAGCTGAGGAGGACCGGAAGTGCCAAGGAACAATTTCATTCATCACTCGGTGAGTTTTAAGAGCTGGGACAGTCACCCGGCCGGCATGACTCGGTGGTGAGCGTCGACCGACGAACCAGGAGGTTAACTGCTTGATTGGCGGTCAGGGCCCAGGCCCGGGTTTCCGGCTCGATCCCCAGTGGGGGGCGTGCAGGAGGCAGCCGATCCATGGTTCTCTCTCATCATGGATGTTTCTCTCTCAACCTCTCCCTTCCTCTCTGAAATCAACAAAAAAAATATTTAAAAAAAAAGATAAGACTCGTGTGTATGTACAGGTTCCCTGGGTGGAACCGCTAAGAAAACGCCGTGACATGCACGTTGCCCCGTCCGCCTGGGCCTCTGCCTTACTTCCCGGGGACACGCTTGTGCCCTGGGGCCGAGGACGGGGGCGAGCTGGTGTCTGGTTCGGGGCGAGACTCACGAGACGGCTCCCCGGGCCGACTGGCACCGGCTATAAATGGCTCCTAGCGCTGCTACCAGTGGCGCTGGGACGAGAGTGACTGAAATAGTTCTCGGAGGGGAAAGCATCGGAGGTTTTACCACCGGCTGCTCCGCAGCTGCTGGGCCGCCGAGGGTGGAATTTCCGCTGGAAGGGCAAGGTGGGGGCCTGAGTCAACAAGTGCTTCCCCACAGGCCATGAGTCACCGCCTCAGCGACGGGGCAGAGAGGGTCTGCCTCCCTCCGAGAGGAAGTCACTCACACTCTAGTCTGAAACGCCACGCTTCAGTCCTCCACGTGGGACCTGGCCACAGGGAGAACCGGCCGGTGCCAGGATAAATCAGCGGGATAAGAAGTATTAATGATGACGATGATGATGACGATGATGACAAAGGGGCAGGAGGAACGTGGGGAGCTGAGGGACAGCTATGGAGGGAGAACTGGCCGGTGCCAGGAATAAATCAGCGGGATAAGAAGTATTAATGATGACGATGATGATGACGATGATGACAAAGGGGCAGGAGGAACGTGGGGAGCTGAGGGACAGCTATGGAGGGAGAACCGGCCGGGGCCAGGAATAAATCAGCGGGATAAAAAGTATTGATGATGATGACGATGACGATGATGACGACAAAGGGGCAGGAGGAACGTGGGGAGCTGAGGGACAGCTATGGCCTGGGTGGTGGTAATGGTCTCACCGGTACACACTCATCCCCAGAGCCATCGAGTTTAAAGATTAAGTAAACACAGCTTTCTACATGCCAGTCAGACCGCAAGGAAGAGGTTTGTGTTCACACGGGATCTCGCGTTCCGGGGCGGATGAAGCCAGAGCAAGGCACGTTCGGGGTCTCGAGCACGGAGCGCGGTGAGGGGCGGTCACGGAGAACAAGCCGCGTGGAGGGCGGCCTCCTTCAGGCCGGGGGGCCCGGGGTGGGAACAGCCAGGAATGGCGACAGACAGGTGTGTGCGGCCTCCAGACCAACAGCACCCCCCCCCCACCCTGAGGTCCCCGTGGAAGCCAGGAGCTGCCCACCCTCCCTCCCACATGGCAGGAAGGAGCGGGAGGGGAGGGGAGAGGGACAGGGCTGAGGGCACCGAGGAGCGGGTCCTCAGGAAAGCACCAGCTCCGGGGAGACGAGCGGAACGAGGCAGCCAGGATCGTGGGCCGGCGCTCGCTCAGAGGATTTGCTCACACGGAAGCTCGCGGGGCTGATGCAGCCAGAGGTGGAGCCGTGTGTGTGTGTGTGTGTGTGTTTCTGTGTGTTTCTATGTGTGTCTGTGCGTGTTGTGTTTCTCTGTGTGTTTCTGTCTGTATGTGTTTCTGTCTATGTGTGTCTGTGCTTGTCTGTTTCTGTATGTGTATGTATACGTGTATGTGTGTTTATACGTGTACTTATATGTGTACATGTGTGTTTCTCTGTGTTTATATGTATATGTGTGTATGTGTGTTTATATGTCTCTGTGTGTTTCTGTCGTTGTGTCTATGTGTCTGTGTGCATGTGTGTGTTTCTGTCTATGTGTGTCTGTGCGTGTCTGTGTATATTTCTGTGTGTATGTCTATGTATGTGTTTCTGTCTGTGTGTTTATATGGGTATGTGTGTGTTTCTGTCTGTGTGTTTCTATGTGTATGTGTGTGTTTCTGTCTGTGTGTTTCTATGTGTATGTGTGTGTCTCTGTGTGTTTATATGTGTATGTGTTTCTGTGTGTTTCTGTGTATGTGTCTGTGTGCGTGTGTGTGTGTTTCTGTCGTTGTGTGTCTGTGTGTATGTGTCTGTGTGCATGTGTGTGCACACACAGGCATCCACTCCCCAGCTCTGCTGAGAGGCGTCGTGTCCAACGGGCACGGGAACCACATCCAAGGGCCCACAGCTGCCCACATCTGGGGCGCCCTGGGCATACCCACATGGATTCTAAGGGCTCACATCCACTGAGGAAAGTGATAACCCAGGAGTCCACACAGCCCGGCCGGGTGGCTCCGGGGCTGAGCGTCGACCTAGGAACCCGGAGGTCAGGGTTCGGTTCCCGGTCAGGGCACAGGCCCGGGTTGTGGGCTCGATCCCCGGTAGGGGGCGTGCAGGGGCAGCCGATCCATGACTCTCTCTCCTCGTGGATGTTTCTGTCTCTCCCTGTCCCTTCCTCCCTGAAGTCAATAAAGACATTTATTTAAGCAGAAAGTGTCCTTGTCTGGGGACAGGAGCTCTGGAGAGTTCTGTTCTGTTCTGTTCGGAGGGGACAGCTTCACATCTGCGGCCGGCTTCCCAACCATTCAGAAAAGGGGTGACGATGACGGTCATGAGTCACCGCCTTGGGGACGAGCGCAGGACCCTCCGCACGGACAGCCGGACGGAGCGGGGCCGTAAAATGCGAACAATGCGGGAGTCTGGGCACGGGAGCGGGGAACTAACTCTTGGCCCTGTTCTCGCCACTTATTTCAGAAACAGACACAGCCTCTGGAGGAGAGGCCGCGGTCCCGCCGAGCCGGGCGTGGGTTCGGGGGCACAAAGGCGCTGGGTCGCGAGCAAGAGGCTGCAGGACGTCCACGCGAGGCCCAGCGTGGGAGGGGGATGCGGGAGGGCGGATGGGGGGATGCAGGAGGGAGGGACGTGGGAGGGGGGACATGGGAGGGAGGGACGGGGGGGCAGGGAGGAAGGGGGGACGTGAGAGGGGGGACATGGGAGGGGGGTGCAGGAGGGGGGACGCGGGAGGGAGGGATGTGATGGGGGATGCAGGAGGGAGGGACGTGGGGGGCGGGGAGGAAGGGGGGACATGGGGGGGACGTGGGAGGGGGATGTGGGATGGGGGACGCGGGAGGGAGGGACGCGGGGGGCTGGGAGGAAGGGGGGACGTGGGAGGGGGGACGCGGGAGGGAGGGACGCGGGGGGCTGGGAGGAAGGGGGGACGTGGGAGGGGGGACGCAGGAGGGGGGACACGGGAGGGAGGGATGCGGGAGGGGGGATGCAGGAGCGGGGAGAGTAGGGGAGACGTGGGAGCTATTGAAGGGATCGGGGTTGAACATCTGATTGGTGGGGACCCACACTATGAACCCCACGCCGCACTCATAACGCCCCACTCCTCGGTCCAGGGTTCACTGAACACTCATCTCTCAACGAAGTCACGTGTTGGACTCAAAGGCACCGCCTCCTTCTAAGTGACACCACCTGGGGGTCCGGCTCTGCCCTGCTCCTCAGGCTTTGCTTCTCCTGGGGAGCGAGCAGTGCCGTGTCTCCTAAAACCACGGGTGGCCCCCGCTCGGGCTGGGCCCCCCCCAGCCACGCACCACGCTCGGAAAACACCGACATCGCCTCCGCAGCACCCCGAAACACAGCCACGCCGCTCGCACTGCGCGCGCCTTTTAGAAAAGAGGCCAAACCCGCCCTAAGTCAGCGAGTTACACCTCCTGGGACTCCCGTCTGCGTGAGCGGTTCCCCAGCTGGCGGAGGTCAGAGGTCACAGCGGAGGCGGACCCAGTGGAGCCCCGGGCTCCCCCAGCCGGCCTCCCGCTTGGGAAGGCGTGAGGGGTGCTCACCGGGCCGACTGTGGCCCAGGCACGCCCCACAAATGCTCTGCCCTGGCCAGCTGCTCAGTGGTTAGAGCGTCGGCCTCTGCCCCGAAGGGTCCCGGGTTCGGTTCTGGTCGAGGGCACGTACCTCAGTTGCAGGTTCGGGTTCCATCCCTGGCCCCGAGCGGGGGCCACCCACCCTGCGTCTTTCTCACGTCCCTGTTTCTCTGCCTCCTCCCTCCCGTCCACTCTCGCTAACAAAACAGGAGAAGCACCCTCGGGTGAGGACTGAAAACTCAAACATCACGCTCTGCCTTTCAGCCACTGGGAACGGCCCGGCCTTTCTTGGTGTGGCGAACGCGAGTGGGACCGGAATGCCGGCATCTCTGCGTCGGGGTGCGGGGGCCGGGTGCAGGGGCCGGACCAGGTGCAGGGGCCGGGCCGGGTGCAGGGCTGGGTGCAGGGGCCGGGCCGGGTGCGGGGGCCGGGCCGGGTGCAGGAGCCGGGCCGGGTGCAGGGGCAGGGCCAGGTGCAGGGGCCTGGCCGGGTGGGTGCGGGGTTCCTAAGCACAGAGGGGCCCCGGCCCGCGGGAGCAGAGGAGGACGGAGGGAGACCCTGCACGGGGGCTGGACCGAGTCTGGCGCGGCTGCTGTCGCTGTGGGCGGCGGTGGTTTAACACACGAACACGGACCAAATCTGACTCCCCACGAGCCTAGGAGTGACCGTGAGCGCTCACCTCAGAGCGGCGACCTGCCGCGCCGAGCCCTCTGGGAGGTTCGCACCCCCCCTCGCCCCCCCCCCCCCGTCAGCCCTGGGGGAGGCGTGGAGGGCGGGGAGTCGGACGGGTCCCAGAGCGCAGGCCCAGGGGAGCCCGGGGGAGTGCCCTGGGCCGACTGGAGCTAAGACAGGAGGCGCTCACAGGACCGGGGGAGCCGCTGTGGTGGAGATGGAGCCGGAGACAAGAGAGGTTTTCCACGCCCACATTACAAAGTCCTCAATTTAGCCCTGGCCGGTGTGGCTCAGTGGTCAGGGCACAGGCCCGGATTGTGGGCTTGGTCCCCAGTGTGGGGTGTGCAGGAGGCAGCCGATCAGTGATTCTCTCTCCTCATGGATGGTTCCATCTCTCTCCCCCTCTCCCCTCCTCTCTGACATCAATAGAAATATGTATTTTTAAAAGTCCACAATGTAAAGACTTAGCCACAGCTTACAAGAAAAGTGACAAAGATACACAGCTCCTTGTGTCTGCACAGCATCGTGGAGCTCTGCTCCAAACACTGCAGACGGCAGACAAGCTACTCTGTGGAACAGGACACAGACCCGGGAGCTAAGACACTTGGCCAAGAAGCACAGGGGCGGGAACCGGCCTCGGCCAGACCTCCTCCTCCTCCCCCCGGGCCTCCCCCAGCAGCACTGTGCCCCTCCAGCCCTGAGGGCAGGAGGTGGGGGAGGCAGAAGGTGAGGGGGGAGGAGGGGGGGCAGGAGGTGGGGGGGAGGAGGTGGGGGAGCAGGAGGTGGGAGGGGGGGCAGGAGGTGGTGGAGGGGGCAGGAGGTGGTGGAGGGGGGGCAGGAGGTGGTGGAGGGGACAGGAGGTGGTGGAGGGGGCAGGAGGTGGTGGAGGGGGCAGGAGGTGGTGGAGGGGGCAGGAGGTGGTGGAGGGGACAGGAGGTGGTGGAGGGGACAGGAGGTGGTGGAGGGGGGACAGGAGGTGGTGGAGGGGGCAGGAGGTGGTGGAGGGGGCAGGAGGTGGTGGAGGGGGCAGGAGGTGGTGGAGGGGGGACAGGAGGTGGTGGAGGGGGGACAGGAGGTGGTGGAGGGGACAGGAGGTGGTGGAGGGGACAGGAGGTGGTGGAGGGGACAGGAGGTGGTGGAGGGGGACAGGAGGTGGTGGAGGGGGACAGGAGGTGGTGGAGGGGACAGGAGGTGGTGGAGGGGGGACAGGAGGTGGTGGAGGGGGGACAGGAGGTGGTGGAGGGGACAGGAGGTGGTGGAGGGGGCAGGAGGTGGTGGATGGGGGGCAGGAGGTGGTGGATGGGGGGCAGGAGGTGGTGGAGGGGACAGGAGGTGGTGGAGGGGACAGGAGGTGGTGGAGGGGGGACAGGAGGTGGTGGAGGGGGGACAGGAGGTGGTGGAGGGGGGCAGGAGGTGGTGGATGGGGGGCAGGAGGTGGTGGAGGGGGGGCAGGAGGTGGTGGAGGGGACAGGAGGTGGTGGAGGGGGGACAGGAGGTGGTGGAGGGGACAGGAGGTGGTGGAGGGGACAGGAGGTGGTGGAGGGGACAGGAGGTGGTGGAGGGGACAGGAGGTGGTGGAGGGGGCAGGAGGTGGTGGAGGGGACAGGAGGTGGTGGAGGGGGCAGGAGGTGGTGGATGGGGGGCAGGAGGTGGTGGAGGGGACAGGAGGTGGTGGAGGGGGGGCAGGAGGTGGTGGAGGGGGCAGGAGGTGGTGGAGGGGGGGCAGGAGGTGGTGGAGGGGGCAGGAGGTGGTGGAGGGGGCAGGAGGTGGTGGAGGGGGGACAGGAGGTGGTGGAGGGGGGACAGGAGGTGGTGGAGGGGGCAGGAGGTGGTGGAGGGGGGACAGGAGGTGGTGGAGGGGGGACAGGAGGTGGTGGAGGGGGCAGGAGGTGGGGGAGGGGGCAGGAGGTGGTGGAGGGGGCAGGAGGTGGGGGGGCAGGAGGTGGGGGGGCAGGAGGTGGGGGGTACAGGAGGTTGGGAAGGACAGGAGGTTGGGGGGGACAGGAGGTGGGGGGGCAGGAGGTTGGGGGGGACAGGAGGTGGGGGGGCAGGAGGTGGTGGTGGGGGCAGGAGGTGGGGGACAGGAGGTGGGGGACAGGAGGTTGGGGGGACAGGAGGTGGGGGGAACAGGAGGTGGGGGGAACAGGAGGTGGGGGGGCAGGAGGTGGTGGTGGGGGCAGGAGGTGGGGGACAGGAGGTGGGGGGAACAGGAGGTTGGGAAGGACAGGAGGTGGGGGGAACAGGAGGTGGGGGGAACAGGTGGTGGTGAGGGCAGGAGGTGGGGGGGCAGGAGGTGGTGGTGAGGGCAGGAGGTGGGGGACAGGAGGTGGGGTACAGGAGGTTGGGAAGGACAGGAGGTTGGGGGGGACAGGAGGTGGGGGGGCAGGAGGTTGGGGGGGACAGGAGGTGGGGGGGCAGGAGGTGGTGGTGGGGGCAGGAGGTGGGGGACAGGAGGTGGGGGACAGGAGGTTGGGGGGGACAGGAGGTGGGGGGAACAGGAGGTGGGGGGAACAGGAGGTGGGGGGGCAGGAGGTGGTGGTGGGGGCAGGAGGTGGGGGACAGGAGGTGGGGGGAACAGGAGGTTGGGAAGGACAGGAGGTGGGGGGAACAGGAGGTGGGGGGAACAGGTGGTGGTGAGGGCAGGAGGTGGGGGGGCAGGAGGTGGTGGTGAGGGCAGGAGGTGGGGGACAGGAGGTGGGGGACAGGAGGTTGGGGGGGACAGGAGGTGGGGGGGACAGGAGGTGGGGGGAACAGGAGGTTAGGGGCAGGAAGAGGCAGCAGGGGAAGACCCTGCACCTGCTCCCTGCTCCACCCTCAGCCCCGAGTCAGCAGGGCCCAGGAGGCTGCGCAGAACTGCAGGCTGCCGTGTTTACATCACGTGATCGCCCCCCCCCCCCACAAGCGCGAGGCAGACGGGGGTGAGAGCCTGAGAGCCGCAGCCTGACTCAGAGGCTGTGACGTGCTCCAGGTGGCGCAGGTGACAAGGGGCGGGGTTCTGAGACAGGGCGTTTCTCCAAGTTCAGGGCCTCCCCCTCCCCCCACAGCAGTCAGTCCTGAGAGCCTGGCCCCTCTCCCGGGCAGACGGACACAGGGGAGGGGCCCGAGGGCGGGAGGGCGCAGGGCTCAGGGCGCGGGGCGCGGGGCGCGGAGAGGAGAGTGACCGTCAGGCCCGCGTCCTGGGGCCCCTCTCACCGGGCAGAGGCGCTTCCCTCCAAACCGGTCCGGCTCTTTCCCAGGCCGGCGGCTCCCACGTGGTTCCACCTTCCCGGCTGCTCCGCCCTGGCAGGGCGTGGCTGGGGAAATGAGGCTGTAAACAGAGGGCGGTGACCTCCATGGGGAGAGGCGGACAAACCGGCCACACGCCTCGGGCACAGGTGACCACACGCCTCGGGCACAGGTGACCCGGACAGAATAGGGCCCCCTCCCCCGCAGCTCGCTCCATGGAGGCCCCATCAGCAGCCTCCTGAACGCCCGCCTGGTCGTCTGTGCCACAGGGGCCAGGTCCCCGGCCCAAACCACTGCCCAAGGCCCTTCGCTTTGGGCTGAAAACGGAGTCCCAGCAGGACAAGCACTGGGATATGAATGGACGTGTCATTCACACACACTCACACACTCACACACACACTCTCACACACACACACACTCACACACACACACTCACACACACACACACTCTCACACGCACACTCACACACACTCTCTCACACACACTCACACACACACACACACTCATTCTCTCTCACACACACTCACACACACTCACACACACTCTCAGACATACACACTCACACACTCACACACACTCATTCTCACACACACTCACACACACTCTCACACACACTCTCTCACACACACATTCTCACACACACATTCTCTCACACACTCTCACACACACTCTCACACACACTCACACACACTCTCACACACACTCTCTCACACACACATTCTCTCACACACTCTCACACAAGCTCTCCCCCACACACACACTCTCACACATACACACTCATACACACTCACACGTACACATTCTCACACATGTACACACACATCCTCAACTCACATGCACCCACACACGTGCACACACGTACACTCCCAGAAGCACATGCCTTCTCACACTCACACACGTGCACACAGGCACAGCTCCTTGGAAGCAGGAGCTGTCTTACTCCAGCCACCCCTCCCCAGTTCACTGAGGATGGGATTACAAATCAGACAAGTCCTCCAGCGTCTGTCTCCATAGAAACGACAAACATAAATAACCATACAAAGCCGCTGAAGCCTGGCAGGCCACTCCGTCTCAGGACGGAGCTGAGAGCCCACCAGGCCAGGTGCGTGACCCTGGCCAAGACCCCGGACTCTCTGAGGCTCCCTTGTCACACCCGTGACATGAAGCCCTGACCCTTCCGTTTCCTCACGACCCACTGGCCAGAGGCAAAGGGCTGGCCCAAGTGGGGGGGGGGGAAGGGGGGGCAGAGGCTAGTTCCCAGGGGCGGGCCTTTGCTGTGGAGAGGGAAGCCCCGAGGTGTGGGACCCCTGGTGCCTGGCCTACCTGCTCGGAGGTGACCGATGAGGGACTAGCGACACGGAAGGAGCCCGGCGCGGGGAGCTGAGAGGCGGCGGAGGCCGCCCAGGAGGACGGCCCTGACCCAGTTCGGGCTCCGAGGCTGCCACGCCCAGCAGAGCCTGGAGCCGGCCCCGTGGGACTCCACGCCCTTCCCTCCGGCCCAGCCTGGCCTTCTCTGGAGGAGCCGGGCCTGACCCGCAGCCCAAAGCTGAGTCTGGGAGGGGTCAGTCCCGAGGCCCCACAAGCTCCGCCCAAGTCCACCAGCTGCCCACAGGGCCACCCTGGAGCCAGACTGCGCCCCCCCCCCCCGCACATTCCCGGCCACCGCACACTCCCGCGTCGTTTCTAAGTGCGGGAAAGCTCTTTCCTGGGGCCTCAGCAGGGACCCCGAGGAGCCAGGACAGAGTTCACCTGCGACAGGGCCCCTTCCTCCCGGGGGGCAGGCGGGACACGCACCGGGACCTCCTTTCCAGGGACTGGCCAAGGGGCGTGGACAGGCCTGGGTGCACGTGCGCTCGGGTGACGGGGGGCGCACACCACTCAGGCCCCGGCCCCCCACCCCGCCCCCAGCTTCTCTGCCTCCACCTCCCCTCCCACCTGGGCCTGGGAGACCCATTGCTCCTTCCAGTCGGATTCTAACCGGCGGCAGCTTCCGGCCCTGACGCGCGGAGGGAGCGCAGCGCCGTGGGGTCGCCACAGGGTGAGCTGGGCCCTGGACCACGGGACATGTGGGGGCGCTTCCAAGACGCCCAGAGGCAGAGGAAGACGGGGCGCCAAGGACGCGGGGGGGGGGGGGGGGAGCTCGCAGGCCGATGACGTAACTGCTGGGGAATTTAAAAGTCCAAACTCTCAGGAAGCGCAGCGCGGTTTCAGGCCAATCCACGGGCCGCCGTGGCCCCGCCCCGGGTGGGACCACACGGAAGAGCCCAGCGGGAGGGCGCGGAGCCAGTCCGCGGGCACGTGCCCCAATCACGGGTGGGGACCCCCGGCCACCGCCCGCACCCCAACCGCGGGCCGGAACCACAACCGCGGGTAGGGATCCCTGCCGCCGGCGTGCGCGGGACACCCAGGGCGGGATCCCGACCCACAGACACCGCCAACAGGAGCTGCGGGCAGATGGGGCCCCAGGCTCCCCGACAGACACACTCCCCGCCACCAGGGGACCCCAAAATACACGTCTAGCCACCTCCCTCCCCTAACCAGCCCCTGTGGGGGAAAGACCGCGAGGGTCCTGGGGGCTCCGGGCCCCCTGACCCCGGTGCCCGCCTCCCACTGGCGCTGCGCACTCACCGGCCCGGGGCGACCCGGCGTGGCCAGCGCGGGCCGCCTTCCCCTGGGACGCGACGGCCCCCGGGCGCGGGAGAGACCGCGGTTGCTCAGCCGGACAGCTGCGCACGCAGTCCCCGCGGCGGCCGAACTTTCCGGGGGGACGGCGCGGGCGGGCGGGGAGCAAGGCGCCCCGACGGGCGCGGGCCGAGTTGCACAAAGGCCAGAGAGTGGGAGCGCCGGCCAGGCTCCTCCCCCGCCGGCTCCAGCCGCCCGCCCGCCCGCCCGCGGCCAGCTGCTCGGCGCCCGCAGCTCTCCGCCCGGCGCAGGAATGCGCGCTCCGAGGCAGGCGGCGCACCCAGGCGCACCCAGGCCCGCACGGCGGGGCGCGGAGGGAGCGGGGCGCCGGCAGGGGGGGGCCGCCCTGCCCCGGGTGCGCTGCGGCTCCGTCCAGGAGCCTGAGTCATGGCCACTTGTCACGGTTCCTCGTTGTTCCTCGGCGGGCGCTGCCCGCGACGCTTGGCCACGCGGGAGGGTCCTGGCGAGTGACTCGCGGAGAGGGCCAAGCCCAGGCCTGCGCCCCAACTCTGCGGAGGCGGGAGGGCGGGGGCGGGGGGCTGCCTGGCGCGCTCCCGGGGCCAGCTTCGTCACGTGTGAGGCCGAACCCCGGGTCCTGAGAGTGAGCGCGTGGCTCTGGGTCCGAAGCCGGCGGGCGCCCCCCTCCTGGGCCGCTGAAGGGGGCGGGGGCGGAGGCGGACCACTTCCCGCAGCGTGTCTGTCTGTTTCTGTCCGAGTTGTGGGTTTTGTTTTGTTTTAGTTTTTAAATAGGTGACGTCAGAGAGGGAGGGAGAGAGAGGAACATCGATGATGAGAGGATCTTTGACTGGCTGCCTCCTGCACGCCCCACCCTGGGGACCAAGCCCCACCGGGCATGCGCCTGCGCCCTGACCGGGAATGGAACGCCTTCGCGGGCGCGCACACACACCTGCGCGCACACACACCTGCGCGCACACACACCTGCGCGCACACACACCTGCGCGCACACACACCTGCGCGCACACACACCTGCGCGCACACACACCTGCGCGCACACACACCTGCGCGCACACACACCTGCGCGCACACACACCTGCGCGCACACACACCTGCGCGCACACACACCTGCGCGCACACACACCTGCACCCAGAGGGATGCTTACCTGCCCGCGCCACCACAGCTCATCACCTCTCCCCCGGAAGTCACTGCAGCCAGGCCCCGGAGAGGCTCCAGGTGGGGGGCCCCGCTTCCTACTTACATTCAGTGTCAAGAGAGCTTTGCTGTTTCTTATACTTGGGGACCAAAGGGCGAGGGACTCACGGATGACTCAGCGCTTCCCTTCCTCCTCTTAAAGGAACAGGTGCCCACAGCTAAGTGGCCCCCAAAGAATTCTCAGTAGAAGGAAGAAGCAGGCTTTTGTTGCCTTCCACTAAAGAACTATCGTTTTTTAAAAACACCAGGCTTCGGAGAGTCACATGTCTGGTGGCAATTTAGACGGATCCCTTGTTCATGTGGCCTTAATGTACCCATTTCGCAAACGTCGTAACTGAGGCTCCAGGAGGCTGATCGGTTTACATGTGCGCCACCAGCCGCTGGTGTCATAAAACGCACCCACTCACGCCTTTGCAGGCTCAAGCCCTCTAATGTGGCGAAGAGCTAAGAGGAGTCTGAGGCGCTATTCCTGTCCTGTGAGACAGCCCTTAGCTGTGGGCACCTGTTTCTTTAAGAGGAGACAGCCCCTGCCCAGTGGCGGGGTACCTACCCTCCTGACACAGGAAGGCACCACTATGCTTTGAAACCTATTGATGTGGCCTGGCTGGCGTGGCTCCGTGGTTGAGCGTCCACCTAGGAACCAGGAGTTCGCTGGTTTGATTCCCAGTCAGGGCACAGGCCCGAGTTGCGGGCTCCATCCCCGGGGGGGGGGGGGCGGGGGGGGCGGGAGGCGGGGGGGGGGCACCTGCAGGAGGCAGCCGATCCGTGTTTCTCTTATCATGGATGTTCCTCTCTTTCTCTCTCTCCCTCTTCCTTGCTCTCTGAAATCAATAAGAAAATATATATATTTTTAAAGTAGGATGAAATAGAATTCCTGGATCTCTATGAAGCCAAGGCCTTGCAAAGGAAATGGAGAAGCAATTATCTAAAAAAAAAAAAAAAAGAAAAAAGAAAAAGATGAAGCCAAGAGCTCCCAAATCTCACTACACAGCAGAGATGCATCCACACGGGAAACCCTCCGGCAGCCCACACAGCCCCGGTCCCGGCCCGCAGGCCTGCCTCTCTCCTGCACGCGCACTGCCCTTCTGCAGGGAGCCACACACACACGGTGCAGAGCAGGAAGGACGTGTCCGTGTGTGCACTCCCTCTGGGGACCCCGGCATCCACAGAAGACAGGCTGGGTCGCAGGCAGGAAGGCTCTGCCTTGGCCTTGGCGTCCGTGGCTGAATCTTTCCGTCTTAAGGACGTCTGGGGTCTGAGTACAAGGCCACAGTCTCTGCGGAGAAGCAGTCCGTGGACGTGTTTTCAGCCATGCCCTGGAGCAGCAGCCATGAAACCACCTCCTCCGGTCTAGGGTTTCCGAGGTGGCCTTAAAGCAGGGGTCCTCAAACTTTTTAAACAGGGGGCCGGTTCACTGTCCCTCAGACCGTGGGAGGGCCGGACTATAGTTTTAAAAAAACAAACTATGAACAAATTCCTATGTGCACTGCGGGCCCGGGAAGAGTCGGCTGTTAAGCAGGACAGGCAGCGGCCCCCAGCGGGCCGGATCCATGTCCTCGGCGGGCCGCCTGTGGCCCGCGGGCCGTCGTTTGAGGACGCCTGCCTTAAAGGCTGCCTGTGGACATGCACAGCACCCACAACCACTATTCCAGGTGCCCACGGGGGTGTGAAAACGTATAAGGCAGCCTGGCTGGCGTGGCTCCATGGCTGAGCGTCAACCTGTGAACCAGGAAGTCAAGAGTTCGATCCCCGGTCAGGGCACGTGTCGGGGTTACAGGCTCCATTCCCAGGAGGGGACGTGCAGGAGGCAGCTGATCCATGGTTCTCTCTCGTCATGGATGTTTCTGTCTCCCTCTCCCTCTCCCTTCCTCTCTGAGATCAATAAAATATATTAGAAAAGAAAAAAAATGTCTAAGGCAGGACCCCGCCTGGAAAGACAGACTCAGGCCGGAGAGGGGAGGGGGGATCAGGGGTAGGGAGCCAGCAGGCGGCGTTGGCGGCAAAACCACCGGAGGGGACGGGGTGTGTTAGAAGTTCTCTCTGGAGACTGAAAGGAGCCCCATTGTACCCAGTTGTATCCATTCTGCCTATTTGACCTTCTCTGCCCCCCGGCCCAGGGCCCCTCCCCAGACGGCCCAGGCCCCACGGTGACCCATGGAGAGATCTGGGCAGCGGGCCAGGGCTGGAACACTGTGAGGCTGCTGTGAGCTGATACGGGTGTGTGATGCCGGGGCAGCGGTCAACTCGCAGAGACAAAGAACACACTTGCTCCTGGCAGGGGTGCAGGCCCAATGTGGCGCTGGGCACCCCGGTGGGAGCCCGGGAACGCGGGGCCCCGGGTGGTGATGGCATGCTGTCCTTGGAGAACCACAGGCCGATGCTCAGCCACTGAGCAACACTGGCCAGGCAAAAAACTTAAAAAAATAAAATTATATATATATGGATTTCAAAGAGGAAAGAGAGGGAGAGACAGAAACATCCATGATGAGAGAGAATCATGGATCGGCTGCCTCCTGCACGTCCCCCACTGGGGATGGAGCCCGCAATCTGCGGGAATTGAACTGTGACCTCCTGGCTCCCAGGTTGGCGCGCAACCATTGGGCAACCCTGGCCGGGCTGAGTAACTCTTCCAATGGCCGCTCTGAGAGCGAGCGCTCGAGAGCACTGGCTGTCCAGCTGCCCTCTGCCGGGGGCTCCCCGCCCTCTCGATCTGATCGCCATCTGAGCCCTGTGCGGGGCACTGCCCTGTCCCAGCTGACAGAGGAGGACGCGGACTTGGGGGGGTGACGCTGGTCCTCAGGGTCACCCCCTGTGGACCCAGGTTCGCACGCGGGCCGTAAGGCTGCACGCCACACGCCTGGCCAGTCCCCGTGACCTTCGGGCTATGGTGATGCCCTCCGAACCCATCCGCCGGGAAGATGCCACGCGGCGCCCGCCCCAGCCTGTGAGCCCAGCCCTTGTGCTGACAGCACGGGACACACTTCACGGTAAGGTCCCAGGAAGTTGTTGTTTTTCTAGAACAGTGGTCGGCAAACTGCGGCTCGCGAGCCACAGGCGGCTCTTTGGCCCCTTGAGTGTGGCTCTTCCACAAAATACCACGGCCTGGGCGAGTCTATTCTGAAGAAGTGGCGTTAGAAGAAGTTTAAGTTTTGCCCTAACCGGTTTGGCTCAGTGGATAGAGCGTCGGCCTGCGGACTGAAGGGTCCCGGGTTCGATTCCGGTCAAGGGCATGTACCTTGGTTGCGGGCACATCCCCAGTGGGGGGTGTGCAGGAGGCAGCTGATCGATGTTTCTCTCTCATCGATGTTTCTAGCTCTTTATCCCTCTCCCTTCCTCTCTGTAAAATATCAATAAAATATATTTAAAAAAAAATAAGTTTAAGTTTAAAAAATTTGGCTCTCAGAAGAAATTTCAATCGTACTGTTGATATTGGGCTCTGCTGACTGATGAGTTTGCCGACCACTGTTCTAGAAGAATCCCTGCTTGGGCTCCCGAGTCACATTCCATGAAGGGCTGTCCACGCTTCAGGGTGCATTCCTGAGCTACTACTTAGCTGGAAGGGCAGAGAGAAGTGTGTAGGCGGGTTTCCAAAAACAGCCGTCACCCCCCCCCACCCCAGGCTGCAATGAAATGTCAGCCCGAACCCGAAATACCTCCAGGAAACGTGAGGGGGCAGCTGTCCACACCACTGCTCCGCCTCACCCCGAATTCCTAGACAGGGCCTTGGGCTTTCCCTGCGTGCACCAGGCCCGCGGGGCTCGGGCGTGTGCGTGTGCGTGTGCGTGTGTGTGTGCATGTGCATGTGGGCTGCGGGGCCGCCTCGAGCTCGGCCTGGCCCCACTCTCCGGGAAGCAAAGCTCCGCCCACTGCACCGCGTCCCCTGGGGGCCCTACATGCAACACAGTTGGAGAACCTCGGGTCTCAGGGGTGCAAGAAGCAAATCAACGACTCAGTCTGTCCACGCGCGCGGCCCCGGGAGGGGAGGAGGAACCGAGGATTTGGAACCACCACGACCTTGTGCTGTGGAACGAACCCGGACGATCGATGTTCATTACTCTTCTGAGTGAACGAACAGATAGTCACGCCCTCCCTCCACAGGACAAGACACAATCATCCTGCTGTGTCAGACCTTTGCTGAGTCCCTACTGTGTGCAGCCCACTGTGCTGAGCAATAGGACCAGGTGGGGGCCCTGCCCTCGAACGGCTGAGACAGCAGCAGCCGTGCTCTCAGCCCTCGCCCAACCCCGGGCAGGCACGTCCCACACACGATCACGCTGAATCCTCACCAGGGAGGCACTGCTTTTGTACCCATTTTACAGATTAGGGAACTGAGGCCTCGAGCAGTTCAGTGGCTTGACCTCGGACCTCGGTGACAGAGCTGCACTCAGATCCATCCAGCTCCGACCACCCGAACTCTTCCGCCAACGACGAGTTCCTGCCTGACAAACGGTGGCACATTCGCCCGTGTTAACGTTGTGGTCAGTTTGCGGAAAGGACTGGGGGGCGGGGCGGGGGGCGGGGGGCTCCTGGGCAGCTGGGGTGAGAGGGCTTCACAGCCACTACATCTGCCTGCGCCTGTTCAGTCTCCTGAACAAGAACGTGGTCCCCGAGGGGCCAACACACGTCAGGAGGGGCAAGGAGGAGGGTCAGCCAGAGGCCACACGTGGGAGTCCGGGCAGCATCTCAGCCTCCCTTGGGCTTCCTGCCTCTGACGCTGGCTCACACCTTCCCCCACATTTCACATCAGAGGGAAAGGAATTCGGAGGAGGCCACTGAAATGCCCTTCATCAGACCCAGAGTGTCTCGGGAGGGGGCGGGGAGGGGGCGGGGAGGGAGCGGGGAGGGGGCTGGGAGGGGCCCAGGAGAGGGCAAGGAGGGGGAGGGAGGGAGCTAGAAGGGAGCCAGAGGCATGACAGCCCTCCGACGCGGGCCAGTTAGGAGCCCCAAATGCAGAATGCTAGGGGAGCCCTAGCTGGTGTGGCTCAGTGGATAGAGCATCCGCCTGGGGACTGAAGGGTCCAGGGTTCCATTCCCGGTCAGGGCACAGGCCCGGGTTGTGGGCTCCATCCCCAGTAGGGGGCGTGCAGGAGGCGGCCGATCAACGATTCTCTCTCATCATTCTTTCTCTTCGTCTCCCTTCCTGTCTGAAATCAATAAAAATATATTTTTTAAAAATGCAAGGGGAGCCGAAACCGGTTTGGCTCAGTGGATAGAGCGTCGGCCTGTGGACTGAAGGGTCCTGGGTTCGATTCCGGTCAAGGGCATGTACCTTGGTTGCGGGCACATCCCCGGTGGGAGGTGTGCAGGAGGCAGCTGATCGATGTTTCTCTCTCATCGATGTTTCTAGCTCTCTATCCCTCTCCCTTCCTCTCTGTAAAATATCAATAAAATATATTTTAAAAAATTATTTTAAAAAAATGCAAGGGGAGTTTCTGAGACGAAAAGCCACCCCCTCCCCCCCGCCATGACGCGGGGCCATTTCCACGGAAAGACCAGTCTCCCCTGAAGGTAAAATAGGAACCAAGTCAGAGCATGCGCATCCACCCAGCAGGGAGCGGGGCGGTTTCCAACATAAACCTCCCGTCTCCCTGCAGAAAAACCAAACGGCCCGATGATCCGTAAGAGCGTCCTCCCTCCCAGGGGTCACGGGGTCGCGGCCCCACGGCGGGTAATCTCAGCGAGACCACGAGACTCAGGTTTCAGCGAACTCTCTCCTGCGCTCACGCCCGTCAGGAACTGCCTGCCCCCAACAGCACCCGCCCCCCGCGGCCCCGCATCGCGGGGAGTTCAAGAATCCGCGTGTCGCACTAGCTTCTCCCACGGGGCGTCCTGCAACCTACTGCACGCGCCCTCGGCCACCAGCACGCGGCCTGCGCCCCCAGAGGCTGCGGTTGAACTCGCTCTGCAAAACCAAAGCTGCACAGGCAGCCATCTGTGCCACGCCCCAAGGTCACTTTAAGCCGCGACTGGCACCCCAAAAACGATCTACAGCGGGGGGGGGGGGGGGGGGCTGTCCTCTGCCAGGGCCGCTGGGACATGTATAACCTCCCTCACAGGCCACACACAATGATCAGCTTAAAAGTGAGCTCTGTATTCGCTCAGGCGTTGCATGAACTCTCCCCTAACGCCTTGGCAGGGCCAGTCCCGTGATCCCGTGGGCCGTATACGGCCTGCAGGCCGGGCGTCCCCACGCTGCTCTGCAGCCTCCGCTTCCACCAGGCCTCCCTGGGCGCTCGCTGGGCACAGCCAAGGTGAGGCTGGGTCACTCACCACGGAGCCGGTGGCCTTGCCGGAAGGGACCCTGGCCTGCGGGAGGGAGAAATGCCTCCCGTGTGGCTCAGACCAGCGGCCCCGGAGCTGCGTGGCCTTCAGGAGCGGCTCAGCCTCTCTGGGTCTCAGGTTTCTGGGCTGTAAGGTGAGGATGCTGATGTCCCACGTTCTGGCTCTGATATTTCAGGAGCCGGAGAGCGGGCGGGGCGCCTCCTCGGGGGGGGGGAGCACCAGGCCTCAGCCGCCAGAGGAGCAGCTGCCCGACATCCTGCAGGGGGGGACCCCGAAAGCCCAGCCTGGCGCTGTCCTCTCCCCAGATTCTTCTCTCTCTCTCTCTCTCTCTTTCTCTCTGCCGACGCTGGCCAGGCACCTCCGGAGGCCAGCTGCCCGCCCACTCGCCAGGCGGCCTCCTCCAGCTGCTGGCCCTGGAGTCCAGACGTCGGGCCGGGCCAGACAGCTTGCACCGCGGCCCCTCCCTCCGGGGTCCGGCTTCCAGGACCGCCTCGCAGCTCCAAGCGTCTGGTGCCAAGATGGTCGGGGCGATCTGTCCCATAAAGGGCGCTCCGAGCCCGCGTCCCGCCGGCGCGGCCTGGCTCCCTCACCCGCACGGGCGCTCCCGCCCTCCCACAAATGGCAGGTTTCAGCCGCTTCACCGCCACTCTTGGCAAGAGGTTAACCCCAAAGCCCTGGCTGTGCCAAGGAGGGGGGATGCATTCCCCATGTGTGTGCCGTGGCTCCGCCTTGCTAAGGATACAATGTTGCAACTCGGAGGCCACCCCGTGGAGGCTGCTAACCCAGGGGGTGGGAGGGAGCCCGGAGGGGCGGGACTCATTCCAAAGAGCCCAGGGCAGATGCCAATGAACTTCAGCAAGTTCATGGTCAAAGCCCAAGTGTGTACCAGTAAGCCTGCCTTAATGACAACAGCGTGAGCATCCTTCCAATGATGATAATGATTGTAATAATAGGAATAATTACCCCTGATATGTAAGTGCTCACCACGTGCCAGGTAGGCAGAAGCAAAGCTTCTGTGCATATATTTTGTTATTTTTTATTTTTCATTTTTTATTTTTTTAAAAGGTCTTCATTATTATTATTATTTTTTAAAATATATTTTATTGATTTTTTACAGAGAGGAAGGGAGAGGGATAGAGAGTTAGAAACATCGATGAGAGAGAAACATCGATCAGCTGCCTCCTGCACACCCCCTACTGGGGATGTGCCCGCAACCAAGGTACATGCCCTTGACCGGAATCGAACCCGGGACCCTTCAGTCCGCAGGCCGATGCTCTATCCACTGAGCCAAACCGGTTTTGGCTGTTATTTTTTAAATATATAGTTTTATTGATGTCAGAGAGGATGCGAGAGGGAGAGAGGGAGAGAAGCACCCATGAGGAGAGAGAATCATGGATCGGCCGCCTCCTGCACGCCCCCTACGGGGGATGGAGCCTGCAACCCGGGCACGTGCCCTTGACCTGGAGTCGAACCGTGAGGTAGACGCTCAACCACTGAGCCACGCCGGCCGGGCACGCATGTTGCATGTTGCTTTTATGTAATCTCCATAATAGCTCCATGCGGCGGACACACGTTATACAGCGGGGGAGCCGAGTCTGTGCGTGGCTGAGGCACTTGCCCCGCCAGCCTCTGCCTCTGGTCCTGTCCTGCTTCCTAGGACGGAAGCCGCCCCGCACCCTAGAGGCGCCGGGTGAATTATTCAGCGAGCGCTGGGCGTGCCCCGGGGCGCCGGCGTATCGGGTGCCGGGGGCCCCCCCCGAGCGAGCGCCGAGTCTGCGCGCCCAACGGTCCGGGGGGACAAGACCCAACGTCCTCTTGTCCGGAGGCCGGACCCGCTCTCGGCTGAGATGACCGCTGCCACGCGTCTGAGCAACGTGTCTGGACAAGAACGTGCGAATCCCGACCCACCCCGGGTCGCGGTGGACTCGAGGTCCGGCGAGGGCGCTCGGTGGGGGTGACAGACGGAAAGGGGCAGAGGTCGGACGCTGGAATCGGCTCCCGGCGCCCGATTCCCGCCGGCTCTGTGCCGCTCCCTCCCGGGCCTTTGGCTTAATTGCCGGGTGGTTTTGACTCAAAACCTTTAATACAATAGCAGTTGCCGTTTTTTATTATGCACTCGCCACGCCCCGGGCATCAGACTGGATGCTTTGGAAGCTCCCACTTCACTCTCACGCCAAGCCTGCGGGTTCTCCCCACTGCACAGGTGTGAAGACCGAGGCTACGGCTCACCCAGGGCCCCAACAGTGGTGGGGAGCCTCTGGGAGAAACAGGCCTGTCCTGGCTCGGCTGCCCCCCACCCTTCTTTGGGAAGAAAAGGCTCCAGGTGGGAGGCGTGTCCGAGCCGCAGCCTGTAACGGCCCAATATTTCTCAAAAGGACGTTTAAAGTAACAGAAGTGCCCTGGCCGGTGTGGCTCAGTGGATGGAGCGTCGGCCTGCGGACTCAAGGGTCCCGGGTTCGGTTCCGGTCAAGGGCATGTACCTTGGTTGCGGGCACGTCCCCAGTGGGAGGTGTGCAGGAGGCGGCTGATGGATGTTTCTCTCTCATCGGTGTTTCTGGCTCTCTTTCCCTCTCCCTTCCTCTCTAAAAAAAAATCAATAAAATATTAAAAAAAAAAAAAGTAACAGAAGCGGTGTGATAGAAAATCAAACCCGGAGGGCCTCCGGGGGCCGCACCGCCGTCCGGCTCTGTCTGCTGAGAGGACACTCCACGCTGCCTTTCCTTCGCTTGAATTTTCTCAGCTGCGCCATCCTCCAAACCTACCCTTCAGCTGCAGACGCGGCGGCGGCGGCGCAAGGTAATTTTAGAAGGAGGAGGAGAGAAGGAAGAAGCAGACCGAGTGGGAAGAAGGCGCGGGAGGGAGGGTGAGGAGCAGGCCGGGCTCGTCCTGGTCCAGCCAGGCTCCCTGGCCCGGCCAGGCGCCAGCGGCCGCTCTCGGCTCCCCTCTCTCCCCTCCGTCAACTTTTCACCCCACTGCCCCGCGGGAGCCGGCCCGGCCCGTGTCCACACAGACGCTGGACACTTGGGAGTCAGTCCATCCTCTCAACAGGCACTGATGACGGGAGAGGATGTTTTCCAACCGTTTTCTGAAGTGGGAAAGAAAACCCCTTTTATTTACTTATTTATCAAATATACTAGTGGCCCGGTGCACAAAATTCGTGCACATCAAAAGGGGATTCATTAGAGGAAATAATTTAATATTGCTATTTGACCTTTCTCTATAATAGAAGTGTCAGAGATGAGAGAAAATTAGTAAAATGTATATGAAAACCTTCCTCCTGTCAGAGTCTGGGGCTCACCATGGGACCCAGAGTCAAGAACCCACCCACCCACACGCGCCTCAAAATCGCGTGAGACCCAGACCCGGCTGTCCCCCCGCCTCATTGGGATAGATCCAGACCCGGCCAGTCCCACCCTTGTCAAGCCCCGCCAGGCAGGGAACGTAGCCTCAGGTCCCCTGGCCTGGCACCAGGATGGGGGGGCATGGCCTGAGGTCCCCCAGCCCAGACCAGGGTCGGGGGCATGCCTTGAGGGCCCCCGTCAAGCCCCACCAGGTGTGGGACATGGCCTGAGATCCCCTGTCAAGACCCGCTGGGTGGGAGGCATGGCCTGAGGTCCCCCGTCAAGCCTCACCAGGCAGGGGTGGTGGCGCAGCCTCAGGTCCCCTGGCCTGGCACCGGGAGGGGGGCACAGCCTCAGGTCCCCTGTCAAGCCCCATCGGCAGGGGGGTGCAGCCTCAGGTAGCCCCTGGGCGGGGGGCGTGACCTGAGTTCCCCCAACCCAGCACTGGGGGTGCACCTTGAGGTCCCCTGTCAAGCCCTGCCAGGCAGGGGGACGCAGCCTCAGGTCCCCTGGCTCGGTGCCGGGGTGGGGGGCGCGGCCTGAAGTCCTCTGTCAAGCACCACTTGGTGGGGGGCGTGGCCTGAGGTCCCCTGGCCTGGCGCTGGGGCGGGAGGAGCAGCCTGTGGTCCCCTAGCCCAGCACCAGGATGGGAAGCACACCTTGAGGTCCCCAGTCAAGCCCTGCAGGGTAGGGGAGGGCGTAGCCTCAGGTCCCAGCTGATTGCTCGTTAAGGCTCCTTATGGGAACTTGGCCTCAGCTGTGGGTGCAGCCATCTTTGTGACGGAGTGATGGTTAATTAGCATATTCCCTCTTTATTAGATATGATTATTAGATAGGATTTTTATTGATTTCAAAGAGAAATCACTGGGAATCAAGCCCGTGTCCTGACCGGGATTCCAACCATGACCTTCTGGTTCATAGGTTGATGCTCAACCACTGAGCCATACCAGCCAGGTAGAAAACCCCTTTTACATAAACATTCAGCAAAACATACCAGCTTGGCGATGCCCACAATGGATCGAGAACCACACACCTGACCATCCGCGGGGTGTAAGCAAAATGCCGAATTCTAAACTTTCCATCCACGTGGAAGACTCGTACGTACCCTACGTCAAGACCCAGCCAGGCCCTCTGGGGGAAGAGTCTGAGAACCGCCAGACTGTCGGGGCCCCGGCGTCCCCAGGGAGGGGCCACAGGCGGGCAGAAACCCACAGCCGAGCTCCCGCCAGCCCTGCTTCTCGGAGCTGCCACGTGCCCTTGGCAGCTGGGGTGGCGGCTGGAGGTGAGCGAAGCAAGGGAACACTCGAGGCCCGGCCCCCGGCAGGGCCGACTTCACGCCGAATGTTGGGAATTAACCAGCAAGCATATCCGTGCTGCCTGCACCCACACGTGTGTGCGGCTGGGTTCTCACGCTGCCGTCACCCAGACACGGGAGACCGGGTCAGGTCCTGACTGCTCGGCGGTGCCGGCTGGCCCGCGTGGGCAGGGACTGCCAAACCCCTCACCCCGCAGGAGGGAGGACCCGCTGTGCATTTGTTCTGCTCTCTCTCGGCAACTCGACACACTGCTTTCCTGTCGAAAGCACCCAGCAACAGGCACACGAGCGGTCTGACAGCAAAACCCGATCTCGAAGCCTCTGGCCTCGAGGCAGACCCCCACGGGCCACGGCGAGAAGGAATTCGCGCTCCTCGGCCATTCAGCCCTTTCCGCAGACGGGGAGTTCTGACAGGAGAGGAGGCCGGGCCGGAGCCCCTGCCTCAGGAGGGCAGTCTCGCCCACCCACGGAGAGCCCCAGAGCCCGAGGGCGTGACATTGAATCCGTTATCTCAGGCCTCTTGGCACCTGGGTGAGGCGGTTCAGAAAGGCCCATTCCACAGATGGGCAGACTGAGGTTGTGCGCATCACCGGTAAGGGTCAGAGCCGGGTGGGCGTCCGGAGCCCTGGCACGGATTTCCTCGCAGCACCCACCAAAGTGTGGCCACCCGACCTCTCCCGGACCGCTTCCCCAGGCCCGCTCCCCCAGGCCCGCTCCCCCAGGCCGCTCCCCCAGGCCGCTCCCCCAGTCCCACTCCCCCAGGCCCCTCCCCCAGTTCCACTCCCCCAGGCCCCTCCCCCAGGCCCCTCCCCCAGGCCCCTCCCCCAGTTCCACTCCCCCAGGCCGCTCCCCCAGGCCCGCTCCCCCAGGCCCGCTCCCCCAGGCCGCTCCCCCAGTCCCACTCCCCCAGGCCCCTCCCCCAGTTCCACTCCCCCAGGCCCCTCCCCCAGGCCCCTCCCCCAGGCCCCTCCCCCAGTTCCACTCCCCCAGGCCCCTCCCCCAGGCCCCTCCCCCAGTTCCGCTCCCCCAGGCCGCTCCCCCAGGCCCGCTCCCCCAGGCCGCTCCCCCAGTCCCACTCCCCCAGGCCGCTCCCCCAGTCCCACTCCCCCAGGCCGCTCCCCCAGGCCCGCTCCCCCAGGCCGCTCCCCCAGGCCCGCTCCCCTAGGCCGCTCCCCCAGGCCCGCTCCCCCAGGCCCGCTCCCCCAGGCCCGCTCCCCCAGGCCGCTCCCCCAGGCCCCTCCCCCAGGCCCGCTCCCCCAGGCCCGCTCCCCCAGGCCCGCTCCCCCAGGCCCGCTCCCCCAGGCCGCTCCCCCAGGCCGCTCCCCCAGGCCCCTCCCCCAGGCCGCTCCCCCAGGCCCGCTCCCCCAGGCCCGCTCCCCCAGGCCCGCTCCCCCAGGCCCACTCCCCCAGGCCCGCTCCCCCAGGCCCGCTCCCCCAGGTTGCTCCCCCAGGCCCGCTCCCCCAGGCCCACTCCCCCAGGCCCGCTCCCCCAGCCCCGTTCCCCCAGGCCCGCTCCCCCAGGCCGCTCCCCCAGGCCGCTCCCCCAGGCCCACTCCCCCAGGCCCACTCCCCCAGCCCCGTTCCCCCAGGCCCGCTCCCCCAGGCCCGCTCCCCCAGGCCCACTCCCTCAGCCCCGTTCCCCCAGCCCCGCTCCCCCAGGCCCCTCCCCCAGGCCCGCTCCCCCAGTTCCACTCCCCCAGGCCCCTCCCCCAGCCTCGCTCCCCCAGGCCCACTCCCCCAGGCCCGCTCCCCCAGGCCTGCTCCCCCAGCCCCGCTCCCCCAGGCCGGACCTGACTGTCTCTGAGACCTGCCCGGGTCTGTGGCACGGCTCCCCCCGCGGTGAGCAGCTTCCCCAGCGGCACCAAGCATCCTCTTGAAGGCAAAGCACCTGTTGGTGCTCCAGGTGCAGGCGTGCGGTTGCGGGGAGACACGGGGCTTGAGGCCCATGGAGGGCTGGCCCGTAGCTGTTGCCACTCACTGAGGGGCTGGGCGTACGGCACCACTGGCCACTTCCCGCCATCGAGGGCTGGGACATCACCCGACTTCAGCCCCTACGATCTGTTTGCAAGGAGTTCCAATGGCGGGGGATCGACGGAACGTTTGCGCACAAAACAGGGGGGGGATGCACTGAAGAAACCGTAAGTCCCAGTGGCCGTTGGTGGTGTGGCTGCGAACCCTCCTCTTTCCCTTACGCGTTTCTGCATCTCACATGTCCCTTCACTGCAACCGGGAAACGGTAGTCCCGGAGCGTAGAGGGCCGTCTGGGAAGGCACATGGATACTTTTTTAATTCTTATTCAGCTGAGCCCAAGGGCACTGGCAGGATCCCGTTATCAGTACTGATTCCATGTACTTGGAATGAGGAACAAAAAGGACCTTGACCCACCCAAAATAAGGAGCTTACTCAGATCCTGATGTATAGGATTTGGGCACACCCTAAACTCCTTTTTATCATAAAATCCCTTTTGGAAACGAATAAATATGCTGTGTTGTCTGAGGTAAGTGTGACTGTCTCTCTATCAGAGGACAGGAAGCCACCCGGCACCCAGCTTGAATCTATTTCTGTCTCTTGTCTCTTTCTTTCTCTAATTTCTTAACCCCCAGCTCCTCCCCTCAGGAACCTGTCTTTCTCCCTTTCCTTGCGGGACGCGGAAAAGGAAGAAACACCGCACCACACCAGAGCGGAGAGCGACGGAGCCACGGGCCCTGCACTGTTAGCTGAGCTCCTGTACGCTTGGCCTGTTCTCCAGGGAGGCAACCCCGGGGCCAGGGAGGAAGGGGCTAACCATCACTGCGGGCAGAGGGGATCCCGGTGAGCATTCTCCCCACACTCTCACCGGGATGTCAAAACCCTCGCCAGCGAGGCGGCGGGAACGACACGCCGAGGCCGCGCAGAGGCGCGTGTGCTGCGCGGCTCAGACCTGCACCTGTCTCCCAGAGCGCCTGCCTCGGCCTGGGGTAGGACAAGGCCCCTCGTGGGGCCGCGCAGGCAGCTGGTCGGGTGGGACGTACATTCCTTCAGCGCCTGAACCGTGAGCCGCCTCGTCTACGCGATGCCGGCAGCTGTCTGGGAGGGTCCGCTGGCCGGCGCAGGTACTAATTTAAAGTCCAGCCCCGCCCTGCTCATGCACGCATCACGTGTGCACGCACGTGCATGCACACACACTCACATGCATGTACACATATACACGTGCACACACGCTCACATGCATACACATGTGCACACATGCACATGCACATGCACACACAGAGCCAGAGCAGCTCTTGCTGGCCAGTGTTGGGGAAGCGGCCGATGGTAAGAAAGCGCGTCTCTTCCCGTCCCTGTGGCAAAGCCCGTGTCCCCTTTAAAGCTGTCAGTGGCTGCTGCGCCCCAATCCCGAGAAAACGAAACCGCCTCAGGCCGCCATCGGGCTGAGAAGCGTGGGGACCCTCCAGGCCTCGGCACAAATGAATCAGATCCCATAGCAGAGGCATCGGGGCTTCAGGGAAACGAATGGCTGACCACAGCCTCGGACCCCACGGCGCCCCAGCCGGCAAGCAGCTCACGCCTGTGAAACAGTGTGAGTCGGATGAGGCCAAGGACACGAGAAAAGGCGTGAGGCGTGCCCAACGGCCCCCACGCCTCCGGCCCCTGCTCTCGGGTCTCCCCCGTGCTCAGCCATGCCCGACTGCAAGCAATCAGCGATGGAAAACTAGCTTCTTCCACCCGCCCGTCTACGTGACTGACAGAGCGCGGAGGGGACCCCTGGGGGGGCTGAGCCCACATTCCCTGGGAACTGGCTCTGCACCTACCTCTCCTCGCAGGCGGCCTCTGGGGCCAGGTGGGGGTCCCCGGCTTCTTCAGGTTCTGGAGGTGAGGCGACGCCCGCCTTCCCGGCCCCCGGGGGAGCGGGCTGCTCGGGCGCGGGCTGCTGGGGCCCCTTGGAGCTGTCCGGGACCCCTGGCGGTCCCCAGGCGGCAGCTACTCCAGGGGGCATCCCCCTGGCACCTGCCCCTGGAAGGTCCCCGGGCGCACGGGCCCCGGTCTCAGCTGTGCTCAGAGCGACGTCACCCTCTGCCTCCCCGGCACCTCCTGCCGCCAGGCCGGGCCCCGGGGGGGTGTCCCCCAGTGCTGCTGGCTCGGGGGCCCCCCGGTTCCCCAGGGCATTCTGTGTTTCTGAGATCCCAGCAGCACCTCCATGCCTCTCACCCGCAAGGCAGGGCTCGGGGGCGGCCTCGGCCCCAGTCAGAGCGTCGCCACGGGGAGAAGGGGCCCCCAGGGCAGAGGTGGCCGAGGGCGCGTCCCCAGGAGCTCCTGGTGGAGCAGGGCCCCAGGCGCCCTCTGCTTGAGGCCAGTGCTGTTCTCCAGAAGGAATTCTGTCTCCTGGATCCGAGTCCCCTTCCCCGTGGCTCTGGGCAGCCGCCTGCGTGCCAGCAGCTTTCTCCACGGCGGCCTCTGGTGAGGAAGGACCCGAGGCTGCTTCCTGCCGGCCGCTGCCCCCCTCCGGCTGCTCGCTGTTCTTCGGCACCCGTGGGCGCCCAGCCACTACCTCGCCTGCCCGGGCACCTGGCGGGTCCTCCCCCACGCCCGGCCCTGCCCTCCGGGGCAGCTGCTCTGGGGCTGGATCCTGGGGAATCGGGTGGGACGTCTCAGCCTCGACGGCCACCGCCTGCTCCTGCTTCTCTGCGTCCACGCGGAGGCCAGCGGGTGGGGCGAGGACAGGGGCCGCGGCCACGGCTGGAGTCCCATCTGGAAGCTTCTCTGGGCTCAGTAGCCCGCCGAGGTCCTTGCCCCCGACGCTCCTGGGGGCCCCCGCCTTTTCCCCGGGTACAGGTGCACGCTGGGGCCGGTCGGCCAGGGCTCCGCGCACAGACGTCTCAAAGATCTTGGTGATGTGCTCCCTGAAGTCAGGGAACCCGGCGGTGGGGCCACTCTGCCCCCGGCTGGCGCCCCTGCCGGGGTCCTGGGGAGGCCCCCCCGTCCTGTCCCCGCTGTGCTCCGGGCCCCGCTCACTGCCAGGGCTCACAGGGACCGCGGGGGCCCGGGGGCCGGCTCCAGGCGCTGCGTTCTCCTCCCCTGTCCTCTGCTGGCCACTGGCCAGAGGCGGCGAGCTGTCCAGGTCGGGCACGGGGTCCCCAGGCCCCTCGGAGGCCCCGGCCACAGGGACAGCGCCACCGTCGGCTCCGGATGGCGAGAGGGAGGCGAGGGGGCCGGCAGCCAGTGTCCGGGAGGCGGAGGTGGCATTTCCCGAGGCAAACAGGGGCTCCACCTCGGGACAAGGGCCTTCACCGCCGGGACCGTCTTCTGCGCCTTTCCTGGGGGCGCCATCGATATGCAGGGGAGGGGTGTCCCGGGCAGCCTCCGCCGGGGGCCCCGAGGGCAGGAGCCGCTCTGGGTTGGGAACAGCCTGGGCCGTGGGCGTGCCCACCTGGGCCGTGGGAGTGTCCACTGAGCTGGCCGTGGGAGTGTCCACCTGGGCCATGGGAGTGTCCACCTGGGCCGCGGGAGTGCCCACCTGGGCCGCGGGAGTGTCCACCTGGGCCGCGGGAGTGTCCACCTGGGCCGCGGGCGTGTCCACCTGGGCCGCGGGAGTGCCCACCTGGGCCGCGGGAGTGCCCACCTGGGCCGCGGGAGTGCCCACCTGGGCCGCGGGAGTGCCCACCTGGGCCGCGGGAGTGTCCACCTGGGCCGCGGGAGTGCCCACCTGGGCCGCGGGAGTGTCCACCTGGGCCGCGGGAGTGCCCACCTGGGCCGCGGGAGTGCCCACCTGGGCCGCGGGAGTGCCCACCTGGGCCGCGGGAGTGCCCACCTGGGCCGCGGGAGTGTCCACCTGGGCCGCGGGAGTGCCCACCTGGGCCGTGGGAGTGTCCACCTGGGCCGGGGGAGTGCCCACCTGGGCCGTGGGAGTGCCCACCTGGGCCGTGGGAGTGTCCACCTGGGCCGGGGGAGTGTCCACTGAGCTGGCCGTGGGAGTGCCCACCTGGGCCGTGGAAGAGTCCACCTGGGCCGCGGGAGTGCCCACCTGGGCCGCGGGCGTGTCCACCTGGGCCGCGGGAGTGCCCACCTGGGCCGTGGGCGTGTCCACCTGGGCCGCGGGAGTGTCCAACCGGGCCGTGGGAGTGTCCACCTGGGCCGTGGTAGTGTCCACCTGGGCCGTGGAAGTGCCCACCTGGGCCGTGGGAGTGTCCACTGAGCTGGCCACGGGAGTGTCCACCTGGGCCGCGGGAGTGTCCAACCGGGCCGTGGTAGTGTCCACCTGGGCCATGGAAGTGCCCACCTGGGCCGTGGGAGTGTCCACTGAGCTGGCCGCGGGAGTGTCCACCTGGGCCGTGGGAGTGTCCACTGAGCTGGCCACGGGAGTGTCCACCTGGGCCGCGGGAGTGTCCACCTGGGCCGCGGGAGTGTCCACCTGGGCCGTGGAAGTGCCCACCTGGGCCGTGGGAGTGTCCACTGAGCTGGCCGCGGGAGTGTCCACCTGGGCCGCGGGAGTGTCCACCTGGGCCGCGGGAGTGTCCACCTGGGCCGTGGTAGTGTCCACCTGGGCCGTGGGAGTGTCCACCTGGGCCGCGGGAGTGACCACCTGAGCTGCGGGAGTGTCCACTGAGCTGGCTGTGGGAGTGTCCACCTGGGCCGCGGGAGTGTCCACGGAGCTGGCTGTGGGAGTGCCCACCTGGGCTGCTGGAGTGTCCATGGAGCTGGCTGTGGGAGTGTCCACGGTGCTGGCTGTGGGGGCGTCCACGGAGCTGGCCATGGGAGTGTCCACGGAGCTGGCTGTGGGAGTGTCCATGGAGCTGGCCATGGGAATGTCCACCTGGGCTGCTGGAGTGTCCATGGAGCTGGCTGTGGGAGTGTCCATGGAGCTGGCCATGGGAGTGTCCACCTGGGCTGCTGGAGTGTCCACGGAGCTGGCTGTGGGAGTGTCCATGGAGCTGGCCATGGGAGTGTCCACCTGGGCCATGGGAGTGTCCACAGTGCTGGCCATGGGAGTGTCCACCTGGGCTGCTGGAGTGTCCATGGAGCTGGCCATGGGAGTGTCCACCTGGGCTGCTGGAGTGTCCACGGTGCTGGCCGTGGGAGTGTCCACCTGGGCCGCGGAAGTGCCCACGGTGCTGGCAGAGGGCAGCTCGGTGTGGCTGGCTTCGCGCGGGGCAGGGGCAGGGCCAGGAGCCTGCTCCCCGCCGGGCTGGAGGGAGCCGCTGCTCAGAGTGCCTCGTCCAGGCTGGTCGGGAGGCCGCTGCACCCCCAGGTCCCCCCTGTCAGCGTCCCCAGCGGCCCGGGCAGCCGCACCTTCCATACCCCGCTCCTCCACGGGCGGGTGACGTCCGAGACGGTCCGGGGCCTCTGCGTCCATGTCCTCCCGCGGGGCGGGTGCTGGCTGTGGGGCGCCGTCCCGGGATTCACCCCCCGCCTCCCTCTCCGGGGCATCCCAGGTGGGAGTGAGGCCGGGGCTGGCGGGTGCCAGGGCGGGCAGGCAGCGAGCTGCACCCCCCGGCGCTCCTGAGTCAGGCCCGAGAGGCGGGGCCCCCGCCGTGTTCCCACTTGTCCCCTGCGTTGTGCCCACGCCCCGGCCTGGGGGCCAAGCCTCCGCGGCTTCAGACTCGCCCGCATCGCCGGGACACGCTGCTCCACGCTGGCTGCCGGCCTCCCGCGCACCAGGCTCCTGCTGGGACCCGGGGGGGGCCTGCCCAGCACGGCTCTCCTCGCTGCCCAGGCCCCCTGCCAGGGGCGAGGCCTGGCTGGCACTGCCCGCCGCCTCTGGCCCCGGCCCCGTGAGCGCAGGCAGCTCTGACCGCTCCGTCACTGGACTCTGCGGCTCCGAGTCCCTGGGGCCTGAACTCGGGGCACCAGGCAGCCTGCCCTTGGGGAGATCCTTCTGACGCTCCGATGTGCAGGCCGGCCCCTCTCCTCCACGGGTGGGCAAGCTCGCATCCTCCCGCCGTGCCCGGGGTGCGTGGACTTGGGGAGGGTCCGCACCTGGGTCCGCAGGGCCTGGGTCACCCGGAGAGGCCTCGCGCTCACGTTCACCCGGACAAGCCTCCTCCCCGGGCAGCTCAGAGGCAGCGGCGTCTGGCCCTGGCTGGCCTGGCTGCTGGGGGGTTGCCGGGGGCCCCGAGGGCGCGGCTGCCGGTCCTGGGCACCCCCGGAGGGCCGGGCTGTCCTGCTGATCCTGCCCCGGAATGAGCAAGTCCCCAGGCCCGCTCTCCCCCTTGGGGGGCTGTGGCCCATCGGCTGGGACTCCCTGTCCAGCTGCCTCGTGCCCCAGTGCAGGGGGTTGCAGGCCCGTCAGCAAGTCCTCCCAGTGCTGGCCCGGCTGCTGGGGGGCCGGGTGGCTCCTCGTCTTCGTTTCCGACAGGCTCCCCAGTTCCCGGGCTTCGGGGACGCCCTCCACAGCAGCCGGGGACAGGCAGCCCGATTTCGCAGACCCTAACGCAGGAGGAAGGTCCGCTCCTCGCAGTCCCCCCGCATCCTGAAGGAGGTCAGGACACTCGGGCGGCCCCTCCCAGGCGGCTCCTGGGGGAGCAATGGGCTCAGGGGCTCCCTCCGGCCCAGGGGGTGTGGCGGGGCCCGGCTCACGGGGCCTGTGCAGAGAGCAGGAGGCGTGGACCGCGGGGGCCTGGGCCGGCACCCCACAGGCCGCTGAGCTGCGAGCTGCAGCCGCTGATGGAGACCCCGGCGGGTCTGTGGGCCCGGGACCCTGCTGACCGCGGGGCTGAGCTGAGGCCGTGCCCGCGAGGAATTGGCTCCCGTCACCGGCCACCTGGGAAGCCTCCTCTTTCTCCATCTCTGGGTCAGGCCTGCGGCCGAGGGCCTGGGGCTGCTCTCCCCCCGGGTCGCCAGGATCTGCCCCGCCAGGAGGCTCTGGGCCCGGCTCCCCTTCCCCGGGACCGGCCCCAGGTGGTCTGCTTCCCCGCTCGGCCACACCTGGGCCCTCAGGGGCCTTGGTCTCATCCTGCGGCCCCGGTGACTGGCTGGTGCCTCCATCCGATGTACTGGGGTGACGGGGCAGCACGCCCTGCTGGACTTCGTGGCTTGGCTCCGTGTCCTTCTGGGGCGCACGGGCAGGGTCGTCTCCCACACCTCTGAGATCTGACGGGGGCTCCTGTCTGGCCAACCCCGCACCTGCCGGCTCTTTGGCCGAATCGGTAAGCGCGGGCACCTCGGGGCTGGACACCGTCTCCCGGGCCAGCCGGCCGGGTTCCTCTGCGGCCACAGGGGCCTGAGCGGCGGGCGGTGCAGCGGGACGTGGCTCCTGGGTGCCCGCGAGCAGAGCCCCCTCGGGGGGGCCCCCTGCCGCCATGCCGACGGCGTCACTGCGCTTCGCTCCTGGCACCCGTGTCTTCGAGGGGCGCTGAGCATCGCTGGCATCTACAGTCTCTGTCCCAGAGCCCCCGGCCCCCGGCATCAGGGCAGGAGGCGACGGGTCCTGGCGGCTTTCCTGGGGGGCAGCCCCGGAGATGCTCCCCGTGGGGCAGCAGGCCCCCAAGTCCGCGACGAAATCCTGGCGCGGCCTCTCTGCTGAGTGGCTTCCTCCGTCAGGGCCTCTGGGGACTGGCTCCTGGGGGCTGGGGGGCTCAGGCCTCGGGGGGCACTGCTCCAGGCCCACTGAGCTCCCCTGGCCGGACGGGGCTGCAGGAGGGCTCGTGGGGGGCACCTGGACAGAAGCGGCCCCCCGCCCGGAGGCGGGCGGAGCGAGGTCACCTGCAGCCTCTTCCCTCTGGGACGGGACACCACGGGGCCGGCCGGCCTCCCCGTCCAGCGCTCCCTCCATCCGCCCTCCGGGAGGGGCGAGCGCTGCCAGGGCGTCTCCCTGGGCACCTGGAGAACGCTGCCTTCCAGGGCGCTGAGCGAGGGGCTGGACGAGGGGCCAGGCCTCAGGCGCTGCGGGGGCGCTGCTGGAGAAAGCTTCGGGGGGGTCCTCGGCCCCGGGCATGGAGCTGGCGGTGCTGGGCAGCGGAGAGCCGCCCGGGCCCCCGGCTTTCTGGGGGTGCTTCCTCGGCTCAGTCACCTCGGGGGACGCGACGCCTGGATCCAGGCCGGCCGCGCCCTCGGGAGCGGTGCAGGCGCCTCCGTGCGTGACGCTGCCAACAAGGAGAACAGTTCACGGGTCACCAGGTCTCATGGACGCCAAGGACAGACCAACAGGCAGGCAGAACCACCCCAAGGAGCCCCCAGAGGCCACAGACACAGCACCCCATGCACCGCATTCCTCCCCACGGAGCGGACCCCCCACCCCTCCCATAACCATCGCACACGGCATCTCCTTCCCCAAAATCAACACGGGGTCCCGGCCGGCGTGGCTCAGTGGTGGAGCGTTGACCTAGGAACCAGGAGGTCACAGTTCGATTCCCGGTCAGGGCACAGGCCCGGGGATGGGGGCTGGATCCCCAGCAGGGGGCGTGCAGGAGGCAGCCGGTCCATGATTCTCTCTCATCATCGATGTTTCTCTCTCTCTCCCCCTCCCCCTTCCTCTCTGAAATCAGTAAAAATATGTTTTTTAAAATCAACCCAGGGCACCACGCACGTTCCGCCTGGGGCTCTCGGCCGTCAGCACAGGAAACGTTGGAAACGAACCCACAGAAGCCTCAAGCGCGAGACGCGGCAGCTTTCAGGTACGTGTGACACGTAACGAGGGCTGGGCCCGGCCTGGGGGTGCACGCACCCGGTCCTCAGCGTCGGGGAGAGGCCCGCGCGCAGCCGTGCTTGGAACCCATCAGTTCCCTGCTGCGCCCGCTCAGCAGCGGTGGCCGGACCCTCAGCTCTGGGACCTGCGTGGGGCCCGCTTAACTCCGGGAGCGAGTTCCCTGGTGCCCGTGTGTGTGGCCCACCCTCGGCCGGGCCGTGGGGAGAGAGGCACCGTGACGTGTGCAGACACCTGGGCACTGGGCCCGGGATCCTGGACGCGGGCAAAGGTGGGCACCTGTGAGCCAGGGAGCGGCTCCCGCCGCACACAAGACCCGCAGGCGCCGTGGTCTCGGGCCTCCCGCCTCGGGGATGTGAGGGACACGTGTCCGTTCTCCGCCCAGTCCGTGGTGTCCCCACTACAGCGGCCTGGCCAGACAGGCGGAGGGCGGCGGCTCTCGGCCTGGCTCCGTCCCAGCCTCTGGCCAAGCCCCTCGCCGGTGACACGAAGGTCACGTCCCATGACATCCTGAGGGAGGTGGGTACACGACCTCCCCACCCAGTCCCCCCTCGCTCAGGCCTGACCCTGAACATACGGCAGGGGAGTGGGTGCCTGGGGCACGGAACAGACACCCCAAACGGCAATATGGCTCGGCCGTAGATTCGGTACCTTAAAGCAGCGGTCACCAACTGGTGGTCCGCGGACCACTGGGGCTCCGTGAGGTCCAAAAAGTTAAAGCACCTTATAGGCCCTAAAGCAACCCCCTCAAGCAGTACAAATAGTTGTAACTAATAAGTCAAAAGGGAGATAAAGCAGAACCATAAAAATGATTTTTTTTTTTTAAAAAAAAAGAGGAAATAAGGAAGGAGTTGGGCTATAGATGTAAACCAACCGTATTAACAACCACGTTGAACGTAGACGTTACAAACAGCCCAGGAAAAATGCAGCCTTGCTACAGTGGCTTAAAAACGCAAGACCCAGCCCGGGGGTGTGGCTCAGGGGTTGAGCATCGACCTCTGAACCAGAAGGTCGGGGTTCCATTCCCAGTCAGGGCACACGCCTGGGTTTCAGGCTCGATCCCCAGTGGAGGGCGAGCAGGAGGCAGCCGATCCATGATTCTGTCTCACCACTGATGCTTCTCTCTCTCTCTCCCTCCCTCTCCCTTCCTCTCTAAAATCAATAAAAATATATTTAAAAAAAATTTTTTTTTAAATGCCAGATCCAACCATAAGCTGTCTACAAGACAGGTGCTTCAAATTTTGCTTAAAAAGCACAAATAGGCCCTAACCGGTTTGGCTCAGTGGATAGAGCGTCGGCCTGCGGACTGAAGGGTCCCGGGTTCGATTCCGGTCAAGGGCATGTACCTTGGTTGCAGGCACATCCCCAGTAGGGGGTGTGCAGGAGGCAGCTGATGGATGTTTCTCTCTCATCGCTGTTTCTAACTCTATCGCTCTCCCTTGTCTCTGTAAAATCAATAAAATATATTTTTTTTAAAAAAGCACAAATAGGTTAAAAGTAAACAATTGGGGGTGAGGGCGGGAGAATAAACCATGACAACACTGATCAAAAGAAAGCCATGGCATCCATATGATAAGGAGACAAAGTAGCTTTTGGAACAGACGCTACCAGGCACACCAGCTAATAATGTGGATTTTCTTCACTAGATGGAGTTACACATCTACACTAATAAAAGAGTAAGATGCAGCAAATTGACCGTACCTCCGCGACACCCACCAGCCAATCAGGAGTGAGTATGCAAATCAACCCAACAAAGATGATGGGTTAATTTGCATACACAGGCACCGAGCAGCTGGGGGCAGGCATTCCGCACCGCCCCAGCCGCTCCGGGCCTCTAGGCAGCGTGGGAAGGCGGAAAGGCGGAAAGGTGGCTACTGGCAGGAACAAAAAGGCAGCTCCAGCCGGAGTGAAGGCGGTGCCGGCAGCCCGGGGAAGGAAGGCCCATTCTTGCACGCATCTTCGTGCATCGGGCCTCTCGTATGTTGATATCTATGTGATTTGATATGTATGCTATTTTGTTGTATTGACAGCAAGCTTCAAACCTTGGTCAGCCAGGCCCTCCCAACGCTAAAGGGTTCAGTTCATCGCAAGGACATGGACGTCTTCCAAGTTCATCTCGTGCCCGATCTCAAACCCCCGGGTGTGACCCGCTAGCTCCACGTCCTTTTTCCAATCATCGATTGACATCGATGGATAGCAGATCAGCGTGGACCCAGAAGTCCGGCCCGCACCGTGGCCCTCACGACCTCGCTGACCTTCACTAAGCACCCGCGGCCTTCTCTCCAGGCGCATGTGGAGCGCTTACGAAACCGACCACGTTCTACACATCACACAGCCTCGGGAAATCCAAAACGGCTTAAATTATTCCAAGTATGTTATCTGGTTACCATGGAATTACACGAGAAATCAGTAACAGAAGGACGTCTGGAAAATCTCCCGCTGTCAGGAACAAAATGCAACACTTCTGAAGGGCCCGTGAGTCAAAAGGAGAAATTAAAAGTGAAATTGGAAAGCGTTCGAACCACATGGAAATGAAAACACAAACTATCCAAAATGTGCCCGCGGCCGGGCGTGGAGCGACTTTTCATGAGCGAGGACATCGCGACGGAACAAGGTCTCGATCGGTGGCCTCAGCTCCACGAGGAGAACCAGGGAACAGGGGTCGCTCTCCTGCGAGTTAGTCGGGGGGGTAAACGGTGTGCTGCGCGGTGTTGACATCACAATAAAAACAACTTAAAAATCAACAGGTCGCCGAAACCGGTGTGGCTCAGTGGATAGAGCGTCGGCCTGCGGACTGAAAGGTCCCGGGTTCGATTCCGGTCAAGGGCATGTACCTTGGTTGCGGGCACATCCCCAGTGGGGGGTGTGCAGGAGGCAGCTGAATCCATGTTTCTAGCTCTCTATCCCTCTCCCTTCCTCTCTGTAAAATATCAATAAAATATATTTTTTAAAAAAATCAACAGGTAGCAGTGTGTCAAAGAACCAGTCCACGTATCGTGTGATCTCGTCTCTGTGAAGGTCAAGAACTGGCAAACTCGCCCATGGAGGGAGAGGTCAGACGAGTCGTTAGTCTCGGGATGGGACGGGACAGGATGGGACGGGGAGATGCTCTGGGGGGATGGCGATGCTCGGACCTGTGTGGGGGGGGTGACACAGGTGCCCGGGGGGTAAACATCTACCAAGCCCTCAGATTCCACTCCAACGGGTGTGTTTTATGCCAGTGAAAAAAGAGAACAGTAAAAACACACCATGGGGCCCGGCCCGGGTGGCTCAGTCGTTGAGCGTCGACCTATGAACCAGGAGGTGGCTGGTTCAATTCCCGGTCAGGGCACAGACCCGGGTTGTGGGCTGGATCCCCAGGGTGGGGCATGCAGGAGGCAGCAGAAGGTGATGTTCCTCCCTCATCAATGTTTCTGTCTCTCTCTATTCCTCTCCCTACCTCTCTAAAAAATCAATAAAACGTATTTTTAAAACAACACCACCAGGGGACAGGGAGCAGACCAGCGTTGCCAGAGGTTAGGAGGGAGGGAGGGGGGTGAGCAGGTGCAGCGGCATGGGGGAGTTTAAGGCCGTGACCCTCCTGTGTGACATGTAACGGGGGAACACGGCTACACGGCATCGCGCACTTGTCAGACCCATGGGCTGTGCCCCACGGAAGGGTCAGCCTCGATGCGACTCCAGGTGTCCGCTGGTGACGATGCACCCACATTGGGGCGCGCTGCAGCGAAGGCAGCGCTGATGCAGGGGGGGGTCAACAGAAACCCCGATGCGGAGGGTCGTGGGGGGGGGGGTTCTCGGTGCTGCTCCGGGTCTCCGTCAGCCTGGAACCGCTCTCAAGTAGCCTATTAATCATGCAGATGTGCATTCACATCTCACATGACATCGTCGACGGTATAACCTGCTTTACTCAAACACGGTTCATACGTAAAGGTGCATGAATATGTAGACACACAGCTCCCCCACAGTCAGGGAAGAACTGAGAAAAAGGAAGAAGTCCAGGCAAACACCGGTATTTGAAGAGCCGTGGTCTGTAAACAGTGGGGCGTTGGTAATCCCCCCGCACCCCCGTCCCGCACCCCCCCTTCAGTGCCAGGGCCCGACCAGGGAAGGCCCGCCTTGGACACGCCCTGGCTTCCCCGGGACCCATGAGCCGGCCGTGCTCACCCCGGAATGCTCCATCCAGCCCTTGTCCCTCATTTCCTCTGGGCGACCTGACAGCGCCACCACCTGGGGGGGTGGGGATGAGACCCGCTGCGCTTGGAGGGTTTAAGGAAAGGGCTGCCCAGTCCTGGCTGGTGGTACCCCAGGAGGGAGAGGGGGTCCCATGGATGGGGGGCGGGGGGCGGGGACGTGGAACAGCCTGGACGCAGGCATCCAGGGCTGCTGTGCTCTGGAGTGGACACGGGGGTGGGGGTGGGGGTGGAGGTGGGGGTGAGAGTGGGGTGGGGAGGAGGGGGGAGGCCCCGACCAGCCAAACCCCGACCAGGGTTTGGCCAATGCAGGGCTGAGTCACAACAGCGACACCGTGTGGCCACTGGGAGGCAAGGCCGTGAACTGATGGGACTCCCTCAGCAGGTCCCGCATTGCACTGACCGTGGGGACCTGGGAGGTTTCTGTGCGGGTCAGAGGGAGGAAGCGCCTCGGGGACCGTGACTGCCTACCGCTGGGCACCGGCGGCGGCACGGCCCTCCAAGCCTGGCTCCCCGGCAGAGCGCGGCCACGCCCGCGAGAGGGTCAGGCGTGTGCTCCCTGTCCCTGTCCTCCCTGCAGCTCCTGTTGGCAGGAGCCAGCGGCCCGCGGCGTTTCTCCCTGGAGTGTTCACCAGCAGGGAACAGAGACGGAGTGAGGTCAGTGGCTCCTCCCATCTTTTGTACAAACCGGTAACACGGGGTGTCTCCCCCCCCCAAAAAAAATGGGTGCACATTATTCTTTCTGTTCAGGTTGGACCCACTGGAATGAATGATTATTCAAAGTGTGCATACTTTTGGGGGGACACCCCGTATCCTTTGGAGAGAAAACGCTGGTTGAGGAGAGATGGGGGAAAGGTCTTGAAACGTGGCTGACAGCCTCAGGGGGGAGGGATGGCGAGGGAGGGGGGCCTGAGGGGAAGACATGGGGTTGCCAAGGAGTCCCCCGTGCCCAGGGTGGCATGAAGGCCACACAGCCATGGGCCCGATGGGCAGGGTGGCCGGACCAGGGGGCATCTCCGTGGTGAGGGGGGGGGCGAGGGGAGTGAGGGCCTCAGTAGACCAGGTCAGGAGGGGGCATCGGGGTCAGCTGATGTGGGCGGACCCACCAGCCCGGCTGAGCGAGGCTCAGTCAGAGATGAATGGATTAAAGGAAAAGGTGTTTTATTTTGTGCGTATGGACCATTAGGCACGGTATCTGGCGCCCACCTGGGAATGAACGTCAAAGCTATTGGACCGGCCCTAACCGGTGTGGCTCAGTGGATAGAGCGTCGGCCTGCGGACTGAAGGGTCCCAGGTTCGATTCCGGTCAAGGGCATGTACCTTGGCTGCGGGCACATCCCCAGTGGGAGGTGTGCAGGAGGCAGCTGATAGATGTTTCTCTCTCATGGATGTTTCTAACTCTCTATCCCTCTCCCTTCCTCTCTGTAAAATATCAATAAAGTATATTAAAAATAATAATAAAAAATAAAGCTGTCGGACCGTGACGAGGACAGGCCCACCAGGAAAGAGCACCCTGGGGCCCGAGCTCGCCCCTCTCCGCGCACACCTGGCTCCCCAGCGAACCCAGGGCCCCCGAGCCAGAGCCGGAGCCGGAGCCGGCCACCTCGCCCTCGTTTCTGAGGCAGTGGGGCCAGGGCCCTGCACCGTGGAACCCCGCATTTATGGGGGAGAATGGCGTGTTTCCTTGTGAGCAGAAGTGGCTTCCTGGGCCTGCTCTTAGAAGGCAGCCTTTATGCTCAGCTCGGATGCCGGGGCGACGCCTGTCCTTCCAGGGAAATGTGTAACTGACTGGAGCTGAGGAACAAGGGACAGAGTCCAGCTGTGGCCCAGACCGTCCCCCCGCCTCCTGAGGGACGCCCGGGGCAGAATTCCAGGGAAGAGGGTCCCTCCGTGAGTCTCCCGGTCACCGCAGCCCATTCCGACCAGCCTTCTGGTCTCCTTAGACCCCCATGTTACAGCCTCTGTCCCGTTACCCGGCCGAAAGCTGTGGGAGTGAATGGGGGGCGGGGGGGGGGGGCACGCGCAGGGGCTCACCGGTCCCCTGAAGAGATCAAACCTTCCTGCCCCGAGGTTCCTGGTGCCTCCCCCCGGGAACCCCACCCAGAAAGAGCACCGAACGTTCCGGCCACCAGGGGTCGCTCTCACCCATGACGGTCCACAGGGTGAAGCCACAGCCACGGGGGCTGCTTCAGCTCTTGGGGTGAAAAGCTACTGCAAAGCACGGGGGCCCGTCTCCCGGTCTACTAGCCATCGCCAGGAGGGGCGGGGCGGGGACAGACCTGTCAGTCAACCGTTTGCTTTTGCCCCTGGGGACCCTGCGCGCCTCCTTCAGGCCGTGACGACAGCCTCACGGAGGCTGGGCTTCCACTGTCCAGCAGGGCCTTCTAATCACATCGTGTGCTCAGCCCACTGGCAATTATTATTATTATTATTATTATTATATGTTTGTATCGATCTCAGAGAGGAAGGGAGAGGGAGAGAGAGACAGAAACACCTATGATGAGAGACAATCGCGGATCGACTGCCTCCTGCACGCCCCCCACCCTGGGGATCGAGCCCACAACCCGGGCCTGTGCCCTGACCGGGAATCGAACCCTGACCTCCTGGTTCCTAGGTCGGCGCTCAGCCACGGAGCCACGCCGGCCGGGCCACCCACTGGCCATCATGAGTTGCCTCCAGTGTCCCTGGCCCGTGTCCTTCCTGGGGCCTGACCGGTCCTGTCCGCCGGCCTCTGCTGGGAGGGACCCAAAGCGGTGGGTGCTGGACACGGCTCGGGGGGTGTCTAGTGGGTTCTTCCCAACAGTCGGGCCGGGGAGCCAGGACCTGACTGTGGGTCCTCACGGCGCTGTGACCGACGGGCCGCCCTGCACGGGCCACGTTCCAGGCAGCATGTGGCCATCGGTTCTGGAATTCACCCGCCTCCCTGGGACCGGAGGGCCGGCCCCTTCCGTCAGTTCTGGGAACCCCCTGTCCCCCCCACGGTGCCCGCAGGGAGGGGGTCAGAGCAGGTCCCCAGGGCGAGCCGCTTGGCATGAGGGTCATTTCTGATGTTGTTAATCCTCCCCCAAGGTTACATTTCCATTGATTTTTAGAGAGAGCGGAAGGGCGGGGGGAGAGAGAGAAACATCGATGTGAGAGAGGCATATCGATTGGTTGCCTCCTGCCTGCACCCCAGTCGGGGCTGGGGATGGACCTGCCACCGAGGTCTGGGCCCCTGGCTAGAATCGAACCCATGACCCTTCCGTCCTTGGGCCGGTGCTCTAACCACAGAGCCAGACTGGCCAGGGCTGGCATGAGGGTTATTTGGACCTAAAAGCAGTGGGGACCTTGCAGGCTCCAGAGGAAACTTCTGCCCCCCTGACCCCACTTAACCACCTGGGAGAACTTAAATGAAGGGCTTTGCCCACGATAAGATTTATGACCAGAGGTGACGCGTTGTGCCCCGTCCACACGGCAGCGTACACGTGTAATTACTGAGCACTGTCCCGCTAATGACCCCTCCTCTCTGAAGCCCCAGGGCCCTCCCCTCGCCCTTGCCCAGGTCACAGGTGCCCCATTTTACATTCTGTCTCTCAACCGCTCGTGTGTGTGTGTGTGTGTGTGTGTTGTGTTGTGTGTGTGTATGTGTTGGGTGTGTGTGTGTTGTGTGTGTTGTGTTGTGTGTGTGTTGTGTGTGTGTTGTGTTGTGTGTGTGTATGTGTTGGGTGTGTGTGTGTTGTGTGTGTTGTGTTGTGTGTGTTGTGTGTGTGTTGTGTATGTGTGTGTGTGTTGTGTGTGTTGGGTGTGTGTGTGTGTTGTGTGTGTATATGTGTGTATATGTGTGTGTTGTGTGTGTGTATGTGTTGTGTGTGTTGTATGTGTGTTGGGTGTGTTGTGTGTGTTGTGTGTGTTGTGTATGTATGTGTGTTGTGTGTGTTGTGTTTATGTGTTGTGTGTGTGTTGTGTGTGTATGTGTGTGTTGTGTGTGTGTGTTGTGTGTGTGTGTTGGGTGTTGGGTGTGTGTGTGTTGTGTGTGTGTTGTGTGTGTGTTGTGTGTGCGTGTTGTGTGTATGTGTGTGTGTTGGGTGTGTGTGTTGTGTGTGTTGGGTGTGTGTGCGTGTTGTGTGTGTGTGTGTGTGTTAGGTGTGTGTGTTGTGTGTGTGTTGGGTGTGTGTATGTGTGTTGTGTGTGTGTGTGTGTTGGGTGTGTGTGTTTTGTGTGTGTGTGTGTGTGTTGGGGTGTTTGTCTGATTCTCCCATGTGTGGGGGTTCTTACATGGACGTGGATAGGTAATTAAATCTGGTTCTTTCTCCTGTGGATCTGTCTCCTGCTGGTTTGATGACCAGACCAGCCGGGAGGACCTGGATGGCTGGAGAAAAAGTCTTCCTTCCCCACAGCCGAACCTAGCTGAGCCCGGACCTGGCGCCCCTGCGAGCTCCCGGATGGCTCCCCCTTTTACGTTCAGTCTGACAACGAGCACACACAGCCTGGGGTTGCTGGCAGGGAGGCCTGTCGTGACTAACGCCGTCTCCGGGCAGAAAAGCATTCGTGATCCAAGCACGCAGGCGAGGCCGTCACGCAAGGTCTGGGAGCCCCCGTCTCGAACCCCTTACCACCGAGGAGCCGGCCCTGGGGCTGGGGGTAAACGTTCCAAGCGCATGCTGAGCAGGCAGGGGGCCGGCCACACGGGCCACGTCGGTCCTCGGACCTGGCTCCTACCTGGGCGGGTCTCCGCGGCCCGCGCTTCGGGGCTGCTCCTCCGCCTTCCTCTTTGCGTCCCGACTGTTCCCGGGGGGCTGCAGGGATCCCGGACTCGGAGCTGGCGGGGTCCTCTGAGCCGGGGGGGGGGGGGGAGGGACAGGGAGAGAAGTTAGAAAGGAAACCAGACAGGAATCTCTGAAAACACAAACACATTTCTCTACGGGCCTCAGACGACAATTCTCAAGGGCTCCAGGGGTCCTCAAACGACGGCCCGCGGGCCACATGCGGCCCGCCGAGGACATGGATCCGGCCCGCCGGGGGCCGCTGCCTGTCCTGCTTAGCAGCCGACGTGTCCCGGGCCCGCAATGCACATAGGAATTTGTTCATAGTTTTTTTTTTAAACTATAGTCCAGCCCTCCAACGGTCTGAGGGACAGTGAACTGGCCCCCTGTTTAAAAATTTGAGGACCGCCAAAACCGGTGTGGCTCAGTGGATAGAGCGTCGGCCTGCGGACTGAAGGGTCCCGGGTTCGATTCCGGTCAAGGGCATGTACCTTGGTTGCGGGCACATCCCCAGTGGGAGGTGTGCAGGAGGCAGCTGATCGATGTTTCTCTCTCATCGACGTTTCTGACTCTCTATCCCTCTCCCTTCCTCTCTGTAAAAAATCAATAAAATATATTTAAAAAAAAAAAAGTTTGAGGACCCCTGGGCTGGACGGTTTCTCTGGCCATGCCACGGAGCAAAGCCGCCCTCTGAGGACACGTGGTAGCCAAGCCCAGGCGGCCCCGCCTTCCTCTCGCAGAGAAGAAACAGCGATTCTAGGGGAGCAGGGTCTCTGTGTTAGTGAGGAACCAGGCGGGGCACCAACCCCACGTGGGGGTCCTCCCCTCCCCGGAGACAGTGGGGACGGGTCATCTCGGATCCCAAAGTACCCGCCGTGTTCCTGTCACGCCTTTTCCTCCCCCTGCCCCCAACCGTGGTTTTGCTCAGCAGAGTTCAGCTGGGAAACGAGGGAACGTTAGGGACGGAGCCCTGGCCAGTCTGGCTCAGTGGACAGAGCGTCGGCGCCTGGACTGAAGGGTCGTGGGTTTGACTCCAGTAAAGGGCGTGGACCTCAGTTGCAGGCTCGATCCCTGGACCCGGGAGAGGCCCGTGCCGGAGGAAACCGATCAACGTGTCTCCCACACGTCCATGTTTCTCTCTCGCTCTCTCTCTCTCCCCCCTCCCCTCCCCTCCTCCCCTCCCACTCCCTCTAAAAACCAGCGGAGAAGATACCCCTGGGTGAGGATTACAACAACAAAGTGTCCCTCCTTGCAGGTATGGCTGGGCACGTTCTCCGTCGTGACTCAAGCATCGCAACACAGGGGGAGCGGCGTTTTCACATCGGGGTCCTGGGTTCTTGGAACCGGAACCCCGTCCCTACTTGGCTGACGGGCACACGGGCCTCCCGTGCCTCGCGCACCCCCTGCCGTGCGTGACCCCGCAGTCGTTTGTCAGACACGCCGGCTGCCCTCCAGCCCAAGGTCAGGGCCACTTGAAAGTCATTCTGAAGAGACACTGGCACGCCTCCCAGACAGAGGCAGACAACAGTGGGCGGGGACAGATCTTCGCTCTGACTCGGGGGACACGGGGGGGCCACAGGCCGAACTTCCTCCGTCACAGGAAACAGGACATGGGCTCGGGCTGGTCCTTGAAGAAGCAACGAGGGGGGCCTCTCTCCCTTCCCAGCCCCGCCCCTCCAGGCAGGAAGCCGGGGCGGCCGCTCGCCTGCAGACACTGGGTGAGGAGAAGCCACGGCCCGGCCCACGGGAGGCGTCGCAGCTTCCAGAGTTCGGTCCAGGTCGCTGGGGGGGGGGGGGGGGGGCGGGCGAGGGGCAGGTGGGAAAGCGACTCCCATCTCCCGTTTCCCGGCGAGAAGCCAGGCGGCGGGGTGGCTGTGCCAGGTCTGCGGCCCTGCATTCCCGTGCTGGCTTCACCATCACAGCAACACCCCACGTTAGCCAGCGTCGCCCCAATCAATGTGACAAGCAGAACCCCAGCGCCTACGGAACACGTCCCCTGCCAGGCCCAGAATGGCCAACGGACCGCCGTCTCCAGTCCGCGTGCCAAGCTCCCTCTCTCCCGGGTCTCCGCGTTCAGGCTCGTTCCGTCGCTGCCACGGCCCTGGCTTCCGGGCGCGATCACAGAGCTCGGAGACACGGAGCCGCCCGCCCAAGCCACACGGCGCGGAACGGGGGGCCAGGACCTGGGCCAGACGCTGGGTCCGGGCCTGCGCTCTGACCCCGGCCTCGGGCTGCGTCAGCCGACGGGGGGCACGGCTGCCCGCGGCCGCTGCCACCTCCCCGCCTCGCTCCAGGTGGCTCAGCAACGGGACGTGTCTGTGTCAGGCGGCCTGGCCCGGGGTCACCGCCCAGAATGGCGCCTGGCACGGCACGGGGAGGCTCCTCGTGTGTGTGAAACGCGATCACCCCCCTCGCCCGGGGCCGCTTCTGCAGAGCCGGCGACCCGCACTTGCCCTCCGAGCCTCCAGCTCTGCCAGCTCTGCCAGGCCCTCGCCTCCCCGCCCCCGTTCCCCCTCCAGCCGCAGCCACGTCAGGGCAGGGCAGCGGGCATGTCTGAGCCCCGCCCCTCCCAGCAGTGGCTGGGAACCTGGCGTCCCACCCCCCCCCCCCCCGCCCGCGTCAAGCTGTGCCTTGGGGTCCCCTCCTGCCCGGGCCGAGTAAACACAGCCTCTCCCTGGCTCGGAGCCTGCGTCTGCCCAACAGGCCCTGCGGCGGCCCGGCCGGGAAGCACCCTTTCCCAGAAGCCCAAGTGTTTTGCCATCAAAGAAAATTCCCACCTGACCGGTTTGGCTCCGTGGGGAGAGCACCGGCCTGCGGACGGAAGGGTCCCGGGTTCGAATGCGGTCCAGGGCACACGCCTGGGTTGTGAGCTCGATCCCCAGTAGGGGGCGTGCAGGAGGCAGCTGATCCATGATTCGCTCTCGTCATTGATGTTTCCGTCTCTCTCTCCCTCTCTGAAATCAATACAAATATATATATTTAAATCCCATGACGTCACCTCTTGGACGCGGGCCATCTCTCTACCAGGGGTGGGCAAACTTTTGGACTCGAGGGCCACCATGGGTTCTTAAACTGGACCGGAGGGCCGGAACCAAAGCATGGATGGAGTGTTGGTGTGAACTAATGTAAATTCAAAGTAAAGGAGCGGAGGGGAGAGCAAGAGAACCGGATGGAACAGCCGGATCCGGCCCGCGGGCCGTTGTTTGCCCACGGCTGCTCTAGACCGTAGCTCCTGGTTGTGCCAACCAAGGGGCTCCTGACGTGGTTAGACCCAGACCAATAGGCGCCCTCTCGCTCGAGCTTCGGGGAGCAGCGTGGCTGCTGGTGAGGCCGGGAGGGGAGCAGAGGTCACCCACGGCATGGGATCGGCTTTCAGAGCCACAGCCGGCCCCAAACGCGCAGCCGGCCGGCGCTCTGTCCCGGGAAGGCCGCGCCGGACCAGGCCTGCGAGGCCGTCCCAAATGTCTTCGCCTCCGAGGCGGAAAGCGAAGAACGGAGCAGCTCACCACGGGGTCCCCCAGCGTCCCCGCGGGCGCTGGGCCAGGCCACGAAGGAGGAGGCCCCAAGGGTGGGGTTTCGGACGTCCCCAGCGGAATGTGGTAGAAAAATGAACAAGCTGTCGGGTCAGAGAGAGCTGGGTTTGAATCCCCTGTTCCCTGAGCGGGAGGGGGGGGGGGGGGGGGGCTCCTTTCCGGCCAAGGGCCACGTGGATCTTTACAGCATCCTTCCAGGGCCGCACAGCATGACCAGCTTAAGCATCAGCCTGCCCTGTTGGGGCAAACAATTCATTAGCTCACCCTATGCCTTGGCAGCGCCCGACCCAATGATTTCCTTGGCCTTATACAGCTCCAGGGCCGGATGTCCCCCACCCCTGGAGAGATACACCACAGTGCGTTTATCCAGTCATCTGTATTGTTTTTAAATATATATATATATGTGTGTGTGTGTGTGTGTGTGTGTGTGTGTGTGTATTATTGATTTCAGAGAGGAAGGGAGGGAAAGAGAGAAAGAGAGAGAGACAGAAACATCAATGATGAGAGAGAATCATTGACCGGCTGCCTCCTGCACACCCCCCACTGGGGATCGAGCCCGCAACCTGGGCATGTGCTCTTGACCAGAATCGAACCCAGGACCCTTCAGTCCACAGGCTGACGCTCAATCCACTGAGCCAAACCGGCTAGGGCTCATCTGTGTTTTTAAAAATATATGTTTATTGATTTCAGAGAGGAAGGGAGAGGGAGAGAGAGAGAGAAACATGAAAGATGAGAGAGAACCATGGATCGGCTGCCTCCTGCACGCCCCTCTCTGGGAATGGAGCCCACATCCCGGGCCTGTGCCCTTGACCGGGAATCGAACTGTGACCTCCTGGTTCATAGGTCGATGCTCAGCCACTGAACCACACCATCCATTCATCTGTTGATGGATTTGGGGTCGCTCCCACCTTTGGGGTGTTGTGAATATGCTGCCATGAGCACTGGGGTACACAGCTCTGCTTGAATTCTTGGGGCATACGCCTAGAGGTGGAACTGTCGGACCCCCTGGTAATTCTAAGTTTAGGTTATATACATGGTCATTAAGTAAACTTTCTAAAAGCAATCCCGTCGGCAACATTTCTATGGCTAGAGTCCAGGAAAAAAAATAATTTCCAGCTAAAAACTGTGGCCAATGCTCTCAAGCAAGAAGCCGGGCGCGGAGACACCACACAGTGCGGCTTAGACAGAGGGGCAGGCGCGCTGGGACTCCTGCAGCGGAGGGCTCCGGAAGGAGGGGACGTGGGGGCCCGCGCTGTGCAGTGCATGGGAAGGCTCCAGAGTGGGCAAAGGCATGGAGACCGAGGGCTGGCGAGCGGCTGCCGGGGGGGCGGGGTGGGGAGACAGAGGGGCGAGGGGACGAGGGAGCCCGCAGTGGGCAGGAGGCCCCTCGGGGGATGGAAATGTTTCAGATCCGATGGGGCGGCGGCTGAACGCTGTGAGCGCACTACAGGCCACTGCCCGCGCCTTAAAGGCTGCGTTTACCCCGTGCCCCTCATCGCCATGAGAACAGCCCCGATGGAACAGTCTCGTGGCAACCGATCCGGACGGGCTCTTCAACATGACACCCCAGAGCACAGGCCACATGGACACCCTGCAAAGACGGAAAGGCCGCCTGAGAAAGAAGAGGGAACCGCAGACCTTCTATCTCCTAGGGCCGTGGTCGGCAAACCGCGGCTCGCGAGCCACATGCGGCTCTTGGGCCCCTGGAGTGTGGCTCTTCCACCAAATACCACGGCCTGGGTGAGTCTATGTTGAAGACGTGGCGTTAGAAGAAGTTTAAGTTGAAAAAATGTGGCTCTCCAAAGACATGTCCGTCGTTGTGCTGTGGGTATGTGGCTCTGTGGACGGATGAGTTTGCCAACCACGGTCCCATGGGACTGGCATCCAGGATCTCAAGGCCTCCTGCAGCTCAACAGCAGCAAGCAGCACACGGCTCGGTTTGAAAGTGGGCAAAGCACGCGGTAAACGTTTCTTCAAAGACACGCGCTGAACAGCATCCAACACCCCGTCCCGTGAAGGCCCTCGGCAAACGAGGGGAGCTCCTTATATTACAGAGATTTTACCGCGACGGATGCTCCCCCAGACAGGCACAGGGCAGGGAGGCAGGGTTGTCCTCTCTGACCACGCTTTTTTTGGGCTGTTGTTAATAATTTTCTTTTATTTTTATTGATTTCAGAGAGGAAGGGAGTAGGAGAGAGAGAGATAGAAACATCAATGATGAGAGAGAATCATCGATCAGTTGCCTCCTGCACGCCCCCCCCCACCGGGGATCAAGCTGGCAACCTGGGCATGTGCCCTTGACCGGAATCGAACCCAGGACCCTTTAGTCTGCAGGCTGACGTTCTACCCACTGAGCCAAACAGACTAGGGCAGGGGTGGGCAAACTTTATGACTCGAGGGCCACAATGCGTTCTTAAACTGGACCGGAGGGCCGGAACAAAAGCATGGATGGAGTGTTTGTGTGAACTAATACAAATTCAAAGTAAAGGAGCGGAGGGGAGAGCAAGAGAACCGGATAGAACAGCCGGATCCGGCCCGCGGGCCGTAGTTTGCCCACGGCTGGACTAGGGCCATAAATTTGTTTTTATTGATTTGCAAGAGAGAGCGAGGAAGACGGAGAGAGAGAGAGAGATAGAAACATGGATGAGAGGGGAACATCCATCGGCTGCCTCCTGTACGCCCCCCGCTGGGGATCGAGCCTGCAACCCGGGGAATCAAACTGGTGACCTCTTGGTTCACGGGTCGATGCTCAACCCCTGAGCCACGCCGGCCGGGCTGGCTATTCTGAATTAACATCGTCTTGTAATTCCCAGCCACTGTCATTGGGCGAAACATTAATAAACACACAAATGAAATGTACAGAGACCTGAAGGGTGGAAATGCCGCCCCTTCTGTTTGCAGACGCCGTACCCGTCGGCATAGACAATCCCAGGGAACGGGCAGCAAACCTCTTGGCACGAATCGGCGAGTTCACAATGTCACAGGACACGCGCCATCGACCCACAAACCTCAGCGCCCTGACAACGTGCGCACGGGGAGACCCATGTTGAAACCCCGACACCACGTACCGTCACCGCGGAGAAAAGGAAACGCTTGTGCACAAACCCGGAACATACACAGACGTGCATGCTGAAAAGGATGAAGTGGCGGAACGCATCCAGAAAGACCTCCATCCAAAGAGGGACACGCGGCGTGTTCACGGACCGGAGACTGAATGCAGGAAAGAGGTGTCCGTTCTCCCCAGATGGATCTATAGGTTGTTTTTTTTAAAATATATTTTATTGATATTTTTACAGAGAGGAAGGGAGAGGGATAGAAAGCTAGAAACATCGATGAGAGAGAAACATCAATCAGCTGCCTCCTGCACACCCCCCACTGGGGATGTGCCCGCAGCCAAGGTACATGCCCTTGACCGGAATCGAACCTGGGACTTTTCAGTCCGCAGGCCGACGCTCTATCCACTGAGCCACACCGGTTTCGGCAGATCTATAGGTTTAACACAGCCTTGGGCAAACGACGGCCCGCGGGCCGGATCCGGCTGTTCTATCCGGTTCTCTTGCTCTCCCCTCCGCTCCTTTACTTTGAATTTATGTTAGTTCACACAAACACTCCATCCATGCTTTTGTTCCGGCCCTCCGGTCCAGTTGAAGAACCCATGGTGGCCCTCGAGTCAAAAAGTTTGCCCACCCCTGGTTTAACATCATTCCTATCCCGATCCCAGCAAAGGATCGTGTAGACGTGGAAAAGCTTATCCTAAAATTTCGATAAGCAGCCATGGGTCCTGGAATAGCTAAAAGCGATCTCGCAACATGGTCAGGTGAGAGGAACCACTCACTACCCGGCCAGAGCAGTCAAGAGCGCCTGGGACCGGCGTGAGGAGACACACACCGATCGGTGACGCCAAGGAGAACCCAGAAACAGACCCACACAGGTGTAACCAACAGCTTGTCTCCAGGGCAAGCAGAATGTTTTCGGCGCGTGGTACCGAAGGGCGAGCGGGGATGGGCCAAACACAAACACGCCAAAAATATGAACCTCAGCCTAAATCTCAGACCCTCCACAGACACATGAACTCAAAATGGGTCGTGGATTTCAGTCTAAAGCTGTAGAATTTTTAGAGAGAAAAACAGACGAGAAAATTTCCAGGATGTCCAGGCCGGACAGAGAGTTCTTAGGGTTGAAACCAAAAGCATCGTCCGTCAAAGGGGGAGCGGACCAACGGCGCCTCCTCGGAGCTGCCGTCTGTGAAGACCGGGTTCAGAGGATGAAAGAGCCGCCGGAGCGGGAGGGAACGTCTGCAGCCACATCGGACGCAGGGGTGGTCTCGAGCCCGCAGAGAGAACGCTCGCGACGCCACAGTGACGAGAAGACGCGGTTAGGGAACGGACCGACACACACGAGCATATGTTTCGCCGCAGAGAACGCGCAGGTGGCAGTGAGCGCGTTACGGTGTCCGACATCCCGCTTCCCGGGGAAGCCACATCAGGACCGCCCCAGGACCGCCCCACGCACGCCGGCCTGGCCTTGCCCAGCGGTGGCACGCCGGGGAAGCCGGACCCCGACCGGCCCGTGCCGCGGGGGGATGTGACGAGGCGCAGCGGCTCCAGAAACACAGTTTGGCGGTCCCGCTAACACTGCACATGTGACGACCATCCGCCCCGGCAGCGGCCCCCCGGGCGTTCGTCGGGGGACGTGGAAACCTGTGCCCACAGACGCCCGCGGGCGGATGCTCGCGCAGCGGAGGGTAACGGCCCCCAACCGGGAGCCGCAGACGGCCTTCCGTGAGCCACGGCCTCGGCGAACTGCCGTGACCCGCGTCCCACCGACGGTGCTCGGCGAGGAAAGGAGCGGACGCTGGCCCTGGCCGGTGCGGCTCAGTGGGTAGAGCGTCCGCCTGCGGACGCTAGGGTCCCGGGTTCGATTCCCGTCCGGGGCACATCCTTCGGTTGCAGGCTCGATCCCTGGCCCTGGTCCGGGCCCATGCGGGAGGCAACCCATCAGTGTGTTTCTCTCACGTTGATGTTTCTCTGTCTCCCCACTCCCTTCCTCTCTCTCTAAAAATCAGTGGGGAAAGTATCCTCAGGGCAGGATTAGCCAAAAAAATAAAAAGGAAAAAGGAACGGATGTCTGACTACCTGGATGGTTGGGAGGGATTTCCGCGCGTGGACACAGTCCGTCCCCGAGGCCTTATCTATACAACAGGCTCCGAATGTCGAAATGAGAGAGAGAACGAAGGCGAGGTGGCCGGGCGTTGGAAATGGGGGGCCAGAGGGAGGTGGGGGTGGCTCTGAGGTAACAAGAGGGGGCCCTCCCGGTGATGGGGCACCTCCATAATTTTTTTAGATATATTTTTATTGATTTCAGAGAGGAAGGGAGAGGAAGAGAGAGAGAGAAACATCCATGATGAGAGAGAATCATGGATCGGCTGCCTCCTGCACGCCCCCTACTGGGGATGGAGCCCGCAACCCGGGCACGTGGTCTTGACCGGATTCGAACCCGGGACCCTTCAGTCCGCAGGCCGACGCTCTGTCCACTGAGCCAAACGGGTAGGACATTATCTACGTCAGCATCTGGCTGTGGTCCTGGAGTTTTACAAGATGTTATCCGTTGACGTTACGGGTAAAGGGCAAAAAAAAAAAAGTAGGTGAAGGGTCCCTGAGATTCTCTGTCATTTCTCAGAGCAGCAGCGCCTCTGCTGTTGCCTCAGAAGAAAACGTTGAAGGATGAACAATTACGATCTCATGGAAAAGCAATGTGGGCGCCTGGCTTCCCGGGGAGCACGGGGGACCTTGTCCCAGGGGCTCCCCGGCCCACCGCACCCGTCGGCTGAGAGGAGGGGCCGTCTCCTTCAGGAAGCAGGACGGGCCCCCCCTCCCGCCCCCCCACGCCCTGTCCTTTCCCAGGATGGCTGCTCTGGCGCCCCGGACGCCTGGCGTGGCCCTCTTCTTTTCGGATTCTCGCTTTCCTGCTTAAGAAAGGGAGCTGCACGCGGGCCGAGGCGGAGGGAGAACGCGGCGAACTGAGCTGCCTGTTCACACCCGTTTCCTCATTCCGAGACCTCAGTGCCATCCACCCAAAGGCCACCGAGTGGGCCATCCGTGGGGAGGCGGCTCCCTCACTGTTCCCGGGGCACGGGGTGAACATGCCCAGACGGAAAGGCCACGGGGGCGCCTGCGGGGATGTGACGTCCCAGCCGTGCGCACCTCGGGCAGTTAGAGTCCATCCCTCGTTGGGAGACCGCCCTGACCTGGGGGCCACGTTCCCGCTTCATCGGCTCCACGCGGACAGACGACAAGACCGCTCTTTAGGGCCCCACTTCGTTTGGGGGAGGGTGTGCGAAGGGCTGGGTGTCGCCTCCTCTGCGCGCCCAAGTAAGCTGATGGGGGGGGGGCGGGGGCGGGGGGGGGGGGACAGCCGGGGCCGCGGTCGGGGAGCCCTTCCACCCACCTGGTCCTCAGAGGCGCTCTGCTCGTTGCCCATGGCCAGTCCTGGGGCCGCGTCCTCGGGGTCAGCAGAGGCGACTGGAAGACAAGAGGACATTCACGTCCGTGAAGCTGATCGAGGCTGAGCCGTCCTCCTGCCGGTCTCCCAGCGCGAGCCCCACGGCGGGGCGTGTTAGTGTCCGCAGTCCCGTCACGGACACGGCTCGCCAAGGGTTTCCGCTGCGATCTGCCCCGCCCCCCCCCCGCCGACCTCTCCCCAGGCCCACGGGCCTGACTCCCCGCCAGACTCCCCGCCCGGGCTGGCAGACGCCTTGGGAGGACGGGTTTGCTGCCGCGTGCTGAGTTCACGCCACTCACACACACGCCTATCCACACACACACACACACACACATGCCTATCCACACACACACACGCCTATCCACACACACACGCCTATCCACACACACACACACGCCTATCCACACACACGCCTATCCACACACACACACGCCTATCCACACACACACACGCCTATCCACACACACACACACCTATCCACACACACACACGCCTATCCACACACACACACACGCCTATCCACACACACACACGCCTATCCACACACACACGCCTATCCACACACACACGCCTATCCACACACACACACACGCCTATCCACATACACACACGCCTATCCACACACACACATGCCTATCCACACACACACACACGCCTATCCACACACACACACACGCCTATCCACTCACACACACGCCTATCCACACACACACGCCTATCCACACACACACACACGCCTATCCACACACACACACGCCTATCCACACACACACGCCTATCCACACACACATCTACACACACACATGCCTATCTACACACATGCCTATCCACACATGTGCCTATCTACACACACACGTCTATCTACACACACGTCTAACAACACACACACACACGCGCCTATCTACACACACACATCTATATACACACACGCCTATCTACACACACACACATGTCTATCCACACACACACACGTCTATCCACACACACACATGCCTATCTACACACACACACCTATCCACACACACACACACGCCTATCCACACACACGCCTATCCACACACACACACGCCTATCCACACACACACACGCCTATCCACACACACACACGCCTATCCACACACACACACGCCTATCCACATACACACACGCCTATCCACACACACACGCCTATCCACACACACACGCCTATCCACACACACATGCCTATCCACACACACACACGTCTATCCACACACACACACGCCTATCTACACACACACATGTCTATCTACACACACGTCTATCAACACACACACACACCTATCTGTATACACACACACGCCTATCTACACACACACATACACACGGCGTGACGGGGCGTGTGAGGAGCGTGGCTGCGGGACACGCTCTCTTTCTAACCGTGGGCCGTGCGGAACCAGAGCGCAGGGCTCAGATCCAACACCAGGAGGCACGAACCCCACTTCCCTTCAGCAACAGGCGGCTTTTGGAGCCTGTCCCTAAACACATGTTGCCTCGGGTCAGTCTCCGTCCGCACGTGTCTGGGGGGCAGGGCGGCTGCTGGCTGAGGCCGGCGGGACAGGAGGCCACGAGGTGACGCTGTGTGTGGCCGTCGGGGCGAGGAGGGCGCTGCCGCCGCAGCCTTAGGAGAACCGGCACCTGCTGACTGAGCAGCCAGCTCCCGGGAGCCCCCGACAGGCACAGAGAGCCTCCGCGCCCGCCTCCCGCCGGGGAAGCCGGGGAAGCCAGGTCTGGTCCGGGGGAGCGCTGGAGGCCGGTGGCCCAGGGCCCGGTTCTGGGGAGGCCACGCTGGACGGGGGCTCAGTCCCCTTCCTTCTCACTCGAGGCCTCCTGCTGGCCACACGCCTGTGCCCGGCCCCTGCTCGCTCCCCCAACACGGACCGCGTGGCCCCACAGCTCTGGCCCCTGTGCACCGGCCACCGGCCACGGCCACGCGCCGAACGGCCCCACCGCCCGACCGCGGGGCTCCGGGCTGAGCTTCGGCCGTGAACCCGGAGGTCAGGTTCATTCCCGCTCGGGGCACAGGCCCGGCTGTGGGCTCCACCCCCGTGGGGGGCGGGCAGGAGGCAGCCGCTGGATGTTTCTGTCTCTCTATCCCTCTCTCTTCCTCTCCAGAATCAATACAAACATTCAAAACAAAAATAAATAAAATGCCCCCAACCTGAGAAAATTGTGACATCAATTCTCTCACTCTCAACCCTTGAATCAGAAGACAATTCCTTCAGCCCCTCCTCGCCATTTGCCGTGTATAAGGTGGACCCCCCCGCCCCCCCCCCCGGAATCACAGGCTCACTATAGCGTAGGAACCGAGCCGCCGCCGAAAACCCATCCCTCAGGTCACGCTCCTAGTTCACGTGGAAGGGGAGGCGCCCGAGGAAGGACCGTGTGACAGTGGCTGTGCCCCTGGGGGTCGCTGTGAGGTCCTGTCCCACCAGCGGGCCCAGCAGCTGGGGTGACCCTTACGGAAACCCCTCCTCCTTCACCAAAGCCAACCCAGTCCTCTTGCTGAAAGCAGACCCCCCGAGACAGCCTTCGAAGGGGCCCCGCGGACCAAAGGGCACTCAGGACCGCGTCTGCTCCGTGTGACTCTCAGAACAGCCCACTGGGTCCGGACGCGCCCGGTCCCCCCCCCCCGCCCCCCGCTGTTCCAGGCCACACGTCGCCCTGCCAGCTACTCACGTTTGCGGGGGAAGGCCTGGGACTTTGGGGAGCCTGCTCTCGGCCACGGGGCTCTGTCTCCACCAGGAGCGGGTGTGGTCTAAGCGGACCTAGTCCACCTCCGCCAGCCGGGCATGCAGCGTCCCCCCCCCCCCCCCCCCCCGGCGGACACGCCCGCTGTGCCTCATCCTGGGCGGCGACGGAGCTCTGATTGCACACACCTGCCCCGGCTCCCCGCCCACCCGCCTCCGGGCTCCCCGCCCAGGCCCCTCGGAAAGGCTGGCCACGCACACTCCCCCCCCCCCCCGCCCCCGCCGTGGCTGGTGGGCCGCCCTGAGGGCGCAGGAGGCCGCCCGGAGCGAGAAAGGGGAGACGTGCGCCCCTGGAAAGCCCCGTACACAACGAGGGAAGATGGAGAAACGTGTGGAAACGGGGCGGTGCCCGCAGCTGGCACCTGCTGTGGTGTGGGGTGCAGGGGTGCTGATGGGCGAGGCCCGAGTGTCAGCAGGTGAGGTCAGGAGAGCAGCCGCTGGCCCACCTGCCGCTCGGACCTGCCAGGGCGGGAGGAGGCCCCGGCGCCCTCGGGCGGGACCCACGGCAGCAGCCAAGCCGGGGGCGGGGTGGGGGCGGGGGGGTGTTTCCTCTTTATGGGTAAACAGCTGGAGCCCAGAGCGGGCAGGGTCCTGCCCAAGAGCAGCCGAGCGGCGAGGCCTGCAGACTAGACCCGCCCGGCCAGGTGAGGCCAGGTGAGGCCAGGTGAGGCCAGGTGAGGCCTGTGAGGCCTGTGAGGCCAGGTGAGGCCTGTAAGGCCTGTGAGGCCAGGTGAGGCCCGCCGTCCAGCAGCCGTCCCCTCCCCCCTCAGCCACGCAGCCTCCCGCCAGCCAGGTCCCGGGCAGCCCGGCTGTGGAAGGCTCCCAGCAGGAGTCCAGGTGCCAGGATCCCAGGTGCCGTTTGCTCCCCAAGGGTGAGCTCAGAGTCACCTGCCCCTGCGGCTCCTGGGGACAAACCCAGCCACCTGGGCCCCTGCTGTTCCCGCGCGGCCCCGCCCCCCAGCTGGGGCTGGATTCCTGGCTCTGACCCCCCTCCCCCCCGAGCAGAGCTCCTTACAGCTCTGTTATCGGCTCCTGAGCCACTGCAGATAAACACGGTCCCTGGGAGGGAGGGAGTCGGCCTGTGGGTGCGATTCCCAGTCAAGGGCACGCACCTGGGTTGCAGGTCCCCAGCCCCAGTCAGGGTGCGTGCAGGAGGCAACCAGTTGTGTCTCTCTCACATTGATGTTCCTCTCTCTCTCTCTCTCTCTCTCTCTCTCTCTCTCTCTCTTCCCTTCCCTCCCTTCCACTCTCTCTCTAAAAATCAACGGGAAAAAATACCCTTCAGTGAGGATTAACAACGAAAAAAATACCACATTGAAACGAATACAAAATAATATTGAATGTAAACTGTGATTAAAAATAAGTAAACACAGATCTCATTTTTCTCGTTTGTCTCTGTCGGGGATGGTCAGGAAGGTTGCAGAGCGGGGCGGGGGGCGGGGGTTGGGGGCTCAGCCTACACCTGCACTGGGTCGGATCCAGCAGGAGGCAGTGAGGCCAGGGGCCTGGGAGTGGGGATGCCCGTGGGACAGGCAGGTTGGCAGGACCGGGGCGGGGTCAGGGAGGTGCCGCAGGAGGGGGCAGGGTGCAGAGCCGGGGGCAGAGCCGGGGGCAGAGCCGGCAGGGCTGGGTGGGCGAGCGGGGTGGGGGGGGGCGGTGTGGGCAGTGGGAGGGCTGCAAGCACCCTGGGCACGGAGGAAGCTCAGGGCGTCGTCAGGAGGGCTTGGCGGCTCTGTGCTGCCGTTTGTTTTTACTTTAATTTTTATTGATTTCAGAGAGGAAGGGAGAGGGAGAGAGAGAAACATCCGTGATGAGGGAGAATCATGGACACCCCACACTGGGGATCCAGCCGCAACCCGGGCATGTGCCCTGACCGGGAATCGAACCCGTGACCTCCTGGTTCATAGGTCAGTGCTCAACCCCTGAGCCACGCCGGCCGGGCTGTGGTGCCTTTTAATGGGAGAAACCCGGCAGCAAACACGTCCCAGGTGTGGATTCGGGTCTGAAAGATCCGGCTCCCCAGCTGGATTCTGGGTCTGGGACGGGAGACCCCTCTGGTGGCAGGGAGACCCCTCGGAGCCTCTAAACCAGAACCGGGGGGCATGCGCTCTCCGCAGCTGCTGGAACACCTCCAGGTGTTAGTAGACATTTTTGAGCACGCTTCCTCCTAGTCGACTTAGCCTTGAATCCCAGCTGCACCTCACAAAATAGCCTTGCAAGATAGAACACGGCCAGCTTTCTGAAGAGCAGGATGGCCCTGTGAATAACGTGGTCGTCAATAACATGGCCCTGACATGAAAAACTGTTTTGTCTTAAATTGCTTGCTCTGCAAACACAGGATGTGGTAAATGTGCTTAAAGTGGTCCTGCCGAAACCGGTTTGGCTCAGTGGATAGAGCGTCGGCCTGCGGACTGAAAGGTCTCGGGTTCGATTCCGGTCAAGGGCATGTACCTTGGTTGCGGGCACATCCTCAGTGGGAGGTGTGCAGGAGGCAGCTGATCGATGTTTCTCTCTCATCGATGTTTCTAGCTCTCTATCCCTCTCCCTTCCTCACTGTGAAATATCAATAAAATATATTTTTTTAAAAAAAAAGATTTAAAGTGGTCCTGCACAAAGGGACAGGGCTGCTCTCTGGACTCCCTGCGTGGAGAAAGGCAGAGCAGTCGCCGGCCGGCTAACAAAGGCTCCCTATATTTTAATTTGGTCTGGACTCCAGTGGTCATTCACTCGAGTTTGCTCCACAGCACAGGGACGGGACACTCACTGCCTCCCCAGGGATCTCCTCGGGGGGAGAGGGGGGGCTGGTCTGGATCACTGAGCTATTTCCGTTGCCCCGTGATCTGGACCCCACCCCTGATTCTGTGGGAGGATCCAGGGCTCCGGACACTGATGGCATCACGGGTGTGGGCTGGGCACTGGTCAGGGGAGCCTGAGGACCAACAGGGACAAGCGGGCTGATTTATGGGCCTCAGACCTTTACGCAGCCCGACCTCAAGGTGCCTGGTCCTGGGACCACACGCAGTCAGCGCGCAAAAGTGCGGCCCCTTTTTTTTTTTTTTTTTTAATATATTTTATTGATATTTTACAGAGAGGAAGGGAGAGGGATAGAGAGTTAGAAACATCGATGAGAGAGAGACATCGATCAGCTGCCTCCTGCACACCTCCCACTGGGGATGTGCCCGCAACCAAGGTACATGCCCTTGACCGGAATCGAACCCGGGACCCTTCAGTCCGCAGGCCGACGCTCTATCCACTGAGCCAAACCGGTTTCGGCACAGCACCTTTTTATAATCCCCATCTGAGGAATGAGGATATTTTTCCCAGTTATCTTTAGAGAGAGTGGAAGTGAGGAGGAGGGAGAGGAGACAGAGAGAGAGAGAGAGAGAGAGAGAGAGAGAGGAGAGAGAAATACCGATGTGAGAGAGACACATTGATTGCTTGTCTCCCGCACATGCCCCAACTGGGGACGGGGCAAGCCTGCAGCCCAGGTACATTCCCTCAACCGGAAATTGAACCTGAGACACGTTCAGCGCAGGGGCTGGAGCTCCAACCACTGAGCCACACCGGCCCGGGCAAAAGCGTGGCTCCTCACGGCTGACGAGTGGCAGCCGTCGGCTAGCCGGCCCACAGCTGACCCCAGACACGGGAGGGCTCCCCGCTGCGACCACGAGACCCACCCAGAGGCACAGCTGAGCCCAGCCCAGTGGCCAGCCCACAGAACCAACGCTCAATACGCGGCTATGGGTTTGAACCTCCAAGCTTTGGGGTGATCGGTTACTCGGCGAAAGCCAGTTGATGGGATCCTCCCCGGAGGGCCCATGTACTGCCCTTCCCACCGGTCGGCACCCTTCCCTGCCGGCCACCCTGAAGGTCTGCCCATCGAGTCACAAAGGATGGCCTGGCCCATGTGGCTCAGCGGTTGAGCATCGACCTCGGAACCAGGAGGTTGCTGGTTCGATTCCCGGTCAGGGCACATGCCCGGGTTGCGGGCTCGTCCCCCAGTGGGGGTACTTGCAGGAGGCAGCCGATCGATGATGTTCCACTCTCATAGATGTGTCTCTCTCTTCGTTCTCACCCCTTCCTCTCTCTTTAAAAACAATAAAAACGTATTTAAATAAATAAATAAATCACAAAGGAGGCCCCGAGGGAGGATGGGTGGATGGACCTCATCCCTCCGGTGAGGGGACAACGTACAAGCCTGGCCCCGTGGCTGGTGGCTCTGGCCGGACTGAGCGGCATTGAGGGTGAACCTCTGAGCATCCCGTGTTACAAGCCAGGGGCAGGCCCATAGCCCCAAATGAAAGCATAGGGGCCGGCGTGGCTCATCCGTTGAGGGTTGACCCAGGAACCAAGAGGTCGCTGGTTCAGTTCCCGGTCAGGGCACATGCCTGGGTTGCCGGCTGGATCCCCAGTAGAGGGCGTGCAGGAGGCAGCCGGTCGATGATGTCCCTCTCTCATCGATGTTTCCATCTCTCTGTCCCTCTCCCTTCCTCTCTCTCTAAAAAAATCAATAAAAGCATTTTTATTTATTTTTTTTTTTAAAAAAGAAAGCATAGAGCTGCATACTGATTCCCGGTCAAGGGTCTCTTGTTTTCCTGCTAAAACAGACACTTGCCGACACAGTCAAAGATAAGGTTCCCCTTACTCACAATTTCCATGCGGCCCTTTCCGCGGACGGGAGGTGAGCAAAACCCTATTTCTTATGAAAACAAGCTGTTGAAACCCACAAACATTCAGACATCAGTGTGAGTCCAAAAGTTGGACTGTGCTGTCAGCTCTGGAAATCAAATACAGTATCAGCCTCGTTGGGAACTGAGGGCTGAGGGGAGGCTGGGCTGAGGGGGGGAGCTGTTTGAATAAAACAATTCCACAGGGACTGTGCGTGTAGACAGGACATCAGCACCCAGTACATCGGAGCCGAGGACAGCAACACTGACGAGCCACGTGCTAGCGCTGAACTAAGAAAGGGAAGCTGCTTGCCTTCTGGGTGACATCGTAAGACTTGGCCAAGACCATGATGAGGCTTTAGAGAGAATTTCAGCGAACACCGGGCGATTTCATTATGTAAAATAGAAAACAGCGTTTTAAAACCTCTGTTCCTCAGACCAGCTTACTGCAAGTTTATCTTTAAAAAGTTAAGGAACTGAGCAGGGCAAGTTTCATAAAGGAAGGAGGCCATGGGGGAGCCCAGCGCCTGCACGCAAATTCCTCCTCACATCCCCGCGGAGTCCCAAAGGCAGCTGCCCAGGGTCAGCACCAAGGAACCCCAGGAAGAGCAATGGCTGGAAACTAAACCATCTGAGGAGCAGTGTCCAAAAAAACAAGTCCCGTGGAGTTAGAGATGCGAGCTAAACACCCCGAGCTTCTCCCAGAAACCGGGAGGACCAAGCCTTAAGAATAAGGACTATCTCCCAGGACTAAGGAGTATGCCCTAGGAATAGGGCTAAATCAAATAGAGCCACCTCCACAAGGTCTACAACGGAGCTTTCACTGTTTCCAGGAATGTAACTGCTGGAAGAAATTACAATCCTATTCAGAGAACGAGAACAGAATCCAGCGTCTACAATGTATCCAGCGTCTACAATGTATCCAGTGTCTACAATGTATCCAGCGTCTACAATGTATCCAGCATCTACAATGTATCCACTGCAGGGGTGGGCAAACTTTTTGACTCGAGGGCCACCATGGGTTCTTAAACGGGACCGGAGGGCCGGAACAAAAGCATGGATGGAGTGTTTGTGTGAACTAATATAAATTCAAAGTAAAGGAGCAGAGGGGAGAGCAAGAGAACCGGATAGAACAGCCGGATCCGGCCCGCGGGCCGTAGTTTGCCCACGGCTGATCCAGTGTCTACAATGTATCCAGCATCCACAATGTATTCAGTGTCTACAATGTATCCAGCGTCTACAATGTATCCAGCATCTACAATGTATCCAGTGTCTACAATGTATCACTACAATATCCAAAACACCATCGCAAACAGCCAGAATGTGAAGAGGGAGAACAGTCAGTATAAGTAGACACAGAGATAACCCAGACGTTTGAATTAGCAAACAAGGACTTAAGATTACTCCTATAACGACGACAAAAAGAACCTGCAGGAAAAGAGCTGTAATGGTGGCAGACATAGGAAATTTCTGGATGATGTATATAATGGAGAATACAGGAGAGAGATGGAGACCTGAGGGAGGAGGGTGGAAAGGTGCCTTAAGAGATCCATCAGCCCAAAGCAGCTTATGGTTCCTGTTTAGATCCTGATGGAAATAAAGCAACCGTAAAAACAAAACAGAACGAATGAGACAACCAGGGATCTATGTGAACATGGAGGTAATCTTTCATGTTAAGGAATTATTGTGTGTGTTTTTAGACGTAGTCATAATATCATGATTATACGCATACAAAAAAAAGAATCCTCATGTTTCAGAGATGCATACACTGCTCTTACTGATTGAGTGATAGGATGATTTGCTTTAAAACAATATGGAAGTGGACGAGGGGCAGACATGAATGGAAAGCAGAGAATAAATGAAGTGCCATGGGCTGTATGTAGATACTTGTTGAACCCAGCAATGGGTAGATGAGGATTCTTGTAATATTCTCTCTACTTTGTGCATGCTTGAAAAGCCCATAATGAAGAATTAAAAAAAGAAAAGGAGGGAGGGCGAGGAAAAGGAAGAGCAAGCTTCCTCCTCTTTAGTGACTGGGGTCCACTCCGGTGCCCGAGCCAACCCTGGCCGAGCCCACCTCTGCCGGCCCAGGGGGAGGTAGGAAGGGAATTAGGCCATGCCTTCCCGAGCATGCCAGTAATTTAAGCTGCTTTTTAAAAAAATATATATTTTATTGATTTTTTACAGAGAGGAAGGGAGAGGGATAGAGAGTTAGAAACATCGACGAGAGAGAAACATCGACCAGCTGCCTCCTGCATGCCCCCTACTGGGGATGTGCCCGCAACCAAGGTACATGCCCTTGACTGGAATCGAACCTGGGACCCTTGAGTCTGCAGGCTGACGCTCTATCCACTGAGCCAAACCAGTTAGGGCTTAAGCTGCTTTTGATTTGCATTTTCCAAACCAAATTTCCTTGTTGAACGTCAGATGTGGGACCCAGTGCCTCCCGTAGGCCGCGAAGGCCAAGGGTTGCTTCCCAGGCCCTAGGTCAGCCCACCTCTCCCGTCCACGTCGGCTTGGTTCCTAGGACTGTGTGTCTGGCCGCTGCTACCTGGCTTCCAGAAAGAGGGGCTGGGGACTTAGCTGGCCATGTGTGAGGGCATCTCCCAAAGGGTAACTTCCCGGGTCCCCTCCTGCTAGGACCCGCCCATCTGACAAGAAGCCCTGGTACCATTTCTTCTCTCTTGGTGCTTCCCCAAGGTTGGAATCTGGAGCCGGGACCTTCCCCTCCCTCCACTGTGGACCAGCCTGTCGTCCACCTGAATCCTTCCCTTTACCCTGAAGGGGGAGAGGTGTTGGCGAGCGGCATGGACAGGCAGGGGCGGGAGCCGGTGCTGGTGGCCAGGACGCTCACCCAGCAAATGCCAGAGGTGAACTGCCTGCCGGGCAGGGCCAGCCCTGTCGCCAAATGCTCTTCCCGGAACGGGCGCAGGCGGTGATCTTGTGACTGCCCTGCCTCCCAGGGCTGGTGTCTCATCGCTTTGCTATGAAACAGGAGACGCAAATAGCGCTGACGGGTCCCAGCGTGAACCAGAGGAGGCGCAGTCCCAGCGGGGACTGCGGGACCGACCGCCAGTAAACACAGAATCCTGTCTGGTCTTGTTTTCGTTTCAATCCGCACCCGAGGATGTGTTTTTGTTGACTTTAGAGAGAGGAAAAGCGAGCGAGGAAAACATCCATCGGTTGCCCCCCAGACGTGCCCCAGCGGGAGATCGAACCCACAACCTAGGTAGGCGCCCTGACCGGGAATCAAACCCGTCAAGGGATGAAGCTTAGCCAACTGAGCCGCCGACCAGGGCAACACAGAACCACGGTCCTTAACCTCACAGTCACCCACAAAATCACGTCCCCTCGGAATGAAAGACGGGGCCCCCTCGAAACGACCAGCCAGCTTCACCCACACCATCCCTCCGCGGTCCTTCCACACGCAGCGCGCGGCCCGAGGGGGAGACTGGTGACCACCGTCCCGCATGGCGGGGTCGGATGAGCCTCCCAGGCAGCTCCCACCCGAGGCGCAGGCTCTGGGGGGACCCGGACCTTCCTTGGGTGTCCCAGGCCCCTGAGCACGCCAGCTTCCCCATCCCCGCGCTGTATTCGACCGCTCGCTGGGTCCGATCTCTCTCTGACTCGCTGGCACCGACCCCGCCGTGGGCTCTGTGGGCTGCCCCTGACTGCGGCCTGGAGCGGGTTCCCCTTAGTCACACCCTCGGGGGCTCCCTCCTCACAGCGCCTCCCCAGCCAGCCAAGGGCAACCCCCCCTGACAACATCTGTGACGCCCTGGCCGTCCACAGCACTGCCCACGGCTGGAGCACGCACACGCACGGGCAGCAGGCGGGACCGTGAACACACAGCCTGCACACCGTCTCAGCTGAGGGGACCAGGACAGGACCCTGAGTTGTCCGGTGGCTCAGAGGCTCGCCCCTGGCTGGTCTGTAGGCCGAGAGCGGGGCCTCCTGTGGTGCGATGGACAAGCCCACCGGGCTGTGGTCTCCGTGCCGGACAGGGCCTTGGACCAGGGTCGGCATCAGGGTAAGCTGGGTTTCCTGTGCTTGGCCCAGCTCCCCATCCCATCCCCATTCCCATCCCATCCCATCCCCATCCCCATCCCATCCCATCCCCATCCCCATCCCATCCCATCCCCATCCCCATCCCATCCCATCCCCATCCCATCCCCATCCCCATCCCCATCCCCATGCCCATCCCATCCCATCCCCATTCCCATCTCCATCCCATCCCCATCCCCATCCCATCCCATCCCCATCCCCATCCCATCCTATCCCATCCCCATCCCATCCCCATCCCATCCCCATCCCATCCCCATCCCATCCCCATCCCATCCCCATCCCATCCCATCCCATCCCCATCCCCATCCCATCCTATCCCATCCCCATCCCATCCCATCCCCATCCCCATCCCATCCCATCCCCATCCCCATCCCATCCCATCCCCATCCCATCCCCATCCCCATCCCCATCCCCATGCCCATCCCATCCCATCCCCATTCCCATCTCCATCCCATCCCCATCCCCATCCCATCCCATCCCCATCCCATCCCCATCCCTATCCCATCCTATCCCATCCCCATCCCCATCCCATCCCCATCCCCATCCCATCCCCATCCCCATCCCATCCCCATCCCTATCCCATCCTATCCCATCCCCATTCCCATCCCATCCCCATCCCCATCCCATCCCCATCCCATCCCCATCCCCATCCCATCCCCATCCCATCCCCATCCCCATCCCATCCCATCCCATCCCCATCCCATCCCATCCCATCCCCATCCCATCCCCATCCCATCCCCATCCCATCCCCATCCCATCCCCATCCCATCCCCATCCCCATCCCATCCCCATCCCCATCCCATCCCCATCCCATCCCCATCCCATCCCCATCCCCATCCCATCCCCATCCCATCCCCATCCCCATCCCATCCCCATCCCCATCCCCATCCCATCCTATCCCATCCCCATCCCATCCCATCCCCATCCCCATGCCCATCCCATCCCATCCCCATCCCCATGCCCATCCCATCCCATCCCCATCCCCATCCCCATCCCCATTCCCATCCCATTCCCATCCCCATCCCATCCTATCCCATCCCCATCCCCATCCCATCCCCATCCCCATCCCCATCCCCATCCCATCCCCATTCCCATCCCATCCCATCCCCATCCCATCCCATCCCCATCCCCATCCCATCCCATCCCCATCCCATCCCATCCCATCCCATCCCATCCCATCCCATCCCCATCCCCATCCCATCCCATCCCATCCCCATCCCCATCCCCATGCCCATCCCATCCGATCTACCACCCAGTGCTGCCCCTCCCCCCACGCCAGGGGCTTATTAGGCAACCCCCTCGCGGGCCAGCAGTGCACTGTCATTGCACCCAGCGTCCCACCCGAGAAGTCACACCCCTGGGCCAGTGGCGTTTGGGGACCTGCCTTTGTCCTTCCTCTGAAAACGCTCATTCTTTGTTGTTGTTGTTGTTTTTTAATTGATGTCAGAGAGGAAGGGAGAGGGAGGGAGAAACATCAAGGATGAGAGAGGATCACGGATCGGCTGTCTCCTGCACCGCCCCCCACTGGGGATCCAGCCCACAACCCGGGCCTGTGCCCTGACAGGGAATCAGACCGTGACCTCCTGGCTCCTAGGTCGACGCTCAACCACTGAGCCACACCGGCCAGGGCGCGTTTCTCTTTCTTATGAGCCGGGGATGGGGCCTCTTTCCTGCCAGGGCCATCGGACACGTATAGCTTCATGCGTGGCCTTACCAAATGGCCAACGTGCAGCAGGCCGGCTCTACGTGGCCACACGCTCAACCGGCTCAGCTGGGTGGTGGCCCTGGTTCAGTCTACGCAGGTGTCACTCATGAGACTGAGGGCGGCACCTGGAGGGGGAATTCCAAAATTCCAAGCTGGCCCTGGCCGGGTGGCTCAGTGGCAGAGCGTGGGCCCGAGCACCCGTGGGTCGCGGGTTCAATTCCCAGTCCAGGGCACGTACCTGGGTGACAGGTTTGTTCGGGCCCCGTGGGAGCAAGTGCGGGAGGCAACCCTTGGATATGTCTCTCTCCCATTGATGCTTCTCTCTCTCTCTCTCCCCTCCCCTCTCCACTCTCTAAACATCACTGGGAAAAATATCCTCGGGTGAGACTAACGAAGGAAACGAAAAGGCTTCCCGTCTGCATTTCTGTTTGGTGGCGCACGCGTCAAACCGGACACACACACACACACACACACACACACACACACTCCACCGTGTGTCACGGGACCGGCTGCAGGATTCTCCCAGAGGTCAGGACCGGCCCCACTTCGCTGCGAGGCGGCTCTGTTATAACCCACCCCCCGTCCGGCTCAGGAACCCCCAGGTTTGTGAGATCCCAGGGCAGCGCCCCTTGGCAGCCGCAGCGTCCGAATCAGCCGGGGACACGCTTATGTGACCCTCAGAGCCGACACCAGCAGGAGGCTAAAAATAACCATTCCCCACAGACTCCCGGCGGGCCAGGGCCCAGGGGCCCTCTCAGATCACCTTCCACGGATCCCAGGACTTGAAGTGCAGGCCCTGGGGGGCCAGGGACACGGCTGGCCTTGTCCTACAAGTGACAGCCGGGTCTAGGTCAATGGGGCCGCGGCCTGCCTGGTGGAAAGAGGATTCAGTCCGTGTGCTCAGAAGACGGCCTGAAGGGGGAGGGAGGAGGCTAGGAAGCTTTTCATTTCCCTTCATAACGAAAAAGAAAGAAAAAGATGCATGGACCCTCCAATCTCAGCAGCCAAACCCGTGCCAGGCCGCACGCCGCTGGAGGAAGAGGCCATGGCTCCGCGTCTGACTTACCGGGTGCCCGCCCGGCAGGAGGGGCCGGGAAGGCTCTCCCTGATGCCGCGCTCCAGGCTGCCCTGGCCCGTCGTCTGCCCGGGATCACATGCAAGTTGCTATAAATGTGCACGGGCTTATGGCTGGGACTCCGGCCTGGGAGGCAGCGGCCGCCAGCAATCTGACCCCGGCCTGGCCTGGCGGCGGCTTTCCAGAAGGCTCTGCCCGAGGGAGGAGGGCAGGGGCGGCGTGGGCAGGTTCCCAGTGGCCCCTGGCCGCTCCTCTGGCTCTAGGTTTGTTGCAGATCCAAAGCCAGTTTCCACCGCCTTCGGCTGCCACTTCATTGACTTGGGACAGTTCTACAGGTTGGGGAGGACAGGCCACTTTTCAAAGGAAAGCAGCTTTCTGAGGAGGAGGGGGAGGGGGAGGAGGGGGAGGGGGAGGGGGAGAGGGAGGAGGGGGAGGGGGAGGAGGGGGAGGAGGAGGGGGAGGGGGGGAGGAGGGGGAGGGGGAAGGGGAGGAGGAGGGGGAGATGAAGGGCTACAAAACCAGAAGGGCTTCAAGGGAACACAGACCGATCCTTGTCAGCGTCTAGGGACCTCATAAAACCAAGTTGTCCCTTCCGAATGTCCTGAGCCCCGTGGCGGGAGGGAGCAGGACGGGAGGCCAGTGCTGGACGGCAGAGCGGCCTGAACCCCAGGGAAGCCCCCGGCAGGGCTCACAGGGAGATCCTTCCCCGTGTCTGCGCCTCGGCCCTGGCTCCCGCTCCCCCGGGGGCTCCTGGGCAGTGACAGGGCAGCGGGCCCACCAGGCAGGCTGCCGGGTGGGAAGTGCGGGCCATGTGGCTCTGGGACTCCCCGCAGCTTGCTCCTCCAATGTGGGGCATGCAGGAGGCAACCAATCGATGATTCTGTCCTTATGGATGTTTCCGTCTCACTCTCCCTTCATCTCTGAAATCAGTAAAAACATATTTTTTAAAAGGGATGGGGAAGTGGGTAGGTATAGTCACAATCATGGTGACCAGGGTTCTCACTGTTGAGGGGGGAATTTAAAGATGGAGCGAGGGGAAGCGAGACAAAGCCCAGAGGTGCTGGCTTGCAAGTGGAGGTGTGGGTAGGAACTCATGTCGTATCTACCATCTGTCTGTCCAGCGGAGCAGGGGACAGAGGAAACCTTCCTGAGACCAGGGGAGCAGGGGAGAGTGGGGTCTCGGTGCCACGCTGCAATGAATAGCAGGCATGATGCAGACACTGAAGTTTTTGCAGGCCTGTGGGGTCATGTTGCTCCTGTGAGAACATGTGTTCTTGGCCCCAAAGAGAACTTTGGGAAAACGACATTTGCAGTAAAAGCCAAAATGCATGGAATAGAATTTACACATTTGTCTTTGAAACTATACTGCATGTAATCCCACCTGTGCCACGTATTTTTGAATGTTGTAGCTTGAGAGTCAATCACAAACGTACACTGCAAGGTGCAGACACGCAGGTAGAAGGGGCTCTGCGTGCCCAGGACGTGCCAGGCCGTGGCCGGGTGCTGGGGCGCCACGGACCCCGGAAGCCTGGTCGGGTGGGCGCGGGGATCAGCGCCCGTGCGTGGGTCTCAGTCCACAGAGGTCTGAGCAGGGGGCTCGCGGCCCCTGTGGTCCCCTGAGTTGCCTCGAGGGGCGCTCTGACCGTGCGCGCCGCTCCGGCCGCTGCAGTGCCGGCCTCCGGCCACGGGCGGCGCTGTCGCCAGCGCCCCCGGCCGACCCGCGGGGAGCGCGCTCGCGGCTCAGGGTTTCAGTTTCTGGCGCGAACTTCCGCCCGAGGTGGCGGCGCGGCGATGTCGGGGGACAGCAGCGGGCGGCGGCCGGAGGGCCGGGGACGGGCCCGCGAGCCGCACCGGGGGCGCCCCCGCTCCCGCTCCCGGTCCCGTTCCCCGCTGGGGTCCCGCCGCGGCGCCGCGCCCGCGCGCAGGGAGGCCCCCGAGCGCCCGAGCCTGGAGGACGGGGAGCCGTCGGACTCGGGGGACGAGCTGCTGGACCCCGCGAGCCTGGAGGCGGAGACGGACCACGGCCTGTGCCGCCAGATCCGCCACCAGTACCGGGCGCTCATCAACTCGGTGCAGCGTAAGGCGGGGCGGGGCACGGGGGTCGGGTCGGGGGCACGGGGTACGGAGCGCGGCGTGCAGGCGGGGCGGCTGCTCGGCGGCGCCTCGGGCGGCTCCCCAAGGGCCCCCCGCATCCCTCGTGTGCCTCGGGCCGCACGACCTTGCAGGGGCGGGTCCCCCGGCGGGACGGCACCGCGGAGGCCGAGCCCGACGGCCGGGGGCGGGGGGGCAGCCCGGGAGAACTGTCACCTGCGCGGGTCCCCTGCGCGGCGTGTGGCCCGCGGGCTCCGGGATTCGCCGAGTTCGAGGACCGCCCCGTGCGGGCGCCAGCCTGCGGGCGGGGTGGAGGGAGCCGCTCCCTTGAGTCCCCGTCGCCTGGGGCACACGGCCCTCTCCAAGGCGCCTTTTTGGTTCCAAGGAGGCAGGCGCGGAGGCGTGGGGCGGGGCGGGCGCGTCTGGCCGGCTGGGTGCGGGATGGCCGGCCCACTGCCCAGTGTGTGTGTTTTTGACACAGAAAACCGGGAGGACATCCTGAACGCCAGCGACAGGCTGACCGAGGTCCTGGAGGAGGCCAACACCCTGTTCAATGGAGGTGGTTTCTTCTTTATTTCCTCCTAGCGCGTCTTTCCTGCCCCGGCCCCTCGCTTTCCCTGCGGCCACTCTTCCTTGTCAGGTGCTTGGGGACTGGCTCAGTTCCTTTTCTATCAGAGCCCACGTGTTGACATCAAACCGTTCCCCGAACCAGTCTCTGGAAGCGGGGTCGGCCCGGTCCCCATCCCGGGGAGCGTCCAGGAACGCGGTGATTCCGGTGGCAGGGCCTGGGCGCCAGCCAGGGCGGCAGTTCTGCTGTGAACGTGGCCGTGGGCATCTCCCGGGGCTTCCTTTCCGCTCGGCCTTCGCGTGTTCCCAGAGCCTCTTTCCACACCCTGTCCCTTGGGGCCCAGAACCCAGCCCTCAGCCCCGCTGCCCTCAGTGGCCACTCCCCTCCTCGCCCCAAGCTTCCTCCTCAGTCTCCTCCCATTCCCCTCTTGTCTCCGTCTATTTAAATTTCTCACTGTAGCTTATATATTTTAAAAGATGTATTTTTTATTGATTTCAGAGAGGAAGGGAGAAAGAGAGAGAGAGAAACATCAATGACGAGAGAGAATCATGGATCAGCTGCCTCTTGCACACGCCCTACTGGGGATGGAGCTGAAACCCAGGCATGTGTCCTGACCTGGAATCGAACCCTGGCCTCCTGGTTCACAGGTGGACTCTCAACCCCTGGCCCACACGGCCGGCATGCAGTAGCTTATCTTTAATCCCATGTCCTCTGTCCGATCTTTTCGGATCGTCCGTGCTGAGAGGTCACTGCTTGCCACCTGCAGGGTGGCCCTGAGATGCCCGGCCCTCATCCTGTTTCAGCTCAGGCTCCTTGACCGCTACGGACCGCCAGTCAGCGCGCAGTGGGCCCAGTCAGCGCGCAGTGGGCCCAGTCAGCGCACAGTGGGCCCAGTCAGCGCGCAGTGGGCCCAGTCAGCGCGCAGTGGGTCCAGTCAGCGCACAGTGGGCCCAGTCAGCGCGCAGTGGGCGTGCAGTCTGACCTGCCCCTGCCCACGTGACGACAGTGGCGGGGCTGGGTTGTTGGAGTCGAGGGAAAGCCCTCTGTGAAGCAGGCTTCGTTAGACCGCGGTTCCGAAAGGTGGTGGTTCGGTTCCCAGGAGTGGAAGCGGAGGCGGCTGGCTGTTGGGGAGACTGGTGGGCTTTGCTTCCAGAGTGTGGAGAGCGGGGCGCGGAGCCAGCGTTTCCAGCGAGATGGGTGGGTGGGTGGTCGGCTGGGAAGGGCCGCGTGCTGGCGGGCAGTGCAGGGACCGCGGGCGGACGGTGTAACTAACGCCTGTCTCTCTCCTGAACAGTGTCCCGAGCCAGGGAAGCCGTCCTGGATGCCCACTTTCTCGTTCTGGCTTCAGATCTGGGCAAAGAGAAGGCCAAGCAGCTGCGTTCCGATCTGAACTCGTTTGACATGTTAAGATACGTGGAGACTCTCGTAAGTTCAGAGCGACAGAACCTTTAAGAAAAGTGTTGTCACCCAGGTGTCTGCTCTGCTTATGTCCATATGCAAATACTGTCACTTCACTGTTCGTTCCTGGGGGCCCCAGAGTTCTTGCAAGAGACCTCACCACGTGAGACTGACAGCAGAGCTGGGCTGGGCGCTGGGTCGGAGCTCAGGGCAGCTGGGAATCGCAGCTTCTGCGGCTCCGGGCTGTTCCCTCCGTCCCCGGTCAGCTCGTTAAGTTTCCAGTTTATTCTTGGTGACGGGGACCTTTGCCCAGGACTGCAGGGGGAGGTGGGGGGGGGCAGGCTCGCCAGCGACCGGTCAGGGCTGGTGGGCGGGTGTTAGTCAGTCTGAGAATATGATATTTCAGAACCATATGAATAGGATGGGGATTTTTTTGTTTGTTTTTGGTGGGGTTCTTTTTTTTTTCCTGTTGTTTTATTTATTTTGCTTTGCCTCCTAATGAGTTTGAGTGGTGGTTGTTACCTGAAATGGTGGAACCTCTCCGTGACGGATCTGCCCCAGCAAGCACAGCGAGACCTTCTGTCTCCTGTTCTTTTTTTATCCTGCTCTGTGCTCACCTCTGCCCAGCGTCTCTGCTGAGACAGTGACCTTCCGGCGGGATGTTTGTCACATGTTACTATGTGATTTAGGACCAGGAGATCTGACCAGATAAATTCATTATTTGTAAAGGTATGAGGTGTTCGTTATTCTTAAAACCTTAGAATTTTTTAAAAATTTGAAATCCTTAAGTTTCAAATCTTACATTTTTCTCTGTTTTTAAAAAACCTTTTTATTTTGAAGTTAGTGTGTTTTTTAAAAGGCACACTCACGTACCGCCCAGTAAAGTGACCTGATGTTGGGTCATCTTTTTAAAAATTACTTGTATTTATGGGGATAAAGCTCTGGACTTCAAGTAACCTATCAAAGTAAATCCCCGAAGTCTGGAAGCGTCCCATGAAAACCCTAACTTAACAGCTGTCCCACATCCGCGTGGGGAAGACCTTCCCCAGTGGGACACCCAGCATAGAGCGATCGACGGTGAGGAAAAGGCGGCGGATATGACCAGACGGGAGTTGGGACATGCCCTACAAGTGGGCGGCCAGAGGGGAGGGAGGAGGGAGGGAGGGAGTGAGGGAGGGAGGAGATGCAGGGGCTGACCTCTGACCTGCTCCGAGCAGCCTCTTTCCTCCGAGTTGGTTGCCTTCCATAGGGTTCAGCCCCCGGAGGACTTTTTGGTGATTGTCTCTGTGGTGGTAGCATTTCAGCCTGGTAACCCCTGGACCCTTTATAACCGTATAACGTGGCAGCCATGTGCTCTCCTAGCAAAGATAGCGCGTGGCCTTTTCTAGGGCTCGTCGGAGAGAAGACGCCCCGCCGCCAGCTCTCCCAGGAAGGCGGCTTCCCCCTGGGCCACGCGCCCCGTGCCCGCCGGCCCTGGGTGCCGAGGAGGGTTTCAGGGGCCCGGCCTCTGGGTGCTGAGACCACGCTGAGCAGGGTCAGGGGTCAGCCCAAAACGCGAATCCCAACGCAGCTCAGCTTCCCTGTTGTCTGGAGTGTTTGGTGGGCGTGATTGCATATTTTTATGCCGGCACAGCGTGCTAGGATTTTACAAATGAGCGGCGTGTGACCCTCGCCCACAGCCTGCGTGGGCCAGAGCCGGGTGCCCGTCTGCCTCCGCCCGGGGCCATTTGGGGCTGGGTCCGTCTTTGCTGTGGGGCCTGGACCAGGGACGATGTCAGCAGCAGCCCTGGCCTCCTCCCACCCGATGCTGGGAGAACCCCACACCCAGTTGTGACACCCAGAGATGTCCCCAGGGAGGGTCGAGAACCCTGGGTCGACACAGCTCGCCTTCTCCCCACAGCCCTCGCGCACGGAGGACTGTCTCCCGCCCAGCAGGTGCTTTGAAAAGGGGAATTTATCGTAAAGTGATCTTGGTCACAGAAATGCAGCCGGCGCGTGTGCATGCGGACACACGTGTGCCTGCGCCTGTCAGCGCTGGGAGGGGCGGTGGCGGAGGGGCCGTGGCTTAGCGGCTTTCCCTTCGTTTTGCAGCTGACGCACATGGGCGTGAACCCCCTGGAGGCCGAAGAGCTGGTCCGTGACGACGACAGCTCGGACTTGGAGTTCATAGTCTACGACTCCTGGAGAATATCAGGCAAAACGGCAGAAAACACCTTTAATAAAACCCATACATTCCACTTCCTGTAAGGCCCTTTTAAAAACCCGAGGGCCAGCCACTCACAGACCTTACGTTGCGTTTGAATTAGGGGCAGAAGTTGCTCGATGCTGCCGAGGTGCCGATCGGGAGCCGTCGCGTAGACTGGAAACCGGTGGGAAAGCCCAAAGTCTTGGTGGGGGTTTAGCTGCGGCAGGAAAGGCTGAGGGCAGGACCTCCTGGCGGTGAGGGACCTCGAGCCCGTGCGTCCGGCCCGCTTTGTCTCATCTGTGAGGTCCTCTGAGGGAGACGATGCCTCTCGGCACCGTGAGACGAACACGTGTGAAGTGCGTGTGTCCCACGTTCCCTCTCGGGTGGTTCCTGTCCCGTGTTTAAAGGCTGTTTGAGTCACTGCCATGTGACCTGCCCAGCTCGGTTTGGGATACGGCTCTGATTCTGAAGTTTTTCTCTCTCCCCAAATGCACCCATTTCTGTCTTAACTCCCTGCCCAGCCCGATGGGGAAACCGTGTGCACCCATTTCTGTCTTAACTCCCTGCTCAGCCCGATGGGGAAACAGTGTGCATACTCCGAGGCTCTTTGTGAGACCGATGCAAAGAGGGGGGTCTCGTTCCGGGAGGCCCCTTCCCCAGGGCCCCCTGGTTTCTTCCTCTAGGGGCGGGGCCTGGGCGTCTGTCCTGAGTCCCCTCAGAACCTCGAGGCTGTGGTGTCTCAGGTGGGAGGCTGAGGGGCCCGTGGGGGTCTGCGTGGGGACCGGCACCTGCCGACCCCTTTCTCTGTTCGGGCGCGGAGGCCGGGGCTCTTCTCTGGGAGGGAGTCCGGGTCTTTGTTTTGCTGCTGAAGGCTGGGCTCCGTCAGGTCCTGGGTGTCTGGCTGGCCTTGGGCAGTGTCGCCCTTCATTCACCAGCCGGCCAGCTCCCCCGGGTGAGCCCCCTACAGCCCCAGGCCGCGGTGGCTCTTCCTGGGCCTCGTGTCCGCCCACCTCCCAGCGGGCGAGGCTTGTCCTCAGGCCCCAACCTGGGGGTCTCCAGGAACCCCTGCAGCGGAGCCGTGCGTGTGGGCCAGGTTTCCCCGCTCGCGGTGTTCCAGTCCCCACGTGGGGCCCACAGGGCACGAGACACACCTGCCTGCACTGTCCTTCGGCCGCTCAAGTGTCGGGGCCCCAGGGGTCTGACTTCTTGGGGGCTTGGCCTCTGCCTGATGCCTCTGTGGCTGTAGCGTCCGCCTGCGGGGGGCCTTTTGGGAGGCGGGGACAGGAAGCCCGGGTCTCTGCTCGAGCAGTTAGCCTAGACCGGTGTGCTGTGGTCCCGCGGTGGGCCTCCCCGCACACCTGTCCGAAGGCTCGTCCCCACGGGAGCCATCCCCTTCCCCACGTGCGCATCCTTCCCCGTCCCTGCCAGACGGCAGCCGTGCAGGACCAGAGGCGGGGTCAGCGACTGCTGCTCAGGGCCAACGGTGCAGGGCGAGGAGGGAGCCCGGGCGAAGCAGAGCGGGAACGTGTCCCAGGCCCGACAAGGCCTGGTCTGGTGGCGCTCCCGCCTCTCTGATGCCGGTCCGGTCTGAGCGCCCCGGGGGACCGCTCTTGGCAGTGAGTGAGTTTATTTAGAAATGAACCAAAAAGACCTGAGAGCACCTTTTCCATTAGGTTGGGCTCCATCCAAGGAGAGTGCCCTGTGCCAAAGCCGCGCGCCGAGCGTCCCCGGAGGATCTGTGCGTTGGAGAAGGAGCGGGAGATGCCCGTCCAGGTCTGTCCTCAGTCTTGCATTTTAAAAGCCCCGGACGTGGAAATAGCCATGAGTACAGTGGACATGCAGTTTGGCCATCTTCTCTGGCCGCTAGGGTCCGGAATCACTTAAATAATCGTGTTATTTGAGTCTCTAAACCAGGGGTGGGCAAACTTTTTGACTCGAGGGCCACAGTGGGTTCTTAAACTGGACCGGAGGGCCGGAACAAAAGCATGGATGGAGTGTTTGTGTGAACTAATATAAATTCAAAGTAAAGGAGCGGAGGGGAGAGCAAGAGAACCGGATAGAACAGCCGGATCCGGCCCGCGGGCCGTGGTTTGCCCAAGGCTGCTCTAAACCTCTTATTGGATTGACCATTTGTCTTGGTCTTAACGCAGCCAGTACTTCAGGTCAGTTCTAAGCCAGGGTTTCTCAACCTCCCACAACGCGTGGGGGCGGAGAGTTCTTGTCCGAGGGTCTGTCTGATGCATTTGGGATGTTTAGCCGCGTCCTTGGCCTCTTCCCACTGGATGCCAGTAGCATCTTTCCTCCCCACCCAGTGATGGCAGCCACGTATTGGCACGTGTCCCCAGGGGCCAAGCCACCCCAGTTGTGACCGCTGTTCTAAAGTGCCCTCTTGCGACGTGCCGTTTATGTTCACCCTGAAGGTGGTTGGTTTGGTCATGGTACTCCTCGTAAAGAATTAATGTGGAATGTTCCTGAAAAGCTCTGTAAGTTTTAAGACGGCGAGAAACACCGCTAGCCCGGGAGAGACGCTTGGAGGAGTCGCATGGGGAAGGGCCGGAGGTTCGCCACGCTCAGCCGGCTTGATGACGACTTTATATTTTCAGCTGAAAAGAATGGAAGAATCTCAGCAGGAAGCCACAGAAAAGGAAGTAGAAAGGATCTTAGGGTTGCTGCAGACATACTTCCGAGAAGATCGTAAGTATGATGCCGAGTTCCAGGTGGAGCGGTCTGTCTGTTAGAGGTGTCCGTTTCAACGAGAAGCCGTTTTTATTTAAAAGGCATTTTCTTTTCTTTTTTTTACCTTTACTGTTGAAAGGATTACATACGTTTCCCTTCCCTCCCATCGACCCCTTCTCGCCCGCCCCGTGAAAGGCATGTTCGGTGATACGTCATGTTTGAGTCATTTGGATCCTTTTGGCATGCATATTTAATAAGGCTTCTCCCCTTTAGAGGTTCCACTGAGAATGTTGGTGAAGCAATTTTTTTCTTTTTAAGCAATAGGGTGTTTTTCTGTAAACAGTAAAACATGCCATAGACGTGAGATGAGTCAACAGTTCCCATCCAGCCTCTGCTCTCCCCCCGGAGGCAGCCGCCTGTCACCGTGCTGGGCCGATTCTCAGATGGTCTCAGAGTTATGCCCGTCCTACGAATAGGCACATAGTAGGATGTTTTGTGGGGTTTTCAAAGCTGATCCCAGTGCACACATCCTTCTGCAGCATGACTTGTCCGTGTGGACACGTTCCTCTCAGTGCCCGGGGCCCCTTGTTCTTGTCCGTGATCCCCACTGCACGGCTGTGTCGTGGACACGTCCGCCAGCCCCTCCGCAGTAGGCGAGTGAGTTCTCCACAGCCTTTCACTCCCTGTAAATGGCGAGAGTGAAGAGGCGGGGCCTGCCTCTGTCCACAGATGCCAGTATTTTTGTAGGACAGCTTTCGGGGGCGGGCCCAGGGGCCATGCCTGGTTTTAACAGATTTGCCACACTGCCCCCCGAAGGGTCGTATGCGTTCACACTGCCACAGCAGCACGGATGTTGGGCTTAGCGGTGAGCAGCCACGCCCCGTCCTAAAGAATTTCTCCTCCTCTCTCTGCAGCCGACACCCCTATGTCCTTCTTTGACTTTGTGGTCGACCCACACTCTTTCCCTCGAACGGTGGAAAACATCTTTCATGTCTCCTTCATCGTGAGGGTAAGACATATTTCTCTGATTGCTTTTATGAGCTTTTAAAAAATAAATAATAAAAACGGTGGAGGGAGCTGGCAGAGAGTTTGTACGGAGCAGTGTGAATGTAGACCCACTGCGAAAACAGGAGGCAGAGACAACGGCTAAAACAAGTTCAAAGTTTAGGTGCTTGCTTTCCGTTTAGAATTTTAGTGGAAGGACTGGCAAACTGTGAACATGGAACTATGGCTTAGAGAGCCCTGTGGTGTCCATGTTACACGCCCCACATTCGATAGCTGTCGTGTTATGTAAGAACCTCCTTGTCTAGGGGCCTCAGGGGAGGGCCAGGTGGTCTATCACGTTCTCCCATAAAAGCTGATACTGTACTGTGCGAGGTGGGCCGAAGGAGGTGTGCGAGGTGGGCCGAAGGAGGTGTGCGAGGTGGGCCGAAGGAGGTGTGCGAGGTGGGCCGAAGGAGGTGTGCGAGGTGGGCCGAAGGAGGCTTACGGTGTGAGAGCCCTGGATGATTATTTGTTGTATTTTCCACATAAACACTGGCAGTCTGCTTTTGCCCACCCTGTGTCTACAGAGAGTGATGAAGTGGGTGTGGCCACACTCAGTGGGTGCAGTTGCGTGAGGGGCATGGAGGAGGTCTCGGTGGGTGCAGTTGTGAGGGGCACGGAGGAGGTCTCAGTGGGTGCAGTTGTGAGGGGCACGGAGGAGGTCTCAGTGGGTGCTGTTGAGTGGGGCACGGAGGAGGTCTCAGTGGGTGCTGTTGAGTGAGGGGCACGGAGGAGGTCTCAGTGGGTGCTGTTGAGTGGGGCATGGAGGAGGTCTCAGTGGGTGCAGTTGTGAGGGGCATGGAGGAGGTCTCGGTGGGTGCAGTTGAGTGAGGGGCACGGAGGAGGTCTCAGTGGGTGCAGTTGAGTGAGGGGCATGGAGGAGGTCTCAGTGGGTGCAGTTGTGAGGGGCACGGAGGAGGTCTCAGTGGGTGCAGTTGTGAGGGGCACGGAGGAGGTCTCAGTGGGTGCAGTTGTGAGGGGCACGGAGGAGGTCTCAGTGGGTGCAGTTGTGAGGGGCACGGAGGAGGTCTCAGTGGGTGCAGTTGAGTGAGGGGCATAGAGGGGTCTTCAGCAGTCTTGTAGCTCTAAGCGAGAAATTGTTGTAAAGTAGGTAACTGCTATGGAGGTTGCTTAGACTGTCTTTGTCTTATGGGATCGCTTTCCAGCACACGTAAGATGAATGTGATCTTAACCGGAGACAAAAAATCTTGCATTAACTAACGTTTTCCCAGAAATGCTATCAGGCCTATTTTGTCAATGGTAAATGATAGAGTTATGCACAATAAAATGTGAGTATGCAAAAAATACATATGTCGGTTAGAGGCAGACAGTTCAGTTCACGAGCCCCTGGGGCGGAGGCGTGTCGGTAGGAAAGCTGAGCGGCCCGGAGGCACTGAAAGAGGAACGTTCAGGTCTTGCCTCACTGTTGTTACAGTTTCCTTGTCTGAGATACAGAACTTTCTGAGTAATTTTTTTATCCAGTGGTTATGGGCTCTAAATTGTAGTCTTCTAAAGTCATTCTTTTGTGTTGTAGGATGGTTTTGCAAGAATAAAACTTGACCAAGACCGACTGCCAATAATAGGTAAGTGATCCTATGTTCAGAAAAGTTGGTTTTAGAGAAACTTTATTTGGTACTAGAGTTTATGTGTTTTACTAAATGTAAGGGAGTTTGCACTTTAGGAAACAAACCCTTGTAAGGCTGTATCTTGCTCAACCGACTGAAAATACTGAGAACGTGGCCGTAGTTTAAGACAGTGGGTTCATCTATATCATTGATTTCGTTCAACATCTGCTGCCGTCAAGATGAACAAGAAATCATATAATTTCCCTCAAATTTTAAGTTAGAAAGTTGGTGATTGCAGTTATTTTTGTCGTTTTCTTTCTATTTTCTCCCTGAGAGGATCCTTCATTGTTGGTTGAGTGGCTGCTCCTGTTAAGGACTCTGGTAGAGACGCCAGGGTGCAGCCCTGTGGTTGCTATGCAGAGATGCAAGGTTTCCCAGTGGCAGAATGTGTTACTCGACTGCATTTTTTAATGGAAACAAACGGGTGACTTGCTGCTATAACAACATTACAACTCAGTGATATATAAGCCCCAACCAGTAGGCAGTGTTAGAATCATCTCGATACAGGTTTCCTTCCTGTTACTCATCCGTTCCTGTGTAGCTCACCTCTTCTGATTGAATAACCTTTGAAAACTTTTGTCTTTCAAACAGAGCCTGTTAATATTGAGGAAAGTGAGGGCATTGACCAAAACACCCAAATCAGGAATCAAGGGATTATAGCTTTGAGTTACCGCGACTGGGAGGTAAAGCTCCGCCCATTGCCCACAGGTGGTCCTGCCTCGCCTTGACCTTGACCTCGACCTCGACCTTGTTCGTAAGCCCGGTGCCCACCTGTTCTTTGCTCTGCAGGAGATTGTGAGGACCTTTGAGATCTCGGAGCCCGTGATTGTCTCCGGCCCGAGCCGGCAGAGCCTGAGTGCTGACGGCAGCTGAAGGTAAGGCTCCTGGGGGCAACCCGGGCCTTTAGCCAACGCTCCTGGGCGTCCGACCATCCCGTTGGGCACATTCTGGGGAAGTGAGGGTCTTGCTGCCCATTGGCTCCCTGTGTTGGTGACAAAGGCCGGGCAGGCCCTGTGGTTGGTCCCCTCTTTGGACCAGGGGCCTTGCTGATCTTCAGCTGGGCCGTCGGTAGAGGCAGAGCAGTCAGTTCCTGGCTGGGCTTTTTTAACCCTAGCGTGACACATCGGTACATCCGTGAATATGGAAGCCTCCCATCGGTTTGGTTCAGTGTCCCGTTAGATTTGCTTCCTTTGTGGGTACAAAGCAGAAAAGGGGGATCACCTCAAAATGAAGTTAGGAAATGGCCATTTCTCCATGAGCGATGCTGAGGGAATTCTGCCTTTCTGTGAAGGAGAGCATTGCGGCAAGCAAGGCTCAGTGGTGATCTGGCTTCTGCAAGCAGCTGTGGGGGCCTCGGAGACCTGGACTCCGCTGGCTCTGCCCCTTTACGATGGCGGGCAAGTCACATGCTCACACTCAGCCACAGTTGCCCTACCGACAGATCTATAAACCTGCCCGTAAAGTGGGAGGTCTCTTTTTCTAGCTCAAGTATTCTGTGATTTTGAGAGTTAAAATGTAAACTCTTCCGTGTGCCTCAGTTAACGGAGCTGCTTTTGTTCTGGGAGCCTGAGGGAGGGGAGTGTGGACGTAAGGTAGGTGTGCGAGGGGTGAACCCGGCCCGTGCACTGAGGAGGGCTAGCTGTAGGTTGCATTATGTATATGAAGTCACCTTTTGATTTATAAACTGTTAACCAGCTATTTCCCCCTCCCCCCTTTTAGGACTCAAATGGATCGTGAGATCCAGAGAGGAAAGCGGCATGTATTGTATATATTGTATGATTGAACATTTTTAAAGGCAGATGGTTTTTAGTAAACTGTAGCTTTTGATAGTTTATGGATTTGTCGTGGTTGTCTTTGATTAAAGGAAATTCACTGCCATGTTCACACATAGTTGTAGTTCCTCTTTATTCTGTTATCAGGAGTGTGTCTTCCTTCCCCAGTCCTGTCCCACGGGAAGTTTTAGATCGGCGGGCAGTGGCCCACACATCATATGGTCCTTGTTACATCCCGGGCTGTGAAGTCAGCTAGTCAGGGCCACACTATTAGGCTGTACCACAGGAAATAGTTTTTGTCACTAAAACGTGGTCAAGTATCAGCAATGTCACGTGACTCAGCCTATGATTTATACACGAGCAGCTCCTCGGTCCTCGCCAAGCCAGGCTGGACCACCTCCCCAGCGAGCCAACCGTGGGTCTGTCTCGCCACAGTCCTCTGTCCATGAAGCTGCTGACCGCTAGAGGGACCACACACGGGCGGACGCAGGCTGCTCCCAGGGCCTGGTCTTTGCTGGGCCTGGGTCTGTGCCCAGTGCTCTGAGTCCCTAGTGGGTTCCTTTTCCCGTTCCCGCTTTCTGCATCAGCCCTTGCTCTCTCCTTCCCTCGTGTCAGAGCTGGAGGGTCTGTCTGGGGAAGGCTCGGGGCGAGCCCCCTGCTCCTCGGTTTCCGCCTTGCCAGTCATCCCTCCCCCTCTCCACACCTACTGCTTTCCCCTCCACCATCTCATCTCATCTCAACAAAACGACCGGGACCCGTAAGCTCCCGTCCTGCCTCCTCTGTAAGCAGGGCCACTTGCGGAAGCGTCCAGTCCTAACCTTGGCCGTTCAGCACCTCCTCCCACCACTCTGCTGAGGCTGTTCTGTGGCAGGTTTACTGGCGACTCCTTTCCACCTGAGACCCAGTGAACACGTGCTGCGCGTCTGACACTCGAAACCGCATCCGTGTGTCTGACGCTTCCCCTGGTTTTCCTTCCACCATCGTGCTCGCGTGCTAGACGCATCGCATCCTGAACCTTCCCAAACTGACTGCACCTCTCCAAGCAGCTCCCGGAGCTGTAGCAGAGGCTCCTGGTCGGCACGCGGGCTCTGCCACGCGGAGAACAGCCCCACCTTCCCTCCCGCAGCCGGTGCTGGTGTTCTTCCTACTTGGCCGCCTCGGGAGCTGTGAATTCCTCTCTATCCCCACGACCCTCCCTTAATGGGTCACTAACTCGCCCCTGGTCTCGCGATTCCATCTTGCCCAGTTTCTGCCACAGTCACCCCTCTGGTGCCCGCTTCCTGTCTGCCTTCAGATTTCTCCCTTCCTCCCACACGGGACTCCCCGCTGCCTTCAGGGCTGAAAGGCCCTGGCTCCTCAGTGACGGCCCAGCCCCTTGCGATTCGGGCCTCTGCCTGTTTCTGGCTCACTTCCTCCTCTAAACCCGTCCTTCGTTGTTGTTAAATGGCCTGGGTGAGAGAATTGCATGCCATTCCCCCAGTGACAGTGTCCTCCGGGGCTGTGAGTCGCCCCGTCACCACAGCCAGCTGGAGATCAGTTACCCTGGCCCTGCTCACCCCTCAGCCCTGACCCCCCGCTGACCCACTCCGTCTCTGTGTCTGTTTCTATCTTCAGAAATGGGCCGGTTCTGGACATTTCACATAAATAGAATCACTGTGTGGTCCTAACATTACAATTATTTGCTGTTGCTTTTCCTGTCCCCTTCTTTCCACTCGGCCTGTTTCAGACACTCCCCGCTCAGAGACTGAGGGGTACTGTCTTCAGGCCACGGTGGAAAGCTGCTGCTTCGCATTTCGCACCTTTTGGAGATGACCGAGCTTCCTAACCACGCACCTTTTCACTGCTTTTAAAACTGTCAGCAGAGGTTACCTGGACAGGTTGATTAGGGGCCACTTTTCCGTCTTTCAACTTCTAATTGAAAAACAAAAGACCAACGGATGGTGCCATTTTAACAGCAACTGAGGTAACGTCCCAGCCTTTCCCTCAGAGCGCCGAGTCCGAACAGCACCCGCTCTCACCTCAGTCCTGTGTGCGCTCCCGTGGTCATCGGCGCCCTTTCCTGGGGGCTCTCCCGGGCCGGGGCTGTGCCTTCCTCCGCGCGGACGGTGGCTGCTGGGGTGCAGGCCCGCTCCCCCACTGCCCTGCCGCCCGAGGAATTCCCGTCCAGGTGCGTCCTCAGGCCCCAGGCCCCACCGTGCCCTCCTCCCTGGTCCCTGTTCTCTCACTAGCGCTTGTGCTGCAGAATTGGAGGTGTTCTGCGCTGTGCCTTCTGTGGGTGACGGCTGTTCAGAGGCTGGGAGCGGGAGATTAAAATGTGGCTGCGCCCTTTAGAGGGGGCGAGTCTGTTTCCTCTCCCGTGAATCTGGGCTGGCCTTGCCGACTTGTTGAGCAACCCGGTCGGCAGAAGTGATGCTCCGGAGGCCAGGCCCGGAGAAGCCTGTGGGGTCGGACAGGCCTCGCTGAGCCCCGAGTCACTGTGATAAGCTCGGCCCCCACGAGGCCCTGAAACTGCACGGGGAGGGGACGGCGGGAAAGGGACGGCCAGCTACCCCGCCTTAGCTGCTCCTGCCAGGGGCCTGTGGGGAGCAGGGTCCTCCAGACTAGCCCGGCCATCACCCGAGTGTCCCCGAGTGGCTCCGGGGGGGCTCCGGGGGCAGAAACTTGCCCCGCTGAGCTCTGCCTGAACTCCTGATGCAGAATCGTGAGCTATAAGAAGACGGTGGTTTTAAGCCGAGTTTTGTGTTTATGGTTTAACTCCTCCCCGCACTTGGAAACAAAAGTAGGCTATGGGATGTTCCCGCACTAACAACTATGGAAGTACGCTGCCTAAAAGAAACACAATCATCTAGAAAGTTTTGATTTTATTTTCCAGTTGACTCCTCAGAAACGGTGGTATCCTCAAGAGCTGTCTGCGGAGGGGCTTTTTAATGCCGCTCTCTCTGGGCTTCTCCCTCAGAATCGTCACTTCGATGGGTGCCTCCCAGCGGGGCTGTACGAGGGGGTAGGCCGTGATCTGCTCGAACTCCTTCACGTCCTCTCTCCTCACCTGCGCTCTCAGGAGAGGAGGAGCCTGGGCGGCGAGTTTCTGAGCCTCTCGTTTGTGACTTCTTTGCTCTGCAAATTCTCGCCCTCGAATCATGCGATCTCGGTGTCTCTGCAGCTGCTCCTGCACCCATGCCGCCTGGTGCTGTCTGGTTTTAGCTCTGGGTCTTCTCTGGTTTTCCGTCTTTTCGTCCTCCAGGGTGAATGTCTTGGGGGAAAGTGTCTCACGTGGACTCTTCTGAGGAAGCAGCCGATACTTGTGGTCTCGGAGGCCTCTGGCTCGCTCTGCCCGGTGGATGTGTTTCTTTATCTGGTCCAGCTCCTTCTCAGACACTAGGTAGTCCCATCTTTTAGCGTCACCTGTTTTTTCACTCTGTGTCCTGTTCTCCTCTTCCTTCCTGTCAAAGCCACACTTTGGGACCGTAATGTAGTCCCAAGCCCCTTCCAGCATTTCTCGGTATTGTTGACAGCAGTGCTCCTCTGCTGTGGCAGACCGCAAGTCCAAAGACAGTTTATGTTTACGAAGCGTTTCCTCTCCTGCTGAAACTGGACTGCTTCCTCGCGTCTATGGACTGGACGCCACCCACCCGCCTGTCAGAGGGACGTACCCGAGCTGTTCACGTCGGCTGCTCTCGGTCGGAGTCCATGGCACGGATCTCAAGTGGCAGCCAGCCCTGCCTGGCACTCCCGCGCCATGCTCACTGAGAGTCTCTTCACCGTGCGTCCGGGCCTCCTCTTCACCGCCACTCCCCTCCGCAGGGTCCCTCCCAGTTGAAGCCTTGGCCTTCGACTTCCTCGAGGAAACAGAAGCAGTCACTCAAGAGGACCCCTCTCCCGGTCACAGCCACCACCACGTGTCTCCCAGACTCCGTCTTCCTGCCTTTCCAACACTGCCCCTCCCTAGATCAAAAGCCAGTCTTCCACCTGTGCTCACGGAGCCTCAAGAACTTCCGTTTGCAAATGCTCAAATTCCCCTTCCTGCTTCCGCAAAACGTCCTGCTACTGCGTCACCCCATCAGCATGGTGACGTGCGTCAGCCCGCATCGCCTTTGAACAGAAGAGGAACCTTGACTGCACCCCGCTCCAGCCGCCACGGCCTCTTCTCCCCTCCACAGCGTGACTTGAAGCACTTACCTCCGATGCCCTCCGCTTTCCCGCCTCTTATGTTCCTCTGTCCTCTTTGGCTGGGTTTCTGTCCCCACCCCTTCTCTGAGACTGCTCTCATCTAGGCCACGGGCGGCTGCCCCCCGGGCAGATCCGGAGCTCCCACCTCTGTCTTGTCACACTGACCTCAGCAGCTTTCTCTGGAGGTGACCATGCTCCTCCTTGAAATACTTCCCTCTGGCTTCCAGGCTGAGGACAAGGGCATGTGACTGAGGCTAGCTTGGATCCCTCACTATCCCAGCTACTAGCTGAGTGTCCCCAAGTGACTGACTAACCCTCCTTCTCCTCCGACTTCATGGCCATTCCCCCACCTGCATTGCTGGTCCGTCTTTCAGATGTGATGCGGAAGGAGAGCGGAGAAATTGTCACCTGAGATAGAGCAGTCACAGTGAGGGCTGCGGGACAGGGACAGTCTCGAGCATGAACCCGGTGACCTCACAGGGGTCCGGCTCGGGGAGAGGAATGGACAAGGCTGCCTGTGCCAGCCTCAGGCTCAGGCTCAGGCCCACATACCCTTTACTTGACTCTCCCTACAGAGTGTTGTCTTCAGTCTGCCCTTTCAGTCCTGTCACTTCTAACCTCAACACATGCCCCCCCCCCCCCGGGGGTGGTAGCCTCCCCGGCTTCCCCGAATCCACACTTCTCTCCCTCTGCCCCCAGCCGTGTCACACAGTGGCAGTGACCTTTGCACTCTACAGATCTGAGCCCGTCCCTTTCCTGCCTCGACAGTCCGAGTGGCGTCCTAATGTGGTTCCTGATCGCCTCTCAGTCGATCGCAGCCACACGGACCTCCTGTTCCTCAAGAGCCATGCTCTTCCCCACCTGAGTCCTTTCCCGTTCTCCCTTCAGAGCCGCACACGAGGTAGCAGCTCTGACTGCGGCACTTAGCGTGTCACTTCTAGGTTTCAGCTTAGCTGTCACTTCCTCAGACCTTCCGCATACGCGTTCAAATGGAACCCCGTCCTTTCCTGACACTTAGCATAGTTCGTGGTAACGACCTGACCTGCTTTATGTCGTGGTCCCGCGCTCGCCAGCTCAGGGAGGACACAGGCCAGCAGTGGTGCTCAGTGAACCACCACGACAGGCAGAGCACCAGGCCCTTTTCACCTTGGTGACAAACGATCGCTGTGTTACTGGCTCCCAGATTCACGGTCCATGTGTTTCCTCACCTTGATCTTTTCTAGTGGGGACTGGAACCTACTGCAATTCGAGGGTCTTGAGTTCTTTCGGCCCAGGCCAGTCTAGAGGATCAAAAAGAGAAGTTATGCCAGGATTTGGAGAAGGGTCTCAGGAAACATGCTCTAGCATGCGTTGTATTCGGGAATTGATTTGGGACTGACTTTCCATGTTTCTCTTTCCCTCTCCCCCATCTATTTCTAAAAAATTTTTTAAGAAAGAAAAGCTATAAAAGTAAGTAAATACGGATATTTTATGCTTAAATGAAAGAATTTCAAACATCAAGTCACGACAGTGGTTCCTTTCTATTTCATAGAAAGAACTGAATGAAAATTTCAATCTGCATTTTAATCACTGGTTTCCTAAACCCAAAAAGATACTACTTTAAGTCATGCCACTCAGATGTCAAATTCATGTGATATTAATTCAGTCAAAACTGTTACTGCCCTAACCGGTTTGGCTCAGTGGATAGAGTGTTGGCCTGCGGACTGAAAGGTCCCAGGTTCGATTCCGGTCAAGGGCATGTACCTTGGTTGCGGGCACATCCCCGGTGGGAGGTGTGCAGGAGGCAGCTGATCGATGTTTCTCTCTTATCAATGTTTCTAACTCTCTATCCCTCTCCCCTTCCTCTCTGTAAAAAATCAGTAAAATATATATTTAAAAAAAAAACACACAAAAAAACAACAACACAAAAACTGTACAATACGTAGACGTGACTGCATCATACTACCATAACAAGTTCCTAACACAGGACAGGCACCTCATTTTACTGCACTTCACAAATGTTGGGTTTTTGTACAAACTGAGAGGAAGACCCTCCACTGGCAAAAGATGATGACTTGCTTTATGACGGTGGTCCGGAACCTGGCCCACAGTATGTCTGAGGTTCACTGGCCTGTGCTCACTGACTATGAACCAGGCACTGTGTGAAGTGCTAAAAGGCTCCTGTGAAAACAATAAAAGTCTTTTGTTTGACAAAGAAAAATATGCATTTCTTTTTTATATACGTATATTTTTATTGATTTCAGAGAGGAAGGGAGAGGGAGAGAGAGAAACACCAATGAAGAGAATCATTGATTGGTTGCCTCCTGCACACCTCCAACCTGGGCATCGAGCCCACAACCTGGGCATGTGCCTGACTTCCATCGAACCCAGGACCCTTCAGTCCACAGGCCAACGCTCTGTCCACTAAGCCAAACCAGCTAAGGCAAAATACGCATTTCTGAATGCGAGCCTCTCTTTAAGGAATCAGCTGAATGAAAAAAAAACTTACATAAAGAGAATCACTTGGACTTAAAAGTACTTGTCATTTAAATACTATGTTATACATTGTTTCTCTTTCGTGAGAAACTGGGAGGATAAAGAATGTTTATAAGCCAGGGAGATAAAGAATATTTTTGATAAGCAAATCAGGTTGAAACAAATTGAGCAAGACATGAGCGAAAGATGGCCCGAGTTGTTTTTCTGTGATCTATAAAGGACGAGTCTCTGCCAACAGTATTTTTTCATATACCTAATTTTAATTCTTTGTCAAAAATCGTGAAATATGTTTAAACAGTTATGAGAAGTCCTGCCTGGGGAAGATGATGATTCCTGTATTAAAACATTATTATTAACCAAAGTCTGTAGTTTAAGATTCACTCGTGTGGTACATCCCATGAATTCTGACAAATTGATGACAGGAGTCCATTGTAATTACACAGATCTGCCCATTTTAGTTGGGTTTTTGTCATTGCTGAGAATTGTAGTTGAGGTTTCAGTTTCTGTGAAAGGGTTAAGGTCTGTGCCCAGGCTTGTTCTGCATGTGGATCCCCAGTTGCAGCACCATTTTTTGAAAAGACCATCCTTTCTCCAGTGAATCCCCTTTGCTCCTTTGTCTAAGATCAGCTGACTATTATGGATCTACTCCCGGGCTTCGTACTCTGTTCCCTTGGTCTGTGTTCCTTCTCCATTGTTCGATTACTCTAGTTTCATGGTAAGTTTTAAGGTCTGGTAGTGTCAGTCCCCTGACTTTTTCCATTTCTTCATATATTTTGAAGTGCTGCTCAGAAAGTGCGTGTGCCATCGATTGGAACAAGTGGTCATCTGAAGGAGCAAGGTCTGGTGAATACAGCGGGTGGGTTCATACTTCCCAGGCAAGATCTTTTAACGTGTCTTTAACTGGTTTTGAAGTGTGTGACGGTGCGTCATCATGAAGCAAAATTACTTTGCCATGTCTTCTGGTACATTCTGGTCATTTCATGATCAAAGCGTAATTCAAATTGATTATTTGTTGTCGGTAGCGATCAGTATTAATGGTTTCACCTGGTTGTAGAAGCTGATGTTGATGGTTGACCTGGACCAACCCATGATTTTGTGCATTTGGGATTCTCAAAATAAATCCACTTTTCATCGCCAGTCACAATTCAATTCACGCCGTTGAAGCAACATTTTACAGATGACTTTTCCGTTTCCCATTTGTCTTTAGTTCAGTTGATGTGGCACCCATTTTCCTTTCTTTAAAACCTTTCCCATTGCTTGTAAATGATCGGAAATTGTTTGCTGAGCAACGTTTAATCTTTCTTATGTTCACCATAAGCTTCCTGAAGTATTCAGCAGCACTTTTCTTCAAAATAATGAATTAAAACTTCCCGCAAATGCTTTTTGGCACGAAATTCGACATTTTTAAGTAAAAATATCTATAATGTTAACACCTTCAGAAAATTTGACATATGAAGTTTTGACGCTTGTCAATACAACAAAATAGCATACATATCAAATCGCATATATATCAACATATGCGTAACTCCATCTGTTGAAAAATCCGCGTTAACCTGTACACCTAGTGGATTTTGTACATATTTTGTTAGATTTATACCTAATTATTTTGTGTGTTTTTTCTGGTGCTAATGTAAATGGTATTGTTTCTAGTTTCAAATTCCAATCAACATTGTATCTTGCAACCTTGCTATAATTGATGATTAGTTCCAAGATATTTTTATTGATTCTTTGGGATTTTTCATTTGGCCAATCATGTCATTTGTGAATGACAATTTTATTTCTTCCTTCCCAATATCATTCCTTTTATTATTTATTGCACTAGCCAGGAGTTCCAGTTTGATGTTGAATAGGAGTTATGAGGGGACATCCTTTCACTGTGCCTGACCTTACCAAAAAAGCATCTGGTTTCTCACCATTAAGTATGATGTTAGCGGTCATTTTTTGGTAGGTCTTACCAAGGTGAGGAAGTTCATCTCTGTTCCTAGAGTTTTTGTAATGAATGGCTGTTGGATTTTGTCAAATGCTTTTCCTGCATCTACTGATATGATTTTTCTTCTTTAGCTGATTGATGTGGATTAAATTGCTTTTGTAGTAAGGTTAAACCAGCTTTGCTTAACTGAAATAAGTTCTACTTGGTGGTGGTGTATAATTCTTTTATACAGTGTTTGACTCCATTTACTAATATTTTATTGAGGATTTTTGCATCTGTGTTCACTAGAGATATTGGTCTAGTTTTCCTTTCTTGTAATGTCTTTGGTTTTTGTATTAGGGTAATGCTGGCCTCATAGAATTAGTTAGAAAATTCCCTTTTTTTCTATTTTTCTGGAAAAGACTGTAGAGTTGGTAGAATGTCTTCCTTAAATGTTTGATAGAATTCATCAGTGAACCCATCTGGCCTGGTGCTGTTTTCATAGATCATTAATTATTGATTCCATTTCTTTAGATATAGGCCTATTCAAATTATCTACTTCTGTGGGGTTTGGTAGATTATGTCTTTCAAATAATTGATCCATTTCTTCTAGGTTATCATACATATGGGCACAGAGTTGTTTGTACTATTCCTTTATTAGCCTTTTAATGTCTATAGGATCAGTAGTGATGGTCCTTCATTCATTTCTGACATTGATAATTTCTTTCCTAGTTATTTTCAAACTAGAGGCCTGGTGTACGAAATTCGTGCACTTGGGGTGGGAGCATCCTCAGTCCGGCCTGTATCCTCTCGCAGTCCAGGAGCCCTTGAGGGTTGTCTAACTGCTATGGAGGCAGGAGGGGCTCCTGCCACCGCTGGTGCACTCGCCAGCCATGAGCCTGGCTTCTGGCTGAGTGGTGCTCTCCGCGGGAGCGCATGGACCACCAGGGGGCAGCTCCTACGTTGAGTACCTGCCCCTTGGTCAGTGCGCATCATAGTGACCGGTCTTTCCGCCGTTCTGTCAATTTGTGTATTAGCCTTTTATCATATAAGATTAGCCTTACTAGAGTTTTATCAATTTTATTGGTCTTTTCTTTTGGTTTTCTTTATTGATTTCCTATATTCAACTTCATTTATTTTTGCTTTTTGTTCTTTGCTTATTTTGGATTTAATTTGCTCTTCTTTTTCTAGTTTCCTAGGGGCTTAGATTTGAGATCTTATTTCAATTACATGCATTCAGTGCTATAAATCTCCCTCTAAGCACTGCTCTTGCTGCATTCCACATTTTGGTAAGTTGTATTTTCGTGTTCATTTAGTTCAAAATATTTCTCCAGTTCTCTTGAAACTTAGACTCAAGTGTTATCTAGAAGTGTGTTGTTTAATCTCAAGCATTTTGCTATTCAGCTGTTACTAGTTTTATTCCATTGTGATCTAAGAGCATACTTTGTATTATTTCTATTCTTTTAATTTGTTAAGGTGTTTATGACCCAGAATATGGTCTGTTTTGGCCAATGTTCCATGTGAGCTTGAGAATAATGTGTATTCTGCTATGTTCAATAAACTATTCTGTGGATGTCAAGTTAGATCCAGTTGATTGATGGTATTGCGTTCAATTATGTCCTTATTGAGTTAATGCCTGACGGATCTGAATTACTGAGAGTGGTGAAGTTTCTATTACAGTGAACTCATCAATTTCTCCTAGCAATTCTATCAGTTTTTGCCTCACATATTTTGCCTCTCTGTGCTAGGTGCATATACATTAAGGATTGTTTCGTATTCTTGGAGAATTGATCTCTGTATTATGTAATGCACCTTTTTCTCCCTAATTTTCCTTGCTCTGATGGTTTACATTGTCTGAAATTAATGTAGCTACTCCAGCCTTGATTAGTCTTAATATATCTTTCTCTGCCTCTTTACTTTTATCAGTTTAAAATTTAAATGGGTGTTTTGGGTAGATAATATATAGTTGGGCCTTTTTTAAATCTAGTCTGATAGTCATTTTATTAATATGATGTTTAAAGTGATTGAAAATCAATGTAGTTGGAATAATTAAAAACAAAGTTAACTGTTGCTGGCAATTTTAAAATAAAAGGACATTCTAATAGTGCTGCCACTCCACCCCCAGACGGGGCAAACTAATGAAGGTTTGTATTTTCTCATTTGGGCCTCAAAGATGAAACGGTCTCTGATCTTCAGCAAAATAAAGCTATTCAGGAACTGCTGTCCTACATAAGTCCAGACCGAGTATCTGTTGATCTCTTTTCCTCTTCAATTCTCTTTAATCACCTTTTCTTCCTCCTGTTTTTAACTAGTTGTATGACCCTGGGCAAGTTATTTAGCCTCCCTGGTCTGTTTTCTATGCTGTGAACTGTAAGGGTCAAATGAGTAAAAGGTATGCCTAGGACTTTGGACATTATCGTTATTCAAGACTGGTGGTATGCCCTGGGGTGCCCGGGCTGGGGGTGGTGTAGGGTGTGGGATAAGGTTGGGACTTGAAAAGGACAGAAGTGAAGTGGGACAAGAATGTAAGGCTGAAAAGCCCCGGACCCCGTACTCTTGGTATTGAGCACGGCATTCTGCTGTTACATTTCACAGGCCCTTTCATTCAAAATGAGAGCCGAGCCAGGAAAGAACTGGGAAAAAGCAGATCTGTTATAATTGAACAAGATGGATGAAGTCTGTCTTAAGAATATGGTATCAGTAAGGAGCTGGAGCGGAGAAGCCTAGAGGGGCCCTGAAAATTGGCTGTACCCTACATTCCTGCCCCTTCTGTTGTTCCCACAAGTGAGCTGAGCAACCTAACAGGCCCAACTCTTCACCTTAACCCGGCACATATCCAGCAGGGTGGGCCTTGGGGTCAAGAACGTTGAAACTGAGCTCCAAGGTTTACCTGCAGGGGTCCTCAAACTACGGCCCGCGGGCCACATGCGGCCTGCGAGGACATTGATCCGGCCCCCGGTGCCGCTGCCTGTCCTGCTTAGCAGCCCACTCGTCCCGGGCCTAAAGTGCGCATAGGAATTTGTTTATAGTTTTTTTTTTTAAACTATAGTCCGGCCCTCCAACGGTCTGAGGAACAGTGAACTGGCCCCCTGTTTAAAAAGTTTGAGGACCCCTGGTTTACCCGTTTCTCCACGTTTCAGGAATTCACTTTTTTTAAGTGCTGCAATAAGAAAACGAGCTTTATTACGGACTTGGAAGGATAGGACGGGCAGGCTGAAATGATCTGTGCGCACAAGGTAGAGATGAAGGAATATTACCTTGGTGGACACTCATTTTTATACTTTGTCCCGGCCTGTTCCTCTCTAGAAGGTCCTCTTAGGACAGGGCTTGCAACTGGAGGCCCACGGGCTGAATATGTTTTGTTTGGCTGCACTGTTCAAGAAAATTCTTTTAAAGTAACATTTTAAAAAATCGTATTAAAAACTCTAGATTTCGAGCTTTTCTTTACAAGTTATGGTGACGCTGGGCTTCTAGTGGCCCGAGGCGGCGGCGGGCTCTGGCCGGTTCCTTTAAAAGCGTCAAGTATTCAGGTCACCTACCCGGCCACTGGCAGGTGCCCGCAAGCGGACGAGTCCGCGGGCACTGACGCGAGTGCCCGCTGGTTTGCAAAAGCTCGAGTTGGTTACATGGCGGTCAGGGACGATCTGAGACGGTAACTTTCAAAGCGAGACCTACAGGGCCTCCGTCTCCTCCTCCGTCAGATGGGCAGCCGTCGGGAGGGGCGGTGATGGAGTCTGCGAAGGCAGCTGGGTGCGCGGCTCCCATCCCGCCGACGCCCCGAGCGTCCCGGCCCACCGGGGACGGCACCGGAAGAGGCGCCGGGCGCGGGCTGGGCGCGGGGGCTGCGGCCAGGGACGCGCCGCCGGCTGCGCTGCGCTCTGCCCCGCCGCGGGCCCCGCGCTTCACTGAGGTCGCCCGGCGCCGGGAGGCGTGGCCAGCGCGCCCACCCCGGCGGCGGCCATGGCCTCGGTGGTGGAGTACAAGGGGCTCAAGGCCGGCTACCACTGCGGCTACTGCGACTCCGCGGCGGGCAAGGCGTCCTGCGGTGAGTGTCCCGCCTCGCGTCCCGCCCGGGCCAGCCCCGCGCGGGGAACGCACTGCCGGCTCCCCACTCCCGCTTCCCCTTTCCACTCGCTTCTTCCCAGACCGTCTCCTAACGCTCCGTCCCCGTCTCACCCTCACCGAAGATGGCGGCCCCTGTGCGGGAAGGGGCAGCTGTAGCCGAAGACTGCCTGCCCGGGGCCAAGATGGCGCGGGCGACGTCAGCGCCTCCGCCTGCGCGAGGCGCGGTGCTTTGTGGGGCGGCCGCGGGCGCCGCGGTACCTTGTGGGGCAGCAGTGGGGGGGAGGGGGCCGGCCTGAGGCATCCGGGCGGCGTGGTGCATTGTGGGGCGGCGGCGGGCTGAGGGGCGCTTGGCCAGAGGCATCCGGGCGGCGTGGTGCATTGTGGGGCGGCGGCGGGCTGAGGGGCGCTTGGCCGGAGGCATCCGGGCGGCGTGGTGCATTGTGGGGCGGCGGCGAAGCAGGCGGGGGGCGTCGCGGCCATGGCTTCCTGCGCCGCTCTGTCGTCCAGCCTGGTGGAGTACTTCGAGGGCGAGGACTTCTACCGCTGCGGTTACTGCAAGAACGAGTCGGGAAGCCGCTCTAATGGTGAGCGGGTGAGCGGGCGGGCGGGGCGGGCCGGGCCGGGCCGGGCCGGCGGCCTCGGCCTCGGGGCGGTCTCGGGGTCGCGGCTCGCGGCTCGGCGGGGCCCCGGCCGCCGCCCCCCGCGGCTGTCAGGTGGAAACCGGCCGCACCGGCTTCCGCAGCGAAGCTCCCGTGCCCGTCCGCTCCGCCGCTCTGACGTGCGAGCAGCCAGGACGGGTGGACAGCGCCGTGGCGTGTCGGTGACGCGGGCTGACCCGCGGGTGCCGCCGCCGCTGCCGCCGCCGAGGGGCGGGGGAACATCCCCGTCCGGTGCCGAGAGCGGTGCGCGCACAGGTGCCGGCCCCGGGAACCAATGCCTCCGGGAGAAAACACGGCCAACCGGCGGCCGTCGCTGCTGGCGAGGCCCGGCGTCACCGCCTGTGTGAAACGCTGACCAGGTGCCCCTACGCCCCGCCGTTTCTCCGCCCGCCTCCTGGGCCGCAGAGGCAGCGGGTTTCCCTGGCGCGTCCTGACGGGCCTCCTCGGGGCGGGGGGTTGTCCGTGCACAAAGCGGGGTGGCTGTCCCCTGAGAGCCCTGCCGCGGCGAGTGGAGAAGCTCGGGTCCCCGGAAACCCAGCTTGTGGAACTGGGCTTTCCCCCAAGACGCCCACGTCGGGGGTTCCCTCTCGAAAAGGGGCGTTGGGGTGCCCTGCAGCGGGCAGGATGAGGGCGACCCCACAGCCGCCCTTTTACCCAGGAAAAGTGTTTCGGAGGCGCCGCGGGGGGATGCGGTCCCTGGGAGCGGGGAGGACGAGCTAAGGGGGAGCATGGGGCGTGGAGCGATCCATACACGGAGAAAGTAAACGGGGTGCAAGTGACACGGAACGCGATTTTCTGGAAGAAAAACCCCAGAAGTCCACCAAGGGCGACCCGTGTCAGCCTGAGGGTGTTAGGGACCCCTCCCTTGTTCGGGGTCTTAGAATTGTTACTATGACCTGCGCGATAAGGAAGTTGTGGTCAACGTCTACAACTAGCGTTTTAATAGGTTTTTACGTTATTCTAGTCATTTTACTGCGAGAAAATAATGGATGAAGCTGTCCCGCGTGTGAAGTCTTGTGGGAGAACCCTGCTTTCGACCTTGCCCCTAGAGAGATGACTGCACTTGTGTGATCCTGATTGTAATCCCAATACTCTTTGCAAACCGGACACCCGTCTGTCGGGGAGGTGGGCTTCCTCCCCGTTCCGCGGAGGGTGACATCAGGCCGCGCACGGCTGTTGGGGTTGTGAGCGCGAGCAGGCTCTGGGCGCTGCTGGGTGCAGCCCCGCGCCCCGCAGACACCCTCTGCCCCCCCACTGTCTGTAGGGCGGACGCAGTTTACTGTTACAACAGGAAAACCCCAGCTGCTTTGAACGCTCGTTTTAATGGACCTTGCAGCGTGTCCTCAGAGGCCTCCTGTTTGACGGTGGTGATTCTTTCACTGTATCGGCCATCCTGTAATCACTTTCCTGTTCCGAGGCAGTAGGGTTACTTTTAGTTTTTGTACCTAAAAGGAATGTTATTTCATGTTTTTGTCCCGTTTTCAGTGTAAACATATATAAAAATCAGAGAGTTCATATGCACGAGAAAACATTTGCTTTCTAATTTTTCTGAAGAGACTAGCTTAAGTGATTGGGGATATTGTTTAAAGGTGTGATGTAATCTGATTGCCCTGAGAAGCTGAATTTGTGATGTCATGGAGACTATCGACTAAGCCGGAATTAAATGTGATCACTCTGGTGTGTGTGTTTTTTAATTAAGGAGAATATATCATAATTTTCATTTGTATTATGTCAAACCAACAAGTATAAAATATGCAAACTTTTATTCCTGTGTGACCTAGATTTTCTTTTTTTGCTTCTGTATTCACATTAAAAAAACACACAAAACTGCTTTGAATTTAAAAAGCACAGAGTCCAGCCCGTGAGGTGGCATGTTCCTTGTCTTTCAGGCATGTGGGCGCATTCCATGACAGTGCAGGATTACCAGGACCTGATAGACCGAGGATGGCGCAGGTGGGTGCCGGGGCACAGGGAGGCTTCTCTGTTATACACGTTCTTGTAAGCGAGAGAAAAAAATACTGTTTTCTTTTAAAATGTTTTTCTGCTGTTGGGAAGAGGTTTAAGATGTGTTTTTTTTTTAGCCCTTTATGTAATGACTAGAGGCCTGGTGCATGAAATTTGTGCATGGGGGTATGTGTCCCTCAGCCCAGCCTGCACCCACTCCAACCTGGGACCCCTCGAGGGATGTCCGACTGCCCATTTAGTGGCCCGATCCCAGTAGGATCGGGCCTAAGCGGGTAGTTGGACATTACTCTCACAATCCAGGACTGCTGGCTCCCATCTGCTCGCCTGCCTTCCTGATTGCCCCTAACCGCTTCTGCCTGCCAGTCTGATCACCCCCTAACCACTCCCCTGCCAGCCTGATTGATGCCTAACTGCTCCCCTGCCAGCCTGATTGCCCCTAAGTGCCCTCCCCTGCAGGCCTGGTCATCCCTAACTGCCCTCCTTTGCAGGCCTGATCCCTCCCAACTGCCCTCGCCTGCTGGCCATCTTGTGGTGGCCATCTTGTGTCCACATGAGGGCAGCCATCTTTGACCACATGGGGGCAGCCATCTGTGTGTTGGAGAGATGGTCAATTTGCATATTACTCTTTTATTAAATAGGATTTTGTTCTCTCTTTTTAATGATGTTTACTAGGAAAACTTCAAATATATACATAGAAGGTACATTATGATGAAGCTCATGTATTTATCACTAAGCTTCAGCAGTTGTTAACATTTTGCCAGTCTTGTTTCATTGATTCTTTGTTGTTGTTGTTTTAAGTACGGTGTGTTTTTTAAATCTTTTTTATTTTATTGATTTGAGAGAGCGGGGGGAGAGAGAGAGAAACATCAATGGGATAGAGAACATTGATCAGTTGCCTCCCTCTCACACACACCCCAACAGGGGGTGGAACCAGCAACCTTTTGGTGCAGGGGACGATGCTCAGCCAACTGAGCGCCACACTGGCCAGGGCTCATGAATTCTTTTTGGTCCCGGCAATGGACTGAATGCTTGTGTCCGACCAAACTTTATAGCTTCAATCCTAATTCCCGATATAATGGTATTTGGAGGGTACCCTTTGGGAGGTGATTCGCATAAGGGTGGAGCCCTCGTGAATGAGATTAGTGCCCTTTAAGAGAGAGCTCCCTGCCCCTTCTCCCAGGTAAGCACGCACTGAGAACAGGAGCACTGAGAACAGGGGCCAGGAAGCTTGTCTTCAGGAGACACTGATCTGGGGGCCTTGGTCTTGGACGTCCCGGCCCCTGGACTGTGAGGAATACAGTCCTGTTGTTTGGAGCCACCAGCCTGTCGCACTTCAGATAGCAGCCCAAGCGGACTTCTGCCCCCACAAAATAAATTAAACCAAATTCCAGGTGTCCTGCCAGTGAACCTGTAAATAAGTGGGTTTCTAAGAGAGAAGGGTTCTTTTTCCTTTGCGAGACATCCACAATACCATTTGCTGTACCTTACAAAATTAATGATTCTTTGCCTGTTACCTAGTTTTGATTGGATTTTCTGCTCATCTCAGATGTGTGTGTGTTTTTTTAATAGTTGGTTTATGTCAATCAGGATTTCATTGCATTGCCTTCGATGGCTAAGATTTCTTCGGTGGTTATTTCTGTGTGGTCGATTTTAAAGTAACGGTTAGGTGAAGTTCCTTACACAAGTAGTATGAGCAGTGTTAAGTGCCCTGTGCCGATCAAGAGGCCTGGGGTTAAGCACAGCAGGTGAAACTTCACAACTTCCCTTAAACTTAATAACAACGGAGTTCAACGGTAGACACAGGTCAGGTGCTGAAGGACTTAGTGTCCCTGGTAAGGAACCTTTTTAAAGGCAGAAGGGCACGGCTGACGGCCTTTGTGTTGCACAGGAATGTGATGGCACTTGAGTTTTGGAAATCATCATTTACGTAGCAGAGAAGTGTCTGAGGGGTGACCCGAGAGGCAGAAGACTGGTTCCCGGATGATGCAGCGCTGGGGTGTGAGGCTCAGCAGTGGCAAGAGGAGGGACAGATTGAAGTTTTATTTTATTTATTTTTCAAAATATGTTTTTATTGATTTCAGAGAGGAAGGGAGAGGGAGAGAGAGAAACATCAATGATGAGAAGCATTGATCGGCTTCCTCCTGCACGTCCCCTACTGGGGATCGAGCCTGCAACCTGGGCATGTGCCCTTGACCGGAATCGAACCCGGGACCCTTCAGTCCGCAGGCCAATGCTCTATCCGCTGAGCCAAACTGGCCAGGGCTGAAGGTTCATTTTAGAAGCAGAAAGATTGCTGACAGGAAATAGAGCTCATTAGAGGGAGGAACCTAAGATGGCCCCTCGGGTTCTGGCTCGGGAACTGGACTGGATGTTTGTTTGGCTGCGGCTGCCGTACAATAGGCCACAGATGGGGCAGCTTAGTAAAAATTGGTTTTCTCTCGGATCTGGAGGCTAGAAGTTCAAAACCAAGGTGTCCAGAGCTCTGGTTTCTACTGAGGCCTCTCCTTGGCTTGCACATGGTTGCCTTCTAAACACAGTCACCTTCTGGGGTGCTGGGGGTTAGGGCTTCCACGTAAGGATTTCAGCCCACAAAGTCATGGCTCTGCCATTAACTGAGCTCTAGAAAGCATGAAAGGAACAGGTTGATGTGGGGGTACTTTGTGCTGTTGCACATGGAACCCCCAGGTGTGGCCCTCAACAGGCAGCAGCGTGCCTCGGTCCCACCGCCTCCAGGGCAGTTGTCTCTGCCCTGGTAGTGAGGATCTGGGTGGTAGCTCAGGCATGAAGGGGTGGCAGGTGCTGCTGAGGAGGTGACGGGATCGGCCTGGGAGTGCATGGGTAAGGTCTAGCAGGAGAAGCTGGCCTCAGCACACCCACGTTGCAAGATGTCACTTAGGAAGAGTCACTAAACCTAAATGCGTTTCTGCGCTATTGATTAGATTTTTCCCCAATTAAGTTTGTGCTTCTATAGTAATCTACTTTGGTATATATGAGAAATATGTAAAAATTAACAAAACTATTTTACCGTTTTAGAAGTGGGAGATATGTGTACAAGCCTGTGATGAATCAAACGTGTTGTCCTCAATACACTATAAGGTAAGAGTTTTGATTAATAGAAAGAGGCTTCATAATATGAAGATTATGTGTGGGTTTTTTTAGTAGTCTTGCTTGTTTTAAATGTTAATTTTCATTCTAAGTAGGCCAGGCTGAGGGACCCCGGGGATCAGGCCGAATCTGGCAGTCTGACACCCCCCGAGGGGTCCCGGATTGCGAGAGGGCACAGGCCAGGCCAGGGACCCCACTGGTGCACGGATCCATGCACCGGGCCTCTAGTATAAATGTATGAAAAAATACCCTCTTCATTTGGCAGTGTAGTCAGTGATACCATGAAATATTGGGAAAACATTGGTAAATACTCAAATTACTTTTAGAGATCAAATTTTTATAGGTTTAGCTCAGGGCTCCCCCTGTCCTAGCATAGAACTTCACACTGCGTGCATTCTGGCAGTGCTAGGTGGATTTGGGGGAAGAGGAGCAGCAGGAGGGCTCAAACCTGAGCTGCCACATGCATTCAGAGTCCACTGTTCTTCACCAGAAAGCTTAAACTAAAACGTCTTATTTCCTGCAAAGTATTCAATTTCTCATCATCTTTTGGGTTTGCCCTCTGCCCCCTTCACCACACCCTAATATGAAAAGATTTTCTCTCTCTGGCCAGGTAGCTCAGTTTTGTTGGTGCCTATCTTTGTGGCAGGCCCTCCTCAAGGGTCTGGCAGTTCCAGCTTTCCAGGGTCCCGTTGGGAATCCCGTGTCCCTGTGCGGGTCTTGCTCCCTGTGGGCTTTGAGTAAGGGATCTGGCTGGGCTGTTCTGTGGGGTTCCCCAGTGTCAGTGCTTTCAGGTCTGATCACACTGGGGGAGAGGCCCTCACCTCCAGGAGGTCTCGGCGCAGTCGGTTGCTCCCCGCGTGCTGTGGCCCTCGCGTAGGAGGCTCTGTCTGACTCTCCTGAAACGGCAGTTTTCTGCTGGGCTGTGCGGGCGTCCTCTGTGCAGGGCGGGGGCGGGCACCTGACATCCAGCTGCTTCCAGAACCTGCTGTCAGGGCTCCTCCTCGTTGTAGGTGCCCCTTCTAGCATGTCCCTGTGGTGTCTGACAGGCATCAGCCCGAGGCGTGGATGGGCGACGCAGAGACAAAGGCACCCTTTGGGCTTCTCTGACGTTGGCTCAGGCTAACTTCCTTTGGTCTGCTCCATCACCTACCACTGGAACTTCTGCTTTCCAGCTGCCAGCGTTTCTCCCACCCTCTTTTTCCTAGTGTTTTATGTCTTTTTCCTCTGATCCTTAGTGTTAGGGAGATTTGAGGTGAGGTTAGAGGCTACATTACGCCTTGTCTTTATCCAGAAGTCCCAGGCATAAGCTTTGCCTCAATATACTGGATACTGTCCATACTGGTTTATTTCTTCAGAGTTTGAGTTCATTTTTTAAATATTTGTTTTGCTTTCCTAGGTGCCGATCTTTACAGTTTCAGCCATCAAAATCTCACAAGAAGGTTTTGAAAAAAATGTTGAAATTTCTGGCTAAAGGGGAAATTTCCAAAGGAAGTTGTGAGGGTAAGATGAGATGGGGTCTAAAAACTGTTGACTTTAAAATGATGTCTCTTTCCAGGGTTCTCACTTTCGGTCAGGGAACAGGGTCCTCACCACAGTCAGGTACCACTGTTTCTATGACGACAGTTACTCGTGAGCAGCTGTGACTATTCCCTGGCCCCACAATCAAGGGTATGGGAAATGGATGCGAGGGCGAGTCTTGCTGGATGTAAGATTGAGGGTCTTTTTTGAGACACGATGTTCTGGAGTTTATGGGAATTGTAGTTTTCATGGCGCTTTGACGACTCTTCTCTTACTTGATCCCCGTGATATCCTGTGAAGGAAACGGGAAGGTTATTGCTCTGGAGACCGGTGCTCATGTGCAGCCTGCATATGATTGCAGTCCCTTTGACGGTTAAGTGAGACTGACTTCAGGCCTGAAGTTCTGTTTCTCACTTGTCTGATCCATTTTGAATTATGTGGGAATTTTTTTTTAATGCGTGAATTTCTTAAAGATAATTAGTAACATTTAATTAACTGTGGTTACAGATACTTGGCATTTTCAGTTTTGTTACTTAAAAAACAAACAAAAAACCCTTTTCTTATAGGCAGTGCCTAAATACATAGGTAAGAACTGAGAAGGCACCCATTCTTCAAGCTCTTGCTTCCTTCTGCCCTAGGAAATGCCTTATCTTGGAGCCTCCCACCCCCGTCTTAGCCTGTTAACTTATTCCCCAAGTATGCTTTGGTGCCTACAATGTCCCAGTCCCTTTTCTAAGCACTGGAGAGGCAGTGGCCAGCAGGACAGGTACGTTCTTTGCCCTCGTGCACTGTCCCTGTGGACCAGGATTCAGGACAGGTTGGAGCTGGCTGGGCAGAGCCGGACAGCAAAGAGGCCAGAGGCTCAGGTCGTGGAGGGTCCGGGGCAGTGGGGGCTTTGGGAGCATGAGGGTGTTGGCCGAGCTCTGCTTGGTATTGTCCGTTCACAGTCTTACAGGTTAAGTAGGTTTTGTTGGCTAGTCAATGCACACTGTTCACTGGCTGGGAATCAGGTTCCGAGTTTCAAAAACTACTGTTTAGGTAAGCTTTGAGGATGCTGTTCACTTGTAAATTGATGGTTGCCTGCCCTTTTTATTTTTAATATATATTTATTGGTGGTAGTATTGAGATATCTCCCATTTACCCCCCGCCCCCCACCCCGGTTGTCTGTCTTTTTATGTAGCTTTTGTGCTTGGTTCTTTATTTGACTTGTATAATTTTCTGAGTTACTTACGTCTACAACTGAGTTAACAGGAGTGATGTACTCATTAGGGTAAAGCTGTGACACGGAGACGCCAGAATGCAGGGACTACACAGTGACAGCAGCCTGTCCCTTGCTCACACAGCAGTCGGGGGTGGTGTGCCAGGCTGGCCGTCTGGGGCCGCCCGCCGTGTGTTCCCAAGGTCGCTCTGGTTTTCTCGGATCCTGCCAGTGGGGAGGGGAAGGGATGGAGTTCAGGCACGTGTTTCCTTTAAAACGGGAGGCACCGTTGGACGCGTCCGTTCGGTTGTATTTTGCCGGTGGGAACTTGGTCCCAACGTGCGGGGATGCAGCGCGGTCCCTTGCTGGGCTGGCCCATCCTGGCTGCAGCTCTGTGCTCGGAGGGCGGGGCGGTGGGTTTGTGGACACACAGGAGCTTCTGCTACGGAGGGCAAAGGGACATTGCTCCCCTTCATGTGCCTTCACTGTGTCCGGCTGATGGACGTCGCTGTCTCCTTACTTGTAGATGAGCCCATGGAGCCCAGCATGGAGGATGCTGTCGCCGGGGACATGGCGCTGATCAATAAACTGGATCTGCAGTGTGACCTTGAAAAGCTCGGCGACAGCCTCACAGAGAGCTTAGAGCGGGAAGTGAAGAAGAAAGGAAAAGGCACGAAGAAAGAGGAATCCAAGGAGTTCATTCAGTCACAGGACAGAAACGAGGAGCTGGGCTCTGGGGAACCGTCCCACGCCGTGGACGTGCACACCGTTCCGAAGCCAGGTCTGCCCGCTGTCGCTGACGTCTTGTCAGGTGCCCCCTTGTCAGAGGACCCGGGAAATGTTACCGGGTCCTCTCATCAGCTGGAAATGAGAGTTACTCCTGAATCCACAAGACGGATCTGTTTTATACAACTCAGATCCTGGGTTTAGATGGACAAGTCACATCTTTTTAAAACAGATGTTTAATAACCCTGACAATAGCCTTATCATCCCCAACACATTGGAAAAGCGCTCCATTTCTTCTTACTACCTTAGGCCCTCGAGGCTTGAGAACCGAACCTTTTTAGTGAAAAGATAGGCTAAGCATTTTTATTTTTGGTGTTAAGTGAGACAAAGTAGTTTTTGGTATTATGTCCACAGTATAGACATCGTAAAGTTCTTGTTTATCATTAGTTTTCTTTAGGTAATCATAATAAACTTTAATTTAAAAAATTTGAGATTTTGATATTTAATTTCACTTTTAAAAAGATAAATTTTTTTCTATATTTTCACTTATAAAAAGAATTAAGTTTAAAAATTTTATTAAGCATTAAATGGGTATATAAATGCTTGTGTGCATGTATGTGTATATAATTCTTTTAGCGTTTTATAAAAATAATTTGGATGGTTTTTATGCTTCGTTTCTTGAATTTGTTCTTATATTTAAGAACAAAGGATTTTTAGTACTATTTAGTACTATTTTAGTTTTTCTATGCTACATATATAAAAGCACAGAAAACTGTGTTTTTGTTGAATAGTGTGTTTTTTATGTAAGACTTTCATGGCATTTAAATTGATGTTGGTCTGAGATTTTATCCTAAAAATGAGAATAAACCATTAAAATATTTTGAATGATTTAGATAATTTCCTTCAACTTTTACTAGAGTGATAGGGTTAGTTCTTTTATTTTTATTTTTTTTATTATAAAAATTACTTGTGTATCAGATTAAAAAGCCATTTTGGAGAATTTCAAACAGACACATGAAGACTGAATATTATAATGAACTTCCATGTACCCTCCCCTCATTTGAAAGAGTCACTGACTTACAGTTGATGGTCCTTAGGATTTTTTTTTTTAAATGTATTTTATTGATTTTTTTACAGAGAGGAAGGGAGAGGAATAGAGAGTCAGAAACATCGATGAGAGAGAAACATCCATCCGCTGCCTCCTGCACACCTCCTACTGGGGATGTGCCTGCAACCAAGGTACATGCCCTTGACCGGAATTGAACCTGGGACCCTTCAGTCCGCAGGCCGATGCTCTATCCGCTGAGCCAAACCAGTCAGGGCGGTCCTTAGGATTTTTGTTGTACTGATAGTATTACAGATATCTCCCATTTTTGGTACTACTGTTTCTATGACGACGATTACTCGTGAACTGCTGTTACTATTACACTGACCCATATCAAGGATATGGGAAGTGGATGCCAGGAGGAGTCTAGCTTGGTATAAGGTTGAGGGTCATTTTCAATATGTGATATCCTGGAATTGTGGGGTCCCACATAGTTAAAATTTTTACCTTTTAAAGAGGTTTGATTAAAATTCTGATTAACTGGAGCTGACTAATGCGACTACTCGGTTAGATGGGGAGAGACATACTGTCACCTGCATAAAGGTGTTGTTCACGGAGGGCCTGCCCAGTGTGCTCTTGGGTCAGCACATCTTTCTACCTGGGCTGAGCACGTCTCTGTCCCCAGCGCTCAGAAGTGTGGGCCGGAGGCAGCCATGTCCTGAGCAGAAGACACTTGATTATGTTCTCTACTCACAAAGGCAGAGAGGAAGTAAATATTTTTTAAAAAGAGAGATTTTCAACTGTAAGAGCTGTCCGGAAAGTTCTGTGCCTCTCTACCTTCTCCAGCAGTTCTTGCTTCCAAGGTAGAATTTTAAGATTGACTTCCAGCTCCACACCCGGACCCTCTCCGACACCTGCCCTGACAGCTCACCTGGCAGCTGGATCTCTCTGGAGTCTTGGAGACTTGAAGAAACCTTTCCAGAGCCAAATGTGATTGGTCTCATATTTTGAAATTCTTTTTAGGCAAAGGGGCAGATTTGAGCAAGCCTCCCTGTCGGAAAGCGAAGGAGATCCGGAAGGAGAGGAAGCGGTTAAAGCTCATGCGGCAGAACCCGGCCGCAGGGCCCGAGGCCTTCCAGGCCCCGCAGGAACCACAGGCCAAACCCAGCCGGCCCCGGTCGCTGGAAGAGCTGATGTTCGGCTCTTTACCGGAGGACGCGTCACATAAGTTAGAGGTACTTCGGGGAACGTGCCGTGTGTGGTTTCGCTCTGTTTGTTTTTTGTGGAGTCCCTTGTATATTTTCTCTTGAGGTCATATTAATCCATTGATACGTTGTTTAAACTGGGAAGTTAAAGTGGACTGGATGGAGCAGCATTTGTGTTTACTAAGTCAGCTGCTGCTTGAGAGAAACTTAAGATTAAAAAAACAGGCAGTTTGACTAAAGGTAACAAAGCAAATCCAGGTTTTTGCATGTTTTGCTGCGTAAAGTCTCTGGCTCTCTGTATCCTTTGATTGAAATTTAGTAGTTAAAGTGAAAAAAGCAAAAAACACCTATTTAAATTTCACTTTTGGCAGTTTTGGTTTAGATAGTGAAGAAGAGGAGGTCACACAAGGCGCATCACCGTTGCTATTGTGTCGTCCGGATCTTGGTCAAGCAGGCCAGCGGTTAGGGAGTAACGGAGCAGTGCTAAGTCGTTCTACTGTAATACACTTCTCGTTACTCCCCCCAGCCACATTAGCATGATAGAAATAGTGTTAGAGTGTTCCTGTTACTTTTCCCAAATTGATTTACATTCCAGATTAGGTCTAGATTTTTCCGTATTCGTTTGGTATTTATACCTGTTTTCTAAAACATTAGCCATGATGATACTATCATATTCTCATACATGAATAGTAACTGCTCAGCCTTTGAGTTTATAGTTTAATGTCACCTAAGAACATTTCTTATCACTGAAGATTTGATATTAAAAGCTAACTTTAACACGGTGTAATGTAAACCTTAGGACAACATGTTGTCAGGTGTAACTTGTAACAGCTTTGACTCACACTTCCTGGGCCACTCTGATTTTGTTCTTGACTTTCTCCTTCCCAAGTTGTAACAAAGGAATTAACACACTACTTCAAACATTTTATGAGGAGTCACTTATCTTTTGATCATAAATAGTAAGGTATTCAGGGCACCAGGCTCATCCAACCCAGCTGTTCACAGTAGGCAGCTTTTGTTTTTTAATGTAATGGCCCCCGGACGGATAGAGACCTGCCGTCCACTGTCACGCTTTCTTCGTAGAAGAATTACTTCTCGGGGCCTACGTGACATATGCCTTTTTATTAGATTGCTTTTGATTTTCTGTCTTACTGTCCTATTTTGCTAACCTATTTTGAGTGGTTAGTAACTAATTAATATTAAAATAAATGTGAGCTATTACTGCTTGCAATCACTGTGTTTAACTCTTCCTCATTTTACATACGAGCAATCTAAGTTACACAGGTTAACTTGTATGTTGAGCACGACGGTGACGTTAGGATGTGAGTGAAGGGAATCTGAGTTGAGTCCGCATTCTTAGCCATGTTGTAAATAGGAGCACTGTTGTCTTTCACACTCATAAAGAAAGGTGGTAAGTTTAGCATTAGCAACAGCTCATCAATGTGTCCAAAAAGTATATTCACATTTCCCGAACTTCTGACTGCCTAACCACAGGTGAGTTGCACGCAGCTAGGATGGAAGAGTATGTATTTGTATTTGTACCCTGAGTGTCAGAAGTACCCTGTCATTTACAAGAGAGCAGCTTCCATAATGGGGTCATAGACTTCAGCTAGTCTTAGACGTGAGACAGGGTCCTCTGCCTTCTTAATGAGCCCGTACGTTGGAGAAATAACTTTTTGCATTTACTTACTAACTGGTAGGTTTTTAATGTTAAACTATTGCATACTTACGCATTAATGTTTGTATTGGAGCATTTGGTTCTTTTTGGGCGGGAGTAACTGTTAATGCATTTTCCATGGAATAAGCACATGAATTAATGGACACTGTTCTTAACTCCTTCTGAAGGTGAGGGTGGTGAGGTCATCTCCACCAAGTTCTCAGTTCAAAGCCACAATGCTGGAGTCGTACCAGGTCTATAAACGATACCAGATGGTGATTCACAACCACTCACCTGATGAACCAACTGTCAGCCAGGTCAGCAGGCCAAGCGTCATGTTCTGTGCATACGGAACATTCCCTTCCACTCGACATCCGTGTACGAACGATCGGTGTACTTGTGGGGCATTTTATTGATATTCTGTTGGCAGCGTATCTGCAAAGAGACAGAACTGGATTGACGGACATTCTGAAAGTGCAAATTGTGCCTAGTACCAGTCGTGTGATTTCACGGTGGAAAAGGAACACACAATGAATTACCTTTAATTAAAATCACTCTGTTTAGATGCATTTATCTAACAATAATAGAGGTCTAAGTAAAAATATCTGAGGAAACTGCAAAAGGCTTTACCCTTTATGGTAGGCATACTTTGCACAAAGGTTAATACGCTCTCTCCCCATTTTCAAGTCACGTGTAGAAGGGTTCATTCGTAGCAGCTGCCTTACTCTGTTAATATACTGCCCAGACTCACCTGAGGAGAGTTAGAAAAGTAAGATAGAGTATTTGAACAAAAGTCCTCATTGCTTATAATTTCTAAATCAAATGACCCAGGAAAAATCTGGAAGATGAAACAGCTTATAGCACTTACTTGTGATGACAGAAGGAGCGGCCATGGCCGTCAGCAGCCACACTGACTCCAGGGCGTGCAGAGAACTACGTAGGTGGGTCGAGGGAAACCCAAAACAGAGGAAGATCAATGTCTTGGCCTTCGTTAGTGCGAAGTTAGTGCTTCAGGTCCTGTGCCCATCACCCGCCCAGGACCACTCACCTCCTGGAGAACCCAGTGCTGAGCTTTGGAAGGGGAATTGCGGAGATCTTCCTGGGCCTCACCTTCAGAAGCGCGTCACGGGCGGCCGTGTTTCAATGCGTTTGCTTGTGTCTTCCTTGCTCTGAAGGTGAGGTTAGTCCCTGTCTCCTCTGAGGACCCAGAGTTCAAGTCGTCCCTCAGCCAGTCGTTCTCTTTGTATGTCAAGTATCAAATGGCCGTTCACCGGGACCCGCCCGAGGAGTGTGGGAAGACCGAGGTACCTTGTTCAACGTTTTCCTGGGTGGTGGGCTTGTGTGTGAAGAAGGAATACAACTTCCTTACGCCACTTTATCTGTTAAGTGGGGTGTGTAATACTCTCTGCTTTCAGTGTGTGATGCTGAATATTATGAAAACGCGTTATACATGTCGACATTTTAAATCCTCCGGGAAAAGGATGTGTTCTTACTCGGAGTTCTGCCCAGGAACCGAATGCAGTGTGTGTATCTGTTGTCATCAGGCCGAGTCAGCAGACGTCACTGCGTGCTCATTACCGCCAGTCTTCGTGCCCCAGATCCTGTCTGTGCCGTGTTCTTCCGGCACATGCCTGTGCACAGTTCGATCTGTAGGTCAGGCACAGAGGAGGTGGGCAGCAGTGACTAACAGTAGCGTGGCGCGGTGTAACAGTGACGTGGCGCGGTGTAACAGTGGCGTGGCGCGGTGTAACAGTGGCGTGGCGCGGTGTAACAGTGGCGTGGCGCGGTGTAACAGTGACGTGGCGCTGGGTAACAGTGGCGTGGCGCGGTGTAACAGTGGCGTGGCGCGGTGTAACAGTGGCGTGGCGCGGTGTAACAGTACCGTGGCGCGGTGTAACAGTACCGTGGCGCGGTGTAACAGTGACGTGGCGCGGTGTAACAGTGACGTGGCGCGGTGTAACAGTGACGTGGCGCAGTGTAACAGGGAGTGTAATGAGTTATGTGAGCTTGGTCTTTCTCAGAGCCGAGGGAGGAGCACGTACGCCTGGACACGCTGGACACGGATGATGGGCGTCCTGGGCGGGCGGAACGGCATGGCAGGAGATTGCCTCGTCCGCCCAGAGCGGTGTGCTGTTAACGCCTACGAATTGTCTATTTCTGGGACTTCCCGTTTGGTGTTTTTGGACTGCTGTTGGCAGTGGGTAACAATTCCTGGGGGTGCTGAGGAGCTCTCTGCTCCTATGGCCTGCAGCCCCTCAGGCCGCTGCGCGCTGGCTCCTCTCTCTGAGGGACACCCCTGATTCATGAGCAGATCTTCTCTAGACAAGATGGTAAATGGGGGCTCACTGATAGGCAACATCAAGCCTGTGAGCTGCCTAGCAACCGTCTGTGTAGGGAGGTGTCACTGCTGCAGATGTCCCACCGTGATTGAGGTTATTCCAGGTCCTGTGTCTTCGTGGCAGCTGTTTGCTACAGGAGTTCGGAGCACTTGTTGGGAGCGATGCACGTAAGCAGACCTGCATGCCTCAGGGGTGCGTGTTCAGGGGAAGGCTGTCTTACATTAGGCACATGTGGTCAGACAGTGAATGTGGTCATGACAAGGGGAAGGTCAGCCTGGGTCCGCCCTAACCTGGAGAAGAAACACAGGAACTAATGGAATACTGGGGTGTGCGTGGCTCCAGCCAGCAGGTGGCGCCCTGGCTCCAGGACAGGTCTGCGCTTCCATCGGGTCAGCCCTGCCGGTATGGGGTGCCGCCCTGTGTTTGCATCCTGGGAGGAGGAGACATGCTTTCCTTCTGCGGGTGGTGGAAGCCGGGTGGTAGAAGCCGTGTGCATTGAGGCGTTGACTGTGATAATTACAGGTGATTGGCTGCTTGGGAAAGATTTAACTTTTTTTGGAATTTAACTTAGAGATGCTTTCAGCTTCATTCCCCCTCTTGGTGGTCTCACTCTGTGTATGAAAAGGATAGCTTACCTTTAGAAAGTTACCACTGTATCAGACTGACGGTTCCTTCAGGTGTGCAGACAAACCAGTCATGTGCATAGGCGAGCACTGTTGTATCCATATCTAACTCATACGATGAAGGCAAGCGCTGAGCATTTTGAAATATTTTTCATATATTTTTTAAGGCCAGGGCTAACTTAGCTGAATAAAGTAGAGGGCTTAGGCAGTTATTGGTTTAACTCAATTAAAAAACCCACTTTTTATGAGCAACTTCTAAGTCAGGGTACTTTCATATTGTAATCTGTCTTAAGGCGTGTGAGACATTTACTAATAGTTAAATTACTAAAGCTTTTGAGTCACTTAAATAAGTTAGAGTAGAGGCTCTGTTGTATTCTTAGCATAATGTTAATTTGGGGGGAGATGCAAAAGGGTTTGTGTTAAATAGCACTGGGAACATTTTTCCTTAAAGTTTATTTTGGTCAGTAATTTCCAGAAACTCATCTCAGATCATAAAGCATAGCATCATACGTTAGAGACAGAGGGAACTTAGTGGTTGTGTAGATTGACTCCCCCTATTTGGAGAATTAGGCGATTTGTCCGAGATAACATGGGGGATCAATGGCAGAGTAGTGCCTCCAAATTTAAGTGCCTTATACTGGGCCACGTTTTACCGTGTGACGAAGTTACAGTGGCCTCAATAACGTCTGTAGAATAACTGAATGAAACATCTTCATTGCCAAGATTTTATGTTCTCCGATCGTGTGCAGTGACAGCCCTTCACGAATGCATGGCAGTCCTCTGCCTCCTCCACGTGCTGAGCGGGACTGTCTGCTGATGGGGCCCTGCCCTGGCATTTCCTGTGCACGTGCCGCAGATGGCTGCCTTTTTCTCTGATTGACTCTTTCAGCCTCTTTCCTTTCCCCGTTTGATGTCAGTTGTTAGTTGTCTAGTTTTAGCGCTTTCCCTCTCTACCTTGTGGTCTCTGAACGTGTTTGCCAAAGTATTTATTGAGCACATAGTGTGTGCCAGGTCCTGTTGGAGAAGCTTTGGTAGGTAGCATGTGAGCCAGCAGGCGGGATCCCTGCTCTAGTGGGGCCCTTCGGGGTGGCGGGGTGGTCAGAGATGGTCATTAGCAGTTGGCATAGTGAGTGAGCAGACATGGTGGTTGGCAGGGATGGGTTGAGGAGGAGGAGGGCAGGTACAGGGAGCACGCTGGTGCTAGTAATTGTCCTGGAAACGAGCGCCAGGTAACAGAAGTGGAGGGGTCCTTGTGTGACGGGGTATAAGCACCTTTATCAGCTTTTAGTTTGAATGTCTGAAGTTCTAAGGTAGCTTGGTAACGGATCTCTCATGAACGTATCCTATATAGTAAAAGCCTAACATGCAAATTGGACAGTGAACAACCGGTTGCTATGATGCACACTGACCACCGGGGGCAGATGCTCAATGCAGGAGCTGCCCCCTGGGGGTCAGTGCGCTCCTACAGGGGGAGCACTGCTCAGCCAGAAGCCAGGCTCATGGCGGTGAGCACAGGGGTGGTGGTGGCAGCCTCTCCCGCCTCTGAGGCAGCGCTAAGGAGCAGCGAGCTGAGCAGTAAGGAGCAGCGAGCAGGCGGGTGGTAAGGAGCGAGGAGTCCCGGACTGTGAGAGGGTGCAGGCCAGGCTGAGGGGACCTCCCCTACCCTCAGTGCACAAGTCTCATGCACCGGGCCTCTAGTAACACAACTAATATGTTAATATGCACATACCTGTGTTGTTTCTCCAAATCTGACTAATGAGAGAATTAAGTGGAAAGTTTGGCATGAAATGAATGTTGGTTCTTGATTGACCACCTGCATGAAGATAGGTGTGCCCAGTGCTAAATGGTTTAGACGGAGGGGTATGAAGACGACACCAAACTGCTCGTATGTTTACAGCCTTGTACGTTTTGGGTGAGAGCATGACCGGAAGGCTGAGGCCTCCAGGGTGGCAGTGTGCACTCTGCAGGCACCCTGCCTTCGCTCTCCGCTCCCACGGCTGCCTCCCGTCAGGTTCCTGTGGGAAACGTGAGTTGGTTGTAAGGACTGAATAAAGCAGTGGTCAGCAAACTCATTAGTCAACAGAGCAGCAAACCGCGGCTCGCGAGCCGCAGTTTGCCGACCACTGGAAAGGGAAGGAGCTTGGCTAACAATGATTGGCTACACCTTGGCTGCTAGGATGCAGAAGCCCACCATTGGGAGGCGGCAGGTCAGGGCCACCAGCCCACATTTGCAATCAGAATTATATTTTTCTTCGGTGTTTTGTTTTTGTCTTATTTCAAATATTTGTTTGAATTAAAAGATTACATACGTTTAAATTTTTAATATTAAATTAGGATTAGTCCTTTCAAAGGAAAAAAGTAATATTTCATGCCATTCTGTGTGGTTCATCAGCATGTAATTTTAGTCTTTTTTTAAAAAATTTTATTGATTTTTTACAGAGAGGAAGGGAGAGGGATAGAGAGCCAGAAACATCGATGAGAGAGAAACACCAGTCAGCTGCCTCCTGCACACCCCCCACTGGGGATAGGCCCGCAACCAAGGTGCATGCCCTTGACTGGAATCAAACCCAGGACCCTTCAGTCCGCAGGCCGAGGCTCTATCCACTGAGCCACACCGGTCAGGGCTGTAATTTTAGTCTTTACGTTACTTTTATACCACATAAAACTATAAAAGGTATCATTCGGGGAAGATTTATGTGTGTATTTTCAACGGCTTTATTTGGAGCTGGAGACAAAGGCAATGAGGATGTTTCTGGATTTGTGCTCTGGTGATGGCGGTTCTTGCTTTTGAAGAACTCACTAGGTCAGATTCCCATGACCTGTAGCGTTCCTTGTGCTGTCACACCAACTTGTGGAAATACTCCGCTAGAGTCAGAAGACAGGCCCGGTGCCCGGCAGAGGGCCTGGGACGGTGCCCGGAGCTGCCCAGGAAGTCGTGGGGAGGACCTGCAGCCGAGGTGACTGTCCTCAGCAGCAGCTGGAGAGAAGTCGCAGCCACGGAAAACTACTCAGAAAGAAAACTGGGTTCTTGAAACTCGGGACATGAAGCAAAAGGAAAATTCAAAGGAGTCGGGAGCTCCTGGCGTTGTTTTTCTCTAAGTGAAAGCTGCTTTAATTTCCTGAGCGTTGAGAAAACACCTCCAACGAGGAAGCACCATTTAGTGCGTGCAGAGCTCTCGTGATAGGAATCACCTTGTCGCGAGCGCCTTTGGTCGTGAGCTGCTGTACGTTAGTCTGCTTTTCCCATAGACCTGAGGGGCCGCGTGCTTTACGGCCTCCTCCTAAGGACTTGACAAGTGGGCAGTGCTGCCTGTTGATGGCTGGTCCCAACAAGGAGATGTGTGGTTTTGCTGTGGTCATTCATTTAATACGCCAGAGAGTTTCAGGGAGCTGCTTGCATGATGAAGAAGCAGTCGGTTTTCTTCAGTTAGCAGTTATACAAGAATGTGTATTAACATACGTGATTGTTTACCCAGAGCATAGTTCTGTCTTTAAGAACGTGTAAAAACAGGAATATATTTGTGTAGATCTAGAAATATAAGCTGTAGGTATGTATGTGTACGTAAACATATTTACACACACATGTAAGAGCTTTTCTGTGACACTTCAGAAATAGTTCAAAATTTTATTTTTAAAATGGCTCCCATATTTCTTTCCCTTTGGCCATGGATGAATGTGATTCTTCTACTCAACCAATTGTGTAAACATTTCATTCCTAGCATGTTTCGTCAGTATGGTAGGTTTTGGGGACACATAGATAAATAAGACATCGTCCTTTGCACATTTTAGCTAATAAATCTTAAAATACTTTTTAAAAGTTCTTTTCATAGGTTTGCATTCACATTAAAAATGATCCAATAGTACTAATAATATTAACAGCTATTGGCAATACCTGTCGTGCTGTGGAGATTGTGTGGTCTTGCTTGGAGCCGGTCTGACCAAGTGTGTAAGCGGTACCTATAAGTGTGCAGTCATCTGTCGTGTTGGGCTACTGTAAAAAGCACCCAAAACAACAAAGCTTGCACTTTAAATTTCAGTAGAATGACTTGTTTCATAGCAGCATTGTGAGAATTTAAAATTTTGTTATATCTTGCACTTTCAGAAAGTTCTCTTAACAGTTAATTAATCGAATTGCATATTGATACAATTTAAGAAAATATTCTTACAGTCTCTGTATTTTGGTATTCCCTGGCATCGAGAGCCTATAGGACATTAGTTAATTACGTGGCTTTGGCGTGTACTGTAATATTTCAGTAATATTTACTTGAGTATTGGGGGAGGAAGTGTCTGATACGGGTTTTTTAAAATTTTATTGTAAATTTATTTTTATCTTTATTGTTGAAAGTATTACAGATGCCCCCTTTTTTTCACCATTGACCCTTTCTAGCCCACCCCTGCCTTCACCACATGATGCAGTTTTTTAAATTTTATTATGAAAACTTGAAACATTCGCACAGTAGAGAGATTCGTGTAATGAATTCTCAAATACTCATCTCCTGTCCTCACTAATATAATGTAATGACCAGTCTTGTTTTGTCTACACACTCACCCCATTACTTCCCTCCTGACCCCTCCGTGATTTTTGAGGAAATCCCAGACCTCATGTAACTTCACTGTGCCACGTTGCTGGGTGTGTCTAAGAGAAAATAAATCACCTTGTTGCCTGTGAGTGCCGGCTGGGGGGTCCAGCAGGGCTTGGGGGCAGGCCTCACTCCTGTGCACGTAGTTAATTTGCGTTTAGAAAGACCAAGAGTTTATGCTCCTTGGGTATTTCATCATTACTGTAAGTCAAGGGGTTTGAAATGGTGATTCTGTAAGGACATCTAAGGAAACATGAATTACCATTATGAATATGTATGAGTGAGGTGGAGTCCTGGGCTCAGAGCAAACCTGCACTTGCTTTGTCATTTGTGCATGACTGCCTCCCCCAAAACTTAGGCGTCTTTGTTTGAATGCTGGGAGGCAGCATTCTTAGTTTCAGGTGAGATTCTGTAAGCTTCTGTGCACGTCAGAGAAGAGCAGAGAGGAGAGATGTGCGTGTGGCTGGGGAAGGAGAGCTGAACAGGGTAACTGTCACCACGTGGAGCAGTACCTGCCCTCTCACTGGGGCTCCCCCAGCCTGTTTTGGGGACGGGATATAGTTGTATTGATTTCAGAGAGGAAGGGAGAGGGAAAGAGATAGAAACATCAATGATGAGAATCATCGGCTGTCTCCTGCACGCCCCCTACTGGAGATCGAGCCCACAACCCAGGCATGTGCCCGTGACCGGAATTGAACCGGGAACCCTTCAGTCCGCAAGCCAACGCTCTATCCACTGAGCACACCGGCGGGGGTGGAGGGGAGCTTTTATTTAATAGCTTGGATATCATTCACCTACTACAAATTTCACCCCTAAGGTGTACAATCAGTGATTTTACCACCGTCATCTAGTTTTAAAACATTTTCATTACCCATTAGCAGACACTTGCCATCCCCCGCCCCAGCCCAGCCCTAGGCAACCCTCATCCACTTTCTGTCTCTAGAGATCTCCTATTATGAATATTCGTGTAAATGGGACTGTGATAATATGTTGGATTGCTGCTTTTTGCCTCTCCTAAACCCAAGAGCTTCTGGGATTCAGTCAAATCCAACCTCCTCTTTTGCTCTTGACTTGACTTCTCTCTCTTCTCGGTTCCTCTTGATTTATACCTTGTCCTTTGCTTGGCGTTTACTTGACTTTGGTCAGGCAGACGCTGACTCTTCCCTTAGAGCGGGCGCTTTCTTATACAAGGGTTGTGAAATGAAACTTTAAAGAAATATTTTAGGACTGACTTGTTTTTATACAGATTCTTTAAAAAAAGTTTACTTAATCTAATTCAAGTAGTCAGATGCCCGCTGTGGGCCACATTGACCTTCTCTGTGCTCTGGATGGCTATGCTATGTATGAGAGCATGATGTTATACATAGACTTTGGGGTTACTGTAAGTGCTCTTGCTGAAAATGTGTGTAATACGTTTTCCTTTTCTGTTCCCTTTTGCTGCTCATTTCCTGGATGAACCTGATTCTATTCAAATGTGACTGCAGTTCACAGGATTCCTTTGCACCTCACCGTTGGAGGTAAGTTTACACCGGCCTGAGCACTAGCATCGCCGATGGACACCTTGTGTGGGGCATGGATCACTTACTTGATCCTTTTGTTGTGACACATTCACTCTTCAGTAACAGAAACGAGATGAACGCAGACTTTCTTGATAAGAATTTCGATAACTTACAGAGCTGTTCACCTTCATAACAGGCCATTGCTTCTTTTTAAGTACATCGTCTACTTTAGTAAGTAGAGTGAAATCAACCCTTCGTTGTAGAGAACAGTGTTGTATCTCCCGCTCCCGTAGCTGCTTTAACATCGGCCTTGTTTTCTCTGAACTGCCGAGGTGTTAACGAGCTGGAGAAGCCTCGGCGGAGGCTGGCATCAGGGACGCGTCATTTGGTTCGAAAGAGCTTTTGGAAATCTGTGGATTGATGAGGGAAGAGCAGAGGACTTCCTGTGGCTGAGGACTCACCTGTGACTGAGCTGTTCTTGTAACATAGGCCCGACTCCAGGTGCCTCGTTCACTTTCTCGTTTGGTCCTCACGGTGCTTCTGCAGATGAGAACTGAGAAGCTGGGGATAAAATTGGGAGATAAAGAAAAAACGTAGCTATTCAGGGAACCGGGAGTCATTGTGAGCTGCAGCTGATACGGAATAACTTGCAGGAGATGCGTGAGACTTTGGGAGAACATAGAAAGGGAGGCGGCCAAGAGTGTAGAGATGCTTGGATTTAGAGCCATTGTGGGTTCGAGATCATGCCTTCACTTCCTGGCCACCTGGCCAGCCCCAGCTTCTCGGCCCCTCAAGGCCAGCGAGAAGAGCCTGCTTTCCTGGCTTAGTCTTGGTGTCATGCACAGGAGCACCGAGGAAAGAGTCGGTGGGGCTGAGGCTGAGAGGAGCACGTGTTACCCATATTTTGGCAGCTAGAAGCCCAGCAGGTTTCACGTTTATATCTCAATGTGGGCGATACTCTGACTCCCCAGCTGGCTTGTAGCCCCTCAGCCTCGGGATCTGTCGTCTCCGTCTCCGGTTCCCAGGTGTAGGTGGGACGAGGAGCGCACCACCCACACCCCTGGAGCTGCACAAGCACGCGTGCTGTCAGTGCCTCTCGCTCCCTGGTGACACGGACTTCAGGGCTGGAGGCGGTCCTCTTTGGTGAAAACAAGGGGAAGGATCAAGATTGAAGCTTAGTATGATTTCTGTCGTTTTCTGTGTGATTGGCTTTTTCCACTTAACGATTGGAGATGTACTTTGCCTTAGCTAAAGTGATCTATTTCTGAGTGGACCTATGGACATGGGGGAGGGAAAAATAAAAATTTAACATGGCCAACGTGCTCTGTTTTTCCTTAAAGTATTTGGGAAGTGGTTGAGGGCTTCCTGTTGATATTGTTTTAGCCTGGAATTTCCCAGGGGGCTACCTGATGACAGCTATTGGCTGCTACCTCCCCCCTCCCCCAGTCTCCAGCTCCCCCCAGTCTCCAGCTCCCCCCAGTCTCCAGCTCCCCCCCGTCTCCAGCTCCCCCCCAGTCTCCAGCTCCTCCCAGTCTCCAGCTCCCCCCCCCGTCTCCAGCTCCCCCCCAGTCTCCAGCTCCCCCCCAGTCTCCAGCTCCCCCCCAGTCTCCAGCTCCTCCCCAGTCTCCAGCTCCCCCCCCCCCAGTCTCCAGCTCTCCCCCCAGTCTCCAGCTCCTCCCCAGTCTCCAGCTCCCCCCCTCCCAGTCTCCAGCTCTCCCCCCAGTCTCCAGCTCCTCCCCAGTCTCCAGCTCCTCCCCAGTCTCCAGCTCCTCCCCAGTCTCCAGCTCCCCCCCAGTCTCCAGCTCCCCCCCCAGTCTCCAGCTCCCCCCCCAGTCTCCAGCTCCCCCCCAGTCTCCAGCTCCCCCCCAGTCTCCAGCTCCTCCCCAGTCTCCAGCTCTCCCCCCCCCAGTCTCCAGCTCCTCCCCAGTCTCCAGCTCCCCCCCAGTCTCCAGCTCTCCCCCCAGTCTCCAGCTCCTCCCCAGTCTCCAGCTCCCCCCCAGTCTCCAGCTCCTCCCCAGTCTCCAGCTCCCCCCCCCAGTCTCCAGCTCTCCCCCCAGTCTCCAGCTCCTCCCCAGTCTCCAGCTCCCCCCCCCCAGTCTCCAGCTCCTCCCCAGTCTCCAGCTCCCCCCCCCCCCCAGTCTCCAGCTCTCCCCCCAGTCTCCAGCTCCTCCTGGTCTCTAGTCATTGAGCTCAGGACTCGGCTCCTTGGCCCTGCGGAGCCTGAGAGCCCAAGCAAAGCTAAGGCAGGAGAATGTTGGGAGTCTCTAAATGTTTGATTTTGCCATTAAGCTTACGTTTTAGCTGTAGAAGAGATACCTTGCCTAATCTCTATATATAAAAGCCTAGTATACTAAGTATCCGACTGTTCGACCAGTCGCTATGATGCGCACTGACCACCAGGGGGCAGATGCTCCAACAGTAGGTTAGCTTGCTGCTGGAGTCCGGCTGATGGGGACTGGGCAAGATGGGCCAGACACGTCCTGGAGCCATCCCATGGTCCCTCCCCAGCCCCGATCATGCCCCGATGGGGTCCCTTGGCCTGGCCTATGCCCTCCTGCAATCTTGGGGGATGTCGGAGAGCCGGTTTAGGCCCGATCCCTGCAGGCCAGGCCAAGGGACCCCACCGGTGCACAAACGTGCACTGGGCCTCTAGCTTTGAATAAAAGAAAAATAATTATGGTAGAGACTGAAATACATGAGACTTGCAGTTGGTGGAAATGAAGGAGACTGAATCCCACTTTGTCCACAAAAGCTGCTCTGAATGAACCGTGTCCCTTGGTTGCAAGTCCTGAACAGTTACCCGCCACGGGCACTGACGAGCTTGTCTGGGCAGTAACTCCATCAGTAATGGGATCCGCTGCCGCTTGAGGGGAGCCATGTGTGGAGCGCCGTCACTTCCCTCTGTGGGGCTGACCCTTCACGTTCCTGTGAGCTGAGGACTAATAGAGCTCATTACGCTTTATGGGAAAAGAGCTTTTATCACCTCGTCAAGTCGGGCAGCATATTTCCATTCTAGTCCCAGTTTTGTGTGGCTCTGTGGCTGCTGATGTGTGCTCCCTGCTAGGTTTACACCGGGCCTCTTCCTTACAGACGTTTTTATTGACATTTCTAAATCTGAATTACATTTTGTGTGGCACCACCTACAGATGTCTTCAATTAAGGGTAGGTAAGTAAAAGGGATTATAAATCAGAGGCCGAGAGATTCTTGAAATTCTCCTCTGAGTCAAGCCCTGCCAGCCGGTGCGGTAGGGGGCAGTCTTAGCACCATTCTGGAGGTGACAGCCACAGAGGGGCCTCTGGAAGGAACTGCACTGTGTGTGACTGCCAGCTACTGGGGTTTCTCTTCCGAGTGTCCTTCCAGTCCTTCATTTCAGATCAGTTAAAGTCTTCAGCTGCAGTTACTGTAGCTTAAAGGAAGTTGGCACCGACAGTGAGTGGGTACTGTGCTAAGCTCTCTGCTTCCCTCGTTTCAGTTCTCACAGTGTCTGTGAGGTAGACATTCCCCGTTTGCTTTGAAGCACATTGCGTGTGGAGAGGTAGGTGAGGTCACGTCAGTATCACAGCTGCTTGTGTGAGCGGGCAGCAGCGGCAGACAGGAGTGCGTGATGACACCGCTCTGAGACGCGTGGCACAGGAAGTGATGTCACTTACTGGAAGGAAGACAGTGATGAGTTGGAGACGGATTCTGTAAACGCTAGAGCAAGCTTTCCCAGCCTCGGCACTGTGGGCAGGTCGGTTCCATCTTTGTTGTGGGTGCTCTCCTGAGCAACACTCCTGTCTCCTACCCACACCGATGCCAGGAGCACCCTTCGTCTGAGCTGGAACCAAATGTCCTCGGGGGTAGGGGAGGAGGGGAGGCGGGGGGGAACCACTGCCCTAGAGCAGCCTTAGAAAAAGAAAAGGAGATACAGCTCACAATCCAGTAGTGAAGATGACAGCAGCGAGAACACATTTTCCGTCTCTCGGGGGGGTCTGGGAAAAGAGGAAAGCTGAACAGAGAGCAGACGAGACAGACAGAGAGCAAATAGCCAGATGGCCCGCTTGAATCCACTGCTGTTGATTTTATATTAACCTAGAGGCCCGGTGCATGAAATTCATGTGGGGGGGGTGGTCCCCTCAGCCCAGCCTGCACCCTCTCCCGTCCGGGACCCCTTGGGGGATGTCCGACTGCCGGGATGGGGCCTAAACTGGCAGTTGGACATCCCTCGCACAATTCTGGACCACTGGCTCCTAATCGCTCACCTGCCTGCCTGCCTGGTTGCCCCTAACTGCCCCCCCGCCCCCGCCGGACTGGTCACCCCCAACTGTCCCCCTCTGCCAGCCTGGTCACCTCTAACTGCTCCCCTTGCCGGCCTAGTCGCCCCCAACTGCCCCCCCAATCCCCTGCCTGCCTGCTCGCCCCATGCAGCCTGCTTGTTCAGTCATTTGGTTGTCCCTCACTAACCCCCCTGCTGGCCTGGTCGTAGGCAGCCATCTTGTGAGGGCATGTGGGTCAATTTGCATATTAACCTCTTTATTATATAGGATATAAATGGTCTAAACCAAAGCTCGGCTGTGTGGAAACGTTCTCCATCTGTACTGTCTCAAACATGTATATCACTAGTGGTCATACATAGCTACTGAGCTTGTTAGGAACCGAATTTTAAGTTTTCTTAAATGTTAGTTAACTTATGTAGCTGTGTGTGGCCAGATCTGCATTGAAAGACACCCAGTAATTTTTCATATGGTGGGGATCATATTTTCCATTTTATAGTGTTGTATTCTTACTTAACTTGGAGAAATGTTCATGTTACTAAAAAGTCTTGGTAAAAATAGTTTTTAATTATTACATAACAGTTGCTCATATGAATGTACTGTAATTAGCTTCTTTATTTTACGGCTTTGTTTAATTTGGTCCTTTAGTGTACTGATTGCCAGAAAATTAGGAATTTGTTGCATTTGATTTTTAAATCACTTTTACAAAACTTGTTAACCCTGAGTGTTGGTGTTTGCAGTTTCCAAATTAAACTTATTTTTTAAATTTCTTACTATAGACTATTTCAAATTTTCAAATTTTTCCTTTTTTTAAATAATGTAGATTTTGATGCCATAGTGGTTTAGCACACCTTTGGGTTTCTATTTTTAAAATGAGTCCAAAGTTTAGTATATACAGTATTTCATGAAACTTAACAAAAGGCAAAACAAGGACTAAGTTCTTGTGAAACAATGCTTGCTTTTAATCGTGCTTAAAAAGAGTACCTTTGGGGGCCTCCACAAACTGTTTAAAAACGTCAGGGCACCAGGTGTCTAATCACGGCTTGAGGTGATCAGCTGTGTTTGGGGAGGCACTTTCGGGTGCCGCAGGAGGAGGGAGGAGGAGGGAGGAGGACACAGGCTCTGCTCCTAAAGCCCCTGAAGACGTTCCCTGTTCCCGTCTTTGACACCCCCCCCCCCCCCCGGCACAGTGTCACCTCTGGTGCTTGGCGGATGACTCCCCCTTTGAGTCTCTGAAGTGTGTGTGTTTTAAGCATAACTGAGGGACGTGGAGGCAGATGGGTCGGGAGACAGGTGCACTTCATCCGAGGGAACAGACACTCCTTTTGGGAGCAGCGGGCCAGAAGCCTGACGTGGCCTGTTCACGTTGTGGCGCTCCGCACAGCGCCCCGGGAGCGTGCTGCCCGCTCATTAATCACAGCCGCCTGCCATCTTTCCGGGTTGGAGGCGGGTTCCTTTGTGTAGCTGGTGGTGAGCTTTATTGTACTTTTCCTGTTGTCAGCTAAATCCTTGAAATGAGGAACTTTTGAGAAATAACTTTGCTTATTCTCTCACACATCCAAATCTGTATAAACTGCAGGCATGAGAAAGATAAACTATTAAATAATTGCTATCACATCACTGACTTATGTATGAGGAGATTAAAGCTAACTGCTGTTTTTAGTTTAAATAACTTTGCTATTAAATGAATGAGCCACTGGTGTAACTTCATAGACATAACCTTTTAGGATGTGCCATTCAGACCCTTTAAACCAAAAGCTAAAACTGATCCAAATTTGCAGGATGCTTTTGTTTGTATATTGTCATTTGTTTCTTACAACTACCTTTGAGCGTGATGTTCCTATTTTTAAAATGTAGAAACATACTTTTAAAATAAGTTAAGTTATTGTCTGGGATCAGTTTATAACTCCATGGTTCATGATTGTATTGCTTGATTGACTCCTCCTGGATTTCAGGTTTCCTCATCTGTGATGTGACAGGGGTCAGAGTAGGTCGTTCTGTGGCTTCCTTTTCCTAAGTAATTGGAAGGCAGCCCATGGGGAAGGTCCCTGGCTTTCACATGAATTGAGAGATGGGAATGATGCCTGTGGTAGGGCAAACTGCTCATTCAAAGCAGTGAAATGAAATGGAAGCAGGTTATTAAAAGCGAAGTGCAGGGAATGAGAGAAATAATGGTTATTGGAAACTGAGAAAGTAATTGCAATTTTAAAAACTATTTCAAGCTGGTACACATTTGTCTAATTAGCTCTTTTTGTTTGTTTTGTTAATCCTCACCCGAGGATATTTAGATTTTTTTTTTTTTTTGAAAGAGTGGAAGGGAGGGGGAGAGACAGAGAGAGAAGCACCGATGTGAGAGAGACACATTGATTGATTGCCTCCCGCAAGTGCCAAACGAGGGTGAGCCTGCAGCTGAGGTACAGGTGCGTGCCCTTGACCGGAATCAAACTGGGACATTTCAGTCTGCGGGCCAGCGCTCTGTCCGCTGAGTCACACTGGTTACGGCCTCAGGCCTCATTAGCTTTTGACTTGGAGGTTTCTGACAGTTACAGCTCCCCGCTTTCCATCTCCGGGTCACTGCAGGGTTGCTCTGCTGTGCGATTATTTCTTTTTTTTTCTTTTCTTTTTTTAAAATATATTTTATTGATTTTTTACAGAGAGGAAGGGAGAGGGATACAGAGTTAGAAACATCGATCAGCTGCCTCCCGCACACTCCCTACTGGGTATGTGCCCGCAACCACGATACATGCCCTTGACCGGAATCGAACCTGGGACCCTTGAGTCCGCAGGCTGACGCTCTATCCACTGAGCCAAACCGGTTAGGGCCTGTGCGATTATTTCTAACGACAGGGAGCTGCATTCCTGTGGACCTCAGGGCTCGCCTCTGAAAGACTGTTCTTGTAAAATGCCGGAACATACAGGGATTTGTTTCTTTCTTATGGCATAGTTGGAGTATTCTAGTTTCTGAAACAGGTTGTTAGACTTCAGCCTTTCAGCTGTTGGTGTTAGTTCAGGCGGTGTAGCTAAAACAGGTTCGTTCACCTGTCCTCTTGAAACTGCTAGGGAGATAAGAGTCACTGTTAAGGGCAAAGCTCTATGTGGCAGTGGGTGCTGAAACCGGGGTTGACATAATTCATCACAGTTGGTGGAAGCTCTTAAAAGTTTAAGATGTGTTTATTGCCCAAGCAGCACGTTAGCTACAGCCGTGGAAGTTACAGAAATCACGGATGCTGCTAGCACCTCAGTGCATCCTCGTGTTTGTTGTGGTTGACCTGGATCACCTGTGCAGGTACTGTCCCCTTTCCATCAGACGGTGCTTTGGAAGGAAGTGGCTCTGTGCGGCCCACACTGAAGTGGTAGGGGGTTATGCTCCCCTGCCTTTAGGTTTTCATTGATTTTTAGAGAGAGGGGAAAGGAGAGGGATAGAGAGAGAAACATCCATCAGCTACCTCCTTCACACCGGGGCATGTGCCCCTGGCGGCACTCAAACAGGTGACCTTGGTTCCTGGGTCGGGTCAACCACTGAGCCACACTGGCTGGGCGATACTACTTTATCTAGTGTTTCAGCTCGGGCCTCTGGAGCTCTTTCCCTTGTTCCCCGCCCCTGGGATATACAAACCCCCGTTAGTCGGGGTTGGTGTTCTTTGTTTGAGTCCTTCCTGGCTTTTGGCACTGCAAGGTACCCTAGGCTCATCTTGTACATTTCCTTCCTCGACCCTGGAAGCAGTCATTCCTCCGAAGAGAAACGGTTCCTTTTTCTCTTTCTGGTCCCTTTTGTTGCAGAACGGAGAAATCGAGATCGGGCGCTGGGTGTGCTTGTCACCACGGGGGTCACTTCCCTTCGGCCTCATCTCACAGAACAAGTACATGCCTGTGTGCATGCTCACCCTCCGTGTGCATATCGGTGACAAACTGCTCACGTGTGTGTGTCTGTTTTCACAGCCAGAGAATCCCCCGAATGGACCCGACTGTGGCTATGGCTCCTTTCACCAGCAGTACTGGCTGGACGGGAAGATCATCGCGGTGGGGGTGATTGACATCCTTCCCTACTGTGTGTCGTCTGTGTATTTGTACTATGATCCTGACTATTCGTTTCTGTCCTTGGGTGTCTACTCGGCACTACGGTAAGATCGCCTTAGACAGTTGTTAGGGTCATATAGAACTTCCAGTAATTCCTCATTGGGTTATGTTTCATCACAGAACAGTAGAAATCCTGTTGTGATAGTACATGTAATTTGTTGCTACAGTCATCTCTTATGTTGGTATTTAGAAACACCACTTTTAGAACTAAGGCCGGTGTCTGATGGTAATTCCCAAGCTTTTGAAGGTCTCCATCCATCTGCTCTAGTGCATGAGAAGTCATTGTATTTGTGGGATGCTTTTCTTGTTTAGTTTATGCATTTATTTAAGCTCCCCTGTCAGAACCACTTAATGTTCCTTAAATGTGATATCACTTATGTATTTTTCTTGTCATCAGTGTTGTATATATTGTTTTCATAAAGGTTAAGTGAATCTGGCACAAATGAATTGAAATATGCAGTTATGTAAAATAGATAGATTAGGCCCAAGAGTCCTAGACTCGGCTTGACGTAGGCCCCTCCTCGGACGATGACTTCCCTTATATGTCAGCTGCAAACACGTGCGGCACAGCTCACATCCCTTAGGCATTATCCTAAGGTAAAGAGATCGGGGCCTTATTCCATGGAAATACTCGTTTCTGTGTTTATTCTTGCTTGTACCTGTGTGTGACGGGGTGGAGGGGATTGAGAATAGCTGTTCTGTTTGGGAGCTCAGGTCTCTCTTTGTCCCTCGGTATCGCTGTGCCATCTTTTCCCTCTACTTTCCCAGTTCCTCTGTCTGATGGTCCCCTTCTTACATCGTGGTAAAATGTACTTTGCGATTATTTTTATTATTGTGTATGGGTGTGTTTTTTGTATTTATGAAAGTAAGAGAGTTAATATTTTCTTTCATCACCATTTGATTTATTTTTTTAATTTGGTCCATAGTTGGGTTTTGTGTGTGTTTCAGTGGCCCATGATAAAATCTCCATCTTGGGATTTCCAACCCATCTTATCAAGTTCACAGTTATACATGTTTACAACTGATCTCTAATCATCTTTTACTTTCCTTAGGCACTTAATTGCATTTTTATATAAACTAAAAATATTTATGACCCTTGGTGATCTCACTAAAATTGGAACTGATCATTTGAAGCAATCGCATTTTCTAACTTGAGACACGTATTCTGTTTATTTCAGAACAGATACTCTGTCTTTGTACCGAAATCAGTTAACACTTTGAGATTATTGCGATTTTTTTGTTTTATTTTTGTATCAATCACTTCACAGTGCGTAGCTGTGGATTTGTCTAGACATCTCAGGTGAATATTAAGAATGATATTTATTCCTATATAGTAAGTCCCATCCATGTCTCAATAACCAAGAGACACACAAATCCTGCATTTGAGATAGTAAGTAAATAATTCCCTGCAAAATGAGAGAGATGTGTTTATTGTTTGGTGTGTCTTTGGAAAATTCTAGAGAGCTTTGATGAGGGAGCAGGGAGCCTGCACAGGAGAGCGTGGGGAGGTGCCCCTGTGCAGCCCTGCCCGCCCTTCCCTTAGAGCCCTAGAGGTGGAGCTGCTGAGCTTGTGGAGGAGAGAGAACTAGGAGATCAGTATTTCAGAGCAGAATCGGCGCCAGTAGATCACAAGTTCCAATTCTGTTATTACCGACTTGAATGTAGTTCATTGAAACCTGTTCAGGTAGCTTTTCCCTCCAATCATTTAATAAATATACGTTTTTGTATTTCAATCTATAATCAATACAGATTTTAATGTAATCTAGTCTGCAGATTTAAAAAATGTTTGAATTGGCCATCTTGAGCATGGCTTTTTTTTTTTTTAAAGATGTATTTTAGAAATATAATTAATTTGTTGAGTAGATGCTTACTTGAGTTCTATTTATGGGTCCAAAAGCCAAGAACATAATTCTAGGCCCTCTGCTGTGCTGTGACAAATAAAACCATGGTGGTGAGGCCTCTGAGCCGGTGCAGTTGAGGATCAGAAGGAAGGAAAGGAGGCGGCTGTGTAAAACCTGGGGTGGAAGTCCAGGTGGAGGGGCAGCAAGTCCAAGTACCCTGAGGAGGTGGGGGGAAGAGAAGGAAGGTGTTCCAGCGAGGGCGTCCGCTAACTGTGGACGGCGATGTGCAAGGGGGCAGCTGGAGCGGTGAGGAGGGCAGCGGAGCGGGGCTTGCAGGTCATGGTGAGGAGGATGGACTTTCAATGTGATACCAGCCCCGTGCCCGTGCGAGGTCACCTGATCTGCTTAATGAATAACACAAGAAACCATACTAAATAGACCTCTTTAACTTTATGGTGTTTGAATTGTAGATTAACCACTGTCTATGCCCAAAAAAGTGTAAAACCTGAATCTAGATGCATTTGCTCAAAAGAATTTAGGGGGTTTTTTGGTGTCTTTGTATTAAAAATCATCTCACAGTGTTTTTAAAATAGTTCTTTCAACAGTTGGATTTTTTTTTTGATAGATTAGTATCAAATTTTATCAAGTATTTGTCATCAGTTCACATAGTACTTTCACTGTTGGAAACAGGTGTAACTATCAGTTCGCATAGTACTTTCACTATTGGAAACAGGTGTAACTGTATGTGCTTTATTCTTCTTTTGACAGAGAAATCGCTTTCACTAGGCAGCTTCATGAACAAGCACCTCAGCTCAGCTATTACTACATGGGCTTCTACATCCACTCGTGTCCCAAGATGAAGTACAAGGTAAAGTCGATTCCACACGTGTCTGCTCTGGACCCACTTTCTGAAAACGCATGCTTCCATAGTTGGTCATCACAGTAGTTTCACTTCTTGTGCATTTCTATGAACACCAACAAATTACTGTGAAGCATCTTCAACCTTTTGTCTAGCCCAGGGGTGGGCAAACTTTTTGACTCGAGGGCCACAATGGGTTCTTAAACGGGACCGGAGGGCCGGAACAAAAGCATGGATGGAGTGTTTGTGTGAACTAATATAAACTCAAAGTAAAGGAGCGGAGGGGAGAACAAGAGAACCGGATAGAACAGCCGGATCCAGCCCGCGGGCCGTAGTTTGCCCACGGCTGGTCTAGCCTGTTCATTGCCTTGCATAGTGCCTTACCCATAGGCACTTAATAGTTGTTTAATATAGTTGATCTGCAGTAATTTGCTGACCATGTAGAAATCCTAGCTATTCTGGGTAAATTTACATGCTTTTTCTGAATGAAGCCTGGGGAAAGTCAGTTGAGAAGCCAGGAAATTGGGGAAAAGTATAATTATTTTGCCACAAGAATTAAAGCTGAGTAACCTCCGTAGAACTGGTTTGTAGGAATTCACCAGCATCAGGTTTAAACAAGGGGACGTTGACATTTTCAGGAAGAGGACAGGTGTGGAGTCGGTCTAGCTAGCAGCTGGTTTTGTTTGTAGCTGCGGCCGTGTTGTTGGGGATTTGTGGCCCTGTCTGCTACTAACACTGTAAGTGTAACATTAATCAGTTTATCTCCTGAGTACATGCGTGGTGTTCCAAGAAATAAGCGTTGGAAGCACAGTAAGTTTATAAATTGTTCGTTTCCACGTGGGGTTTCCTGTAGTGCTACTAACATGCTAAGAGATCCAAACGTTAGGTTTTTGGAAACAGTGATTTTGCTGGCATTTTCCAGTGTTTTAATCTCTATAGGCTCGTTCGTTTCAATGCTGCCAGGCCTTTGGGATCTGAAGGCGGTGTTTTGGCTGAGCTCATTATCCAGATCTGTTTGTGGCCAGAGTTAGCAGTGATTGCAGGCAGTCGGCGTGGGTGTCATGGCGTGGCCAGACCTCAGATGGTTGAAACAGCAGATAGGGCTCGGAAATGTCAGAAAAGAAACAAAAGGCTAATTAGCTGTGATTAATCATCCTTAAACTCGGTGCCTCAGCTTGACTGTGGCCTGACAGCATGGGCAGTGCCAGCGCTGCTGCTGGTCGGAGGGAACAGATGACCTCACAGTTGCTGCATGGACCGAGCCCAGCATACGGCTTCCTGGAGCTCATGCCCAGTGACCACAGAGGCATGGCAGTAAGGGCTTCCGGTGCCTGCTGCTGGCAGTGGGGGGAAACATCACATGCGCTCGTGTTTGAAATGTTAGGTTTCCGGTTCTGCTGCGTCAGAGTCAAAGGCAGTTCCCTCGGGGTCTCGTGTGCTGAGCTGGCGTCACTGATGTGAGCGAGTGGGCGCTCCGTGCTCTTCACGGGCCCAGAGGCCGCGGGGGCGCACGTCGTCTTTTCAGCAGCGCGACGAGCGTGAGAACTGCAATGCATGTCCTGGCTCTGCTCCTCAGGTTTACGATGAGGTGTCTGTGCTGCCGACCTCGGAGATCATCCTAAAGTCCTTGCACATTAACGAAAGGTAGATGTTAACGGGGCATTGAGAGCGTATGTCATCACTGTTCCTTATTTTCCCGTCCCGCTCATCTCCTTCCCACAATGAGGCAGAGCGTGGTGTGGAGGGAACATGCTTCCTAACCTTGAAAGACAGTCCTGGGCCGTCAGTGAGTTTATGGCTGTGTCACCTCTGGGGCTTCTGAAAAGCACTGAGGCGCTCTGCCCGCAAGAAGGAAGCTCGCTGCTCTTTGCACAGCGTCCGCAGCCTGGGGGCGCTGTTTTGCGTGCCCTTGAAATGCTTCTCTCATCTGATAGGCACTCGCTCACCTGCAGGTGCAGCTGGGGGCCTCCTGTCCTTTCCCAGTGCACGTTGTAGCTCCCTGCGCTCAGCTGTTTGACGAGTGTGATCCCTGAGTGTCCCTGGAGGGCCTGCGCTGTGAGAGCATGCAGACGCCAGGCACGAGGACCAGGAACAGGTGGGGGCCCTGCTTGCCAGGTCCTTGAGCAAACCAGGCCTCCTCTGTCACTGTCCCAGACCCAGAAAGCTCCTTGACAGCCAGGAACTCTCTGGCTCAGAATGTCAGTCGGGCTGAGGTCTGGGAGGCCTTGGGTAAAGGGTTGCCCACTGCCGTCGGTCGGAGCTGCTCGGTCACTGTGGGTAGGTAACGTGACTGCTGCCGTCAGAGGAGCTGTCAGAAGAGTGACTGGGTTCACGTGACCAGGTTGACGAAGTATCCGTATGACACCAGAGAGGCTTCCTGGGCCTCATCCACGCCCTGGGCGGCCATAACTCACTGAGGAGCCCGGACGGCCTGAAAGGTGCGGGAGGAGGCTCACGTGTGGCCTTCACGCCGCTGAGAGGTGCTGTAGTGTTCGTGCCAGGAGACCCGCAGCACCTCTGAGCCGGGGCGAGCAGCACGGCACATAGGCTGGCGTTCCCGAGGGCGATGCTCCCTTTCCCGGCTCCCACGTGCGAGGTAGGGTCTGCCTTTAGGGTGTGTACTCGTCCTGTTGCCCCGTTTTGTGGGAGTGAAAGGAACCGCAGCTTCCTGTAACCAAACGGACTGAATGACTCTGACCCTCGCCGCTACGTTCAGTTTATCTTTCCTGGTACAGAGGCCCCACCGTGCTGGCTGCTGCTTTGGGGATGGAGGTCACTGCGGGAACAGCTTTGGAGGTGTGGCCCGTCCTCGCTCTTGGTGGGCACTGAGCTGTCGGGGAAGCACGTGTGCGTGTGTGTCTGTGGTTTCCCAGATGTTGTTCTGCTCCATGTGGGTGTTCGAGTGAAGCCAGTTCTCCCTTCGCTCCCCCAGGGCTCGCCCTCCCGGCTCCGACCTCCTTTCCTTCTTGCATCTGGACGCGTTCTCTTCTTACGTCTTCATTCTGTGGGAGCGAGGCAGCTGTAGGGTTTTTATGCCGGACCTTTCAGAGCCTGCTGTCTCCGTTGGTGGCATTAGCTAAAGGGAAGCCGTCGTGAGCAGCAACATCATCTCGGAGGGTCCATGTCGGCTCAGCCGGCAATGTCGGGGAGCAGAGTGAGCCTGGGCCGCTGTGAGGACCTCCTGCCCGGGTGGCTTCCTTTCCTCTGCCAGCTCGTTCCTCTTCGCTCTTGTAAAATACGATTCCTTTTCAGACTCCAATCGTGTGCCTCACCTCACTCTCTATCCTCCTGGAGCCTGGGGTCTGGCTGTTAAACTCCGGCCTGTGTTGGTGTGTCTGCGACTTGAGTCAGACCCTGCTCCGTCTGCGTGCCTGGCTGCAGTTTTCTGGATCGTTGCTGAGCCCTTCCTCGGGGGTTCTCTGTAGTTTCCATGTCTGGCCATGCATGGCCTGGGCTCCTTGTCACAAATCCAGCCCTGGTTCTGACAGTGGCTTTAAAGAAATTGACTATTTTACCTTATGGATACATTATGGTATGCTATCCCTTGCATATATCCTTAAATTCTCATAATTGGAAGGTGTGTGGGTTTTTTAAGAAACCCTTCAGTCGAGGCACACTGTAAATCTAGGAGAGCCCGTGGAGATCACAGGATGCACACGCCCTGGCGTCCTCTGACCGCTTCCGGGAGAGGGACGTTCTCTCCCCGGCAGTCACTCTGCAAAGTCCAGAGAGGGAGCATCAGGTTGAAGGCCCTGGGTCTGCTCTTGGGCACAGCACCGTGGGAAGGATGCAAGCCAGGGGCATGGCTGTGCTCCGGAAGCCTCTGTTCACGGACTTGGAATGTGAATGTATGGAGTTCCTACATGCCACAGAGCGGGGGTGTTCTTTTATTTCAGCCATCGAAAGTGTAAGAACCATTTTAGGGTGCAGGCCACGCGAAAGCGAGCAGCAGACCAAATGGGGCTCCTGCCATAGCGTGCTGACCCCCGGGACCCCCTACTCTACAGCGTCCGGTAGACTAACTGCCGTGCACTGAAACACAGTGAATGCCTTCAGCCCGGGGCTCGTGCTGATACCGGATGTTGCCAGGGTCTGCTGGGCACCGTGCTGGCTGCTCAGAGGCTGCGTCTGCGGAGCTTCCAGGCGGCTGCGGATCGACAGCTTCCAAACCTGCTCCGTGCTCCACACTCTCAGGCTCAAAGCATAAAATGGCCATGATTTCAGGCTCTGCGTAATAGTGACTTGTCAGAATTACCCTTCCCACATCTGGAAGTTGTAGACTTCAGCTTCGATTTTATTTCTACTATTTCCAGAGAGTTCTGATGTGATAATCATGCTATTTTGATTTCTCCAAACTGTTTCTAGATGTAAAGGTGATGATTGGCTCCTTAAATTTTGGGAGGATGTGTGTGTTTTTTTGTTTGTTTTGGTGTGTGTGGGTGTGTGTGCGTGCACGCGTGTGTGTTTTAAAAGCAGGAGTAGCTATCTTTTTTGTTTTAAATATATTTTTATTGATTTCAGAGAGGGAGAGAGAGAGAGAAACATCAGTGATGAGAATCATTGATTGGCTGCCTCCTGCACACCCCCTACTGGGAATCGAACCTGCAACTCAGGCATGTGCCCTTGACCGAAATCGAACCTGGGACCCTTCAGTCCACAGGCCGATGCTCTATCCACTGAGCCACACCAGTTAGGGCAGGAGGATGTATTTTTTGTGTAAAGTCAAAGATAGGTGACACTGTGGGAGAACGGTTGAATGGTTTGGCCGTTGGTAACTTTCCCTTTACACATGCATTGTAAAGTTAAGTCCTTTCAGCTCTAGCCAGTGTGGCACAGTGGATAGAGCGTCAGCCTGTGGACCGAAGGGTCCTGGGTTCGATTCCGGTCAAGGGCAAGTGCTTTGGTTGCAGGCTTCTCCCAGGCCCAGGCCTGGCCAGGGCGCATGCAGGAGGCAACCAATGGATGTGTCTCTCTCACACCAGTGTTTCTCTCTGTTTTTCCTCTCTCTTCCACTCTCTCTGAAAATCAATGGAAAAATATCCTCGGGTGAGGATTGAAAAATAAAAATAAGAAAAAATAAAGTTCGTTCAAACCATCCATACAATATTCTTACATCACAAAGGTCTTTTGTTTGTTGCGTATGTGGTTTTATAATGGGCTGAAATGGATAGAACTAACATTACAAAGATGTTAATAATTACTATCATCTTGAGGTTCTGTAAATTCTGTTCTGGTGGCATGGTTGAGTTTGGGCCAATTTGATATTTTAGGCTGGATGTCTTAGTTGGAATGAATAAGTAAGCTTTCTCAAGTTGTCATCCAAGATTGATTGGTGTTTATAACATCATAAATTCTTCACAATTAAGTTATCTAGAACTCTGTGAATGGACTTGATTTGCCTACTCCGAATAACTGTTTAAGGTAAAAGTGGCTATCCTGTATAATAAAAGCCTAGGTGGTGTCACACCCTCGCACAACATCATCACAAGATGGCCACGTGCACAGCAGAGGCAGGGCCTAGTGTCTGCTCTCATGGTGAGGCCTGGGGGTCCTGTGGCTCTGCACGGCGTGGAGGAGGCAGGTCTTGGTGGAGAAGGCAGGTCGTGGCAGGGGAGGGCAGTTGGGGGCGATCAGGCTGGCAGGGGAGGGCAGTTGGGGGCAATCAGGCTGGCAGGGGAGTGGTAGGGGGTGATCAGGCTGGCAGGCAGAAGCATTTAGGGGCAATCAGGCAGGCAGGCAGGCGAGCGGTTAGGAGCCAGTGGTCCCAGATAATGAGAGGGATGTCCGACTGCCCTGCGGGATCGGGCCTAAACCGCAGTCAGACATCCCCTGAGGGGTCCCAGATTGGAGAAGGGTGCAGGCCGGGTTGAGGGACACCCCCTCCATGCACAAATTCATGCACTGGGCCTCTAGTGTTCTTCATAATCACGTAACTGAGCGTTGAGAAAGGGAGGAAACGGTTACCCCTTGAGCTTGCTGACACGTGGGTCCTCCCCCAGCTGTCACAGTGGCCCTCTCCAAGCCCTTCCCAGCTGACACAGAATACTGGTGACATGTAAGGCCACAGGATGTGATTGTACTGGACTCGGCTGCGCGGGTGAGGGGGAAGGTTATCCGTAAGCTTGAAGCATTTAAATCACTGATGAATTTCCCGTCAGGCAGAAAAAGGGAATGATTACCAAAGATCACACCCCTGGACACACAGGAGGCTCAGCTACCTGCTTACTCCCCTCGGGAACACACAGACTCGGGAGTAAGGCTTGCAGAGCCACTGGAAATGGTGGCGGGGAAATAGCAGCCTCAGATAGAGCGTGGTGGCGAGGCAGCTCGCCGTGTGTGAAGCTGTGCTGTGTGACCGTGGGTCCTCCCAGCCTGAAAACTAAAGCCAGCAACGTGTTTCTCTGGGTCCAGCCCCGATGGCGCTAGTAGGCGAGTCTCCATGAACAGGACATGGCCTTGCTGGTGCACGTGAGGGGTTTAGTCCAGTGGTCGGCAAACTCATTAGTCCACAGAGCCAAATACCAACAGGACAACGATTGAAATGTCTTTGGAGAGCCAAATTTTTTAAACTTAAACTTCTTCTGACGCCACTTCTTCAGAATAGACTCGCCCAGGCCGTGGTATTTTGTGGAAGAGCCACACTCAAGGGGCCAAAGAGCCGCATGTGGCTCGTGAGCCGCGGTTTGCCAACCACTGGTTTAGTCTTAATGTCTGGTTTTAACTGAAATTTTAACAGAAAAAGAATATTGAGATGAAGCTTCTGATCTTGGCTTTGCCAGTGATCGGCCTTAAGTCACTGACTCCTCTCTCTCTCCGCCCTCTTTTAAATATTAAAATGAGACTGGAGACTGCCTCGGGAGGCCTGAGGCTCTTCTGCCTTTAAAATGGTCTGGTTTTCTCTTTTTAAGGAGTACAGTATGACACAGTTCAGTGTAAGTCAGCAAATACTAAGTATTTATTGAGAGCGCAGTCCATACGAGGTCTTCTGCCCAGGCACAAGGCAGGCAAAGACACTGCACTTCCGGGTCTCGGGGAAACTCCAGGTTGGGGTGTGTGTCGGGTGGGGGGGGGGGGGCGCAGGGCTGGGTGCACTGCGTTCTGGGGTAGGCTTCCCTGGGGCACCCGCTGTGTGGTGTGCTTCTCCCGCCTGTTCGCCAGACTGTGGTGTGTTTCTGTGATTACAAAGTTGCCTCCCTCCTGGTAGAGGTCCCTGAGAACTGAGGTGGGCAGCATTGCTCCCCACGGCACGCCCAGGACGCCGCCGGCACGGAGCCCGGCAGGTGGTGGGTATTTACTGATTACCTGCTGTCCTGCAGGACTGAGAGCCGGGGATCCTGCCCGGGAGGATCCTGCCCGGGGCGGAAGGAGTAGGTGGTGGTGAGGGGATGCCCAGCCCAAGGTGCAGTGGGCATTCAGGCCCAGTGAGCGGTCACCCTGGCCCACAGCCTGTGCCTAGTGCTTAGAGCCAGTGCCCTGGGGAGTGCGGGGTAAGGAAGGCGGCGGGCGCACGTGGGCCTGACACTCAGCGTCCGGCCTCAGCCAGGGAGTGGGAGCGCTGGGTCCACGCAGCTGTGGGTGTGGACTGTAACACGTGGCGGTATGGTCACTTTACACCCGAGGTTCTGGGATTAGTGAAACCCAAGCTGGTTTCCCAGCAGGAAGGAATTGGTCCTGCCTTTTTACCTTGTGTGATTTCTCATCAGCTGTAGAAGATCCCTGGCTCTGCAATGTCTTTGCTTTAAAAAGGGTCGTTCTACTGTACGTAGGTATTGGGGAACCAGAAGGGGTGTCGTAGAGAGTTTACCCCGTCGGTGCTCTCCGACGGCGGCAGGGAGCTGGGCTCACCGGGAGAACGTGGAGTCAGCTCCCGGGTCTGTCTGCTGGTTGGAGGCGTCACCTGAGCGGAGTGTCAGAACCAGTGACTCGAGCCGCCGTGTTCTAGGCCACAGCTTAGCAGAGCCAACATGAGCTGATGCTTTTCATCCAAATGGCGAAGGCCAGAGTTAATGTACACATAACTACACACAGACACTCCTTTAACAGCTTAGCCTGTAACAGAAATTAAAGAGACTTCGAATTTTACTTTTCATTTTCTCTTCATTATTTTCTTTGTCTTCATCTTTCATCCTATTTCTTTCTTTTTATCTTCTCTATCCTTTTCAACTTATGACCCTTCAGTTTGAAATTAAATTTGGGCTGTAAGTTGACTCCTTGAGTCTTTTCTTCACAAGCTTTCTTTGTATTTTCTAGAAAAAAAAGATTAACCCAGGGTTTCCAAAATAAAAGCAAAGATTGTGATTAAAGCTGAATTAGAATCTTTATTCTGTATTACTTGCTACTAGTAAAATAAATAGCCCCGTCTTAGGGAAGCTTTAAAGCAAGTCCTGGAGCCTTTGCCAGCCCTGGATTTTAATTAAAGAAACACAGAACTCCATCACTTCTGTTCGTCGGAGGAAGAAATATGTGATTTCAGGGATTCAAAGCTTGGCCTGCAGCACATGGAGCGCATCTGCTGGCTTTCCGAAATCGGGGAGCACAAATGGATTCAGATGCTTGGCCCTTTGTCTTCCCTCTCAGCTCACCTCACCCTGACAGGCGCAGCCTGAACACCGTTTCTGAAAACAGAGCGGCTTGAGTTACTTCCCAAGCGCTCTCCTGGGGACCCACAAGTCAGCCTCTGTTTATGTAACGGAGCCAGGGAGCAGGGTCTGCGCAGGGCTCCTCGACGCTCTGCTGGTGTTGTCTTTCAGGGGGAACACCGCGTTTAATAACCCCGTCCCCCCTTTCTCTGAGGCGCTGCCCGCTCTAATGGGTTGTTTTCAACTGGTTTTGTTTATGTCGTGTTAGAGCTGCTCTGTAGGCGAGTGGTTTAGGTGAAGCCAATGGGTTTGTTGTAGAAAATGGGATGCTTGTCAGCTTTACCTGATGGAGGACTTTAATCTTTCTTTCTGCTCGTGCTTCTCCCTCCCTCCCTCCCTCTCTCTCTCTCTCTCTCTCTCTCTCTCTCTGTATTTAAACAATATTGCCTTTTTTGTATTCTTACATTTTTATTGAACTTTCAAAACAAACTGCTGGTTTATCCTTTTCTTAAATACTCACAAAATCCTTCGAATTTTTCCAAATGTTTATGAAGTATTCTTGTGAGGGAAATCTCATAAAGATCTTTGCTTCAGGACCAGAGTTCAAAGGAAAGTCCGTTTGGTTTTAATTTGAAAACTGTAAAAACAAAATTCCCTCAAAATGGCAGGGTGCGAATTGCTAACCTCAGTTTTATTGCAATCGGCCAAGCCCATCCCCAGATGTTTCCAATTAGAAGCCAGGAACGCTCACTTTGGGTGGATATCATATGAAAGCATTTCTTTACTTTTCTCTGATTTTTTTTTTTTTCTGAGAAAAATAACAGTCTCAAGTTCTTTAACTTTAATTAAAGAAATAACTTCTTTTTTGCATGTTTAAACTTATGCAAAGAAAAAAGTAATATTCAGAGAGAATTCTTACATGTCAGATTTGTAAACATTTATAGACTTGAATACATAGGCGTTTACATATATCTTATGAAGGCCAAAAAAAAAAAGTTTGTAAAAGATGATAAAGCCTTTTTGAAATTAAAGTCATGCATTTCTGGATTTACTATAATCAAAGAGTAGACCTTTTAACACTTGCCTTTGTTTGAAAAGGGGTAGTTAGCCATTCCAGTGCTTTCTTCAGGACTGTTACAGGGAATTTTCCATTATAATATAAATAGCAAGCTTTTCTTTCATTCTTGATCAGTTGTACGTTCAGTTGTAAGAAGTACTTCTGTAGGAATCTGGAAGATGTAATCAGATAAAAGAAACATCCCAGGTGTTACTCTGAAATTTCTATAATGTTTTTTAGACTTCCCTTTACTTATATTTATTAGTTTATATTGCTCGTGGAAGTATGTTGACAAGACAGTACTTTTTAATTTATTAGAATGAAATGAAATTGTCAACTGAGTCTACAAAGTGAGAATTTTGTGACTAAGGATGATGAAATTTATTTTGGAAAATAAGTTCATTTTATATATAAATAAGAATACTCGCATACATGAAAAGAAATTTCCCTGTGTTATTAACTAGCATTTAAAAGACAACTTGATTTTGAAACTGGGTATTTTTAGCAATCAGCTCAGCAAAAATCATATGTCAGTTATTTCTCCCAAAAGAAGTAGAAGCCTACGTCTTCCAGATCGCGCAGGCCTCCCGGGGTCCTGGGTCACTCGGAGGCCTGGGGGGCCGGTGCACTGTGGGATGGGGCGCGGGCGCTGGTGGAGTTGCTGAGCCTCGACAGGACAGCTGCTCCGGCCGCCTGCCTTCCGTTGTGGTTAGCCCTCCCCTGAGCCGCGCCACGAGGGCGTCCCTGTGGTGGTCATGCCTTCTCCCTCGTGTCTCCCCAGGGTCATTACAGGCCCTCCGACCTGCTGTGTCCTGAGACCTACGTGTGGGTGCCCATCGAGCAGTGCCTGCCTTCCCTGGACAACTCCAAGTACTGCCGTCTCAACCAGGACCCCGAAGCAGGTATGTGTGGCGCAGAGCTCGACGGGAAGCCTGGCTCCTAACAGGGTGCAGAGAGCTTTCTACTGGTCTACATTGTAGAGTGTGCATGAGTGTGCGTGCGTGTGTGTGTGTGTGTGTGTGTAAGGGACCGCGTGCACGCACACAACAAAGGGCTTTGCGGATGAATGTAGAGTGTGCATGAGTGTGCGTGCGTGTGTGTGTGTGTGTGTGTGTGTAAGGGACCGCGTGCACGCACACAACAAAGGGCTTTGCGGATGAATGCCGGAACCTCGTGTGCTTGTGCTCCTGGCTGGCCGAGCTCCTCATGCGGTTAGCTTTCACATCTTGCTTGAGGGCTGACTCCAGCTCCCGTCACGTTCACTCTCAGAGGCATCGGAGTTCTTCCCCGATCACTCGGCCACCAACACAGAAACGATGGCCAAGTGGACGGAGTGAAGGGGGGATGGTTAGGGTGGAGCTGGGAGCAAGCGGGCGGTGACGGGTCGGCTTTCTTCCTGCATCTCTGCTGCTCCCTTTCCATGCCTCCGTGCTCCTCCTGCCCGGAAAGCCCAGCACGTCTCCCTCGTGTTCACCACCGGTGCTCCCCCCCCCCCCTTTTAATGCATCGAAGTGTGCTGGGAGCAAGTTCCTCCCTGAACCCTGCTCGATGCATTAATTGTTGGGAACTCGGTCCCGGTTCCTCCTCCGTCCTGTGCTCACTGTCATTGTCAGAAGCACTCACTGCTCCATCCTGCCGACTGGTCCAAGTGTGGGAGCACAGGTCCTGATCCTGCCCTACCATGCTGACTGTTGGGTCCAAGCCCCTCTGCCGGCGGCCTGACCTTCTTGGTTGCTGGGTGGTAGACGGAGAAGCCATGAGAAGTCGTGGTGTCTGAGAGAGTCTTGATTGTAGGAGCACGTGGCTATGCAGCCATGGCTAACAAGGAGCCCCTAGACAGAAGGATCTCCACAGCAGAGTCCCGTCCAGCAGGTAGCCGCACCGGCTCGTTAGCAAGTCCTCGTCCCCGCGCAGCAGCAGCAGCCTCTGTCCCTCAGCCGTGGTCTGAGCAGCAGCAGCAGCCTCTGTCCCTCAGCTGTGGTCTGAGCAGCAGCAGCAGCCTCTGTCCCTCAGCTGTGGTCTGAGCAGCAGCAGCAGCCTCTGTCCCTCAGCCGTGGTCTGAGCAGCCGCAGCTGCCTCTGGACCACAGCCTCATAGTAGCCGCACTGAGCTCGCTCTCCGCTCTCCGCTCTCTGCAGCCTCAGTAACCTCTCCCTCACCTCCCGTCTCTCTCGTACACTGGCTGGTCAGTCGCATGTAGCAGACTACTTAGACCAAAGAGGCTTCTTGCCAAACAGCGACATCATGTTTGGGTTACAGAGGGGCACAGTGTACCGAGCGCTTGCTGTGTCCTTGCACCTGCGTGGTCCTTGGACACTGATGAAGATTCCCATGCTCAGAGTGGCCTCGGCCATCCGGGTGCTGTAGATAGAGCCTTTCCTACTCTAACTGGCCCTGAGCAGCTGGTGGCTCTGGTGTGGTTCCACGAAGTGCTGAGAAAGTTCAGCCGTCAGTCTAACGGTCTTACTGGCTGTGTTCAGTGGCCGTAAGTCCGGCAGCGTCCCCCCTGGCACGCACAAGGAGCTCTGAGGAGCTGTGCGAAGTGGACGGCTTAGAGGCAGGAGAGGGCGGGACCAGGACGGCACACTAGCCACGAGCTGATTGGTTGTGGCAGGGTCTGTCAGGAGTCTGTCAGGCAGTTCACCTCAGGAGTGCTGACCACGTCATCCCCGCTGGGCTGGTTCCAGGCCCTGCTCCTGGGGGGCTGACCCTAAGTCAGCGAGGCCGTGGGGCTCGGTTGCTGGCCGGCTGGGCACAGGTCATTGTTGTCTCATTTCTGACAGAAGAAAAGGAAGAGCCTTTTCCAATGTGGAGTCTTGGGAGCTTCTCCGAGAGCACCATGCGGTGTTACCAGCATTGACTGTCACAGCCTGACACCGCCCGGCATCCGCCTTAGGGCCTGTGGTTTGGGGATCAGCCTTAGGGCCTGTGGTTTGGGGATCAGCCTTAGGGCCTGTGGTTTGGGGATCAGCCTTAGGGCATGTGGTTTGGGGAAGTTAACGTGCAGGTTCTGCTGGAAGGTGTGCGCGCCGTGAAGCACGGCCGTTGGAGACGGAAATGGTGAAGTGAGAGCGGCCTCCCCTCTGGGGCCAGGCTTGCTTCTGCTTGACCCGGAGGCGGACGCGGAGACGGTAGTGCTGTCAGCCCGCAGGGCTGTCTCCCAGGCCCCGGCTCCCTCCAGCCTCCCGCAGTCAAATCCCCACGGAAGCCGCCGCCGCCGCCATAGTCTCTGCCGCGCAGTGGCTACAGGGGCACCAGGGCCACCTGTACGAAAGGTTCCGTTTCCCATCCCGAGGTGCTGCAGGCCTCTGGGAACCTGTTCCTCCCTCCTCTGCAAATGCCCCCTCCCCCCACCCCCCTCTCCCCCCATACACACACACACCACACACTGGAGATTTAGGTTCTATGGTTATTTCTCAGCTAGGAAGACTGAGTAACAATAAAAACCTATTGTATTTCCTGCTGTTAAAGTACTGGGGGCGGGGTGGGGGGGGTGCTGACAGCTGAAGTAACTTGGAAAATTCTAAAGAAGTTACTGAGCTCACAAATAGGCCTTTTGTTTTCCCTTCAGGACCTCAGGTCCCACTGTAAAGAAAGGATCTCGAAAGTTTCTCAAATGATTTTTATTTTATTTCCTGTTAATCCTCACCCAAGGATATTTTTCCATTGGTTTTTAGAGAGAGTGGAAGAGAGAGGGAAAAATAGAAACACGGATGCCTCCTGCATGCCAGGAAGGAGCCTGCAAACAAGGTAGTGAGTGCCCTTGACCGGAATCGAACCCGGGACCCTTTGGTCCGCAGGCTGACACTCTGTCCACTGAGCCACACCGGCTAGAGCTCAAATGATTTTTCAGTCTTAGGTTATTTTAAATAGATAGTTGGATATGGATAGATTGAATATTTTTGTTTACATCTTTTTATTGCTTGACTTGAGAGAGAGGAGGGGAGAAGGAGAGGAGTAGAAACATCACGCCGTTGCTCCACTCATTTGCACACTCGGTGGTGGTTTCTTGTGTGTGCCCTGACTGGGGGTCACCCCGAAACCTCGGTGAATGGGGCTGACACTAACCACCTGAGCTGCCTGGCCAGGGCAGGCAGATTTAAAAACGTCTGCAGCAAAGTTACATCTCACCTCTTTTTAAAAATTATTTTAAATGTTCGCTGGGAACACTGACAGAGGTTTGTCCAGGCGGCTGAACCACCGTCTCCTGCAGCAGGGACGTTGCTGGTTTGGGCGCTCTCCCGCTCTCTCCCGTGCGCCCGCTCCGCTAATGCCTCCGCGAACCACTCCAAAGCCTGTTGGACTTGGGACTCCCGTGTTGAGGTGGTTCCCGAGTTCAGTTCTCCATGCACTGGTCTGACATTCCGTGCTCTGCCGGTACATCGCTTGTGCCCAAGTGCCTTGTGGCCATCGCGGTGCCTGCCATCTGTGCCGCTCTCTTCCTGAGAAGCTGTTTCCATGGTTACGTAATAACGCTGTAGCCATAGACGAGGTAAGAGAATGAACTGTTCCATCATTTTTCTGGAACGCGTACAAGTTACCACATCTTCCTAAGAAGAATGAGCACGGGAAGTCCCTGTGAGGATAAGTAAACCTGGGCTCTCGCGATTCGCTTCCTTTGAAGCACCCGTGTCTCCGGTGAATAAAACGCTAGGAAATCAAGCAGTTGTTTCTCACGTTTTCCTTGAAGATCCAAACGTCATAGAGCCGACGGCATGTTTGTATCACTCGTGATAGAGTGCGTGTCCCAGCAAACGGCCGGCAGCACGGCCTCCGGTGGTTATTTCATGAAGTTAATGGGCTGCGTTAGAGAAGGGAGGGAGGCCTTCTTGCAGGGACACCCCTCCAGCCGTCTCAGTGCGCTGGCGGGCCTGCCACGGGGTGCAGAGCCTGGTCTGGGATCTCAGCGGGGCTTGGCCTCTAGCATCTGCGGGTCCCCTGGGACGGGCTGCTGGGCCGTGTGGGGGAGCGGTGCAGGTTTGGTCTCCCCGCACCGAGGACATCGGTCAGGCTGAAGTGCAAAAGGGCGGCTGCAGAGGGTTTTGTGAGGATTTAGGGTACGTTTTTCCTCCTTTAATAAATAAATCCTAACAACTAATTTATTTTTAATATTTTAAGTCTCTAGTAAATTGGTTTAGCTTTTAAATTGGGTTTAAAACTAATTATGTATAGTGTGCCAAGAATCAGAACCTGCCTTTATTGTAAATATAATTGGCGGTTATAAACCTGCAGAAAACAGAAACGCATTATTTTGTCTATAACAATAAGTGGTTTTTGACATTAATACAGTGTACCTATTGAAAAGGCGATTGATTTGATTTTCTGGCCTTAATTTAAGGTATGGTAAAAATATGATAGGAAACTCTGAATTTACATATTTAAATGCATCTTAGGAAATTGTTAAACCTGGTAAGTTGGGCAGACGTCTGGTGGAGCAAGAAGGAGAGGGGTAGGAGAGGGTTATGGCTGGGGTTTGGCATCACTTTCTATTTATTTCTGTGTTATTTGAGTTTTGCAACAAGTACTCTTTTATGATTTAAAAGGATATTTAAACATAATGTGGTTATTATTGAGTATTCAGTAATTTCATAGATGACTAATTCCCAGGAAATTTGTTGTTACTTCAGGTTAGTGAAATACTTTAAAATTTATATTGTATCATTCTTTTTATTCTCTTATTACATGTCTCGTTGATCTCTGTTCCCTTTTCCTAAAGTACTGGCAGTTTTAAATATTAGTGTGGTTTTTTAAATTGATTTTAAAGGCAGAGAAGAGAGAGAGAGACATTGAGGTGAGAAAGAAACATCCATCGGCTGCCTCCTGTATGCACCCCAACCAGGGGTTTAACCTGCAACGTGTGCATGTGCCCCGACCGATAACCGAACTAGCGACCTTTCAGGGCCTAGGATGACACCCAGCCCACTGAGCCACACTGGCCAGGCCGTGTGAATTTTTTTCAATAAATATTATATTGGGGAATTTTTTGGAGATTTGTGACAGTTGGAAAAAACATAAAACATGTAGCCTGAAAATAGCAAAAAAACACTTAAGAAAAGCTGTCATGAATGCATAGAATACTGTGTAGGTAGAGTGTACTTAGTACCGTAAATATGCACACGTCTACTGTAAAATACGACATGGAATTAACAAAGCTACACACATAACCACAGACTACGTGGCACCATTTGCTGTGTAGAAAAATGTAAACAAACATAACTTGGTGGATAGCTGGGTGGTGGGGGTAGATGTGTGGGTTGTGATGCGTGTGGAGAGCCGGGAGGCGTGTGGAGAGCTGGGAGGTGGTGTGATGCGTGTGCAGAGCCGGGAGGCGGTGTGATGCGTGTGGAGAGCCGGGAGGCGGTGTGATGCGTGTGCAGAGCCGGGAGGCGGCGTGATGCGTGTGGAGAGCCGGGAGGCGGTGTGATGCGTGTGCAGAGCCGGGAGGCGGCGTGATGCGTGTGGAGAGCCGGGAGGCGGTGTGATGCGTGTGCAGAGCCGGGAGGCGGTGTGATGCGTGTGGAGAGCCGGGAGGCGGTGTGATGCATGTGGAGAGCCGGGAGGCGGTGTGATGCGTGTGCAGAGCCGGGAGGCGGTGTGAGGCGTGAGCATTAATGTGCTCCAAACTGAGAGCAGAACAGGTGCTGCCTTTTCCTTTGCTGTCGCTTCCCCCGGGAGGGAGGTGGTGACCTAGCAAACGTGAGTGTTTCCTGTTTTAAAGCACATGGGTTTCTGCTGTGGTGGGATATGAAGGTATGAGAGACAGCGCACGGTGACGTCGGCATGTCCCGCCTCGGCGGCAGAGCCAGGGCAGGTTCACCAGGAGAACGCTGGCGCAGGGAACGAGTGCGTGTGTGTGATGCGCACCCAGCGGCTCGGGAGGCGGCCGGAGCTGGGCAGCAGCGGAGGGGGCCAGGGGCCGGCTGCCCCGGAAGGTGGAGCCTGACAACAACAAGAGCAGCAGGAGCCGCTGGCGAAGCAGAGTCCGAGGAGAGGGGAGAGGTTGGGCAGAGCGAAGGCGGGACACCGTGGCCCTGGGGATGGGGATGGGGATGGGGACGGGGATGGGGATGGAGCAGCCTTGAGGAGACCACCTCCTGCCACGCTGTGCTTCCACCTCATCTCCTCTGAAGACATCCTGGACCAGGGGAACCTGAAACTGCGGTGGACTTCGCTCTGTGGAGTGAGGACCCTCTGGCTGCGTCCTGGGGTCCCCTGGTCCTCGCCCATCCACGCTGACCAGGCCGGTGCTCTGTGGAGGCATTGGTCTCTGGCCTGAGTGACCTCTTTGGGAAAGGCCACGGGTGGCTGGCACTCCCGTCGCAGGTACCTGGGCAGACCCAGGGCGCAGTCAGCCTGGAAGTCAGAGGTGTGGGGGCAGGTACCTGGGCAGACCCAGGGCGCAGTCAGCCTGGAAGTCAGAGGTGTGGGGGCAGGTACCTGGGCAGACCCAGGGCGCAGTCAGCCTGGAAGTCAGAGGTGTGGGGGCAGGTACCTGGGCAGACCCAGGGCACAGTCAGCCTGGAAGTCAGAGGTGTGGGGCCAGGTACCTGGGCAGACCCAGGCGCAGTCAGCCTGGAAGTCAGAGGTGTGGGGGCAGGTAGCCCGAGGCACACGCATGACCTGGCCTCGGGTCTGCGGGGCCCTGTGCTCTGTCTCGGACACGGAACTTGATGTGTCCTCGTCGGCCAGTGGCTGGCTGTGGAGGACACAGTGTCAGTTGAAGAGCCAACGTTGATTATTTAGAATTAGGAGCGACTGCCAGAAATGGGACACCTAAAGTAGGTTGGTGCAAGCAGCCAGTTTTCCGTTTGATGTCAAGTTCTGACATGGCCGTCCGGGGCTGGCGTGGCCATTTGGTTCCACGAGGTCTCACGTACCCGGAATCCTTCGTGGTTTTGCTTGGTTGAGCTGAGGGAAAGCTCTTCACTCAGGCTCCAGGAGAGGCCGGGTCTCCTGCCGACACCGTGTTCCGGCTGCGCGGAGGCGGGACGGGCTGTCCTCTGGCCTCCGGGGTGCTGCCGACACCAGGAGGTCCTTTACTGGGAAAGCACACGGACAGTGGCAGCCACAGCAGGCTCCGCGTGTCCTCCGTGACCCCTGCCACGGACGGGGTGCCCACTGCCTTGACCTGGCCGCCCGGGTCCGCCAAGACTGCGAGTGGGCAGGAGGCTCGGCGCAGAGGGGGCCCTGCGGGGTGCGCCAGCTCGAGGAGCGGCACGTCCGTGTCAGTGTGCGCAGGAAAGACCCCCCCGGGAGCCTGATTGTGGTGGGACGGTGACGGGGTCGGGGACCGTGTTTCAGCCGCACACAGTTCTGTCTCCCCTGACGTGCCAGGAGCGCACCCTCTCAGCAGGGCGTCGGGGCGTGTCTGACCTGCTCAGGTGGGTCCTCGGGCTGTGCGCCCTCACCTGAGCCTTCTGCTCGGAGGGGTGGTCTCGGCGCTTCTGTCTGTCCGTCCGTGCGTGGTTGTGAGTTAGGAAGAGGAGTGTGCTCCGTGCCTTTTTAATCCGTGTTTTGTTGTTGCAGCGGATGAAGGTCGCAGCAGGGACCCCGACCGGCTGCAGGTGCTGTACAAGAAAGCCATCCTGCCTTACGGCGTGTTTAAGCAGCAGCAGCAGCAGCGGGAGCCGGGCGAGGAGGCCGCCGTGCTGCAGTACGCCAGCCTCGTGGGCCAGGCCTGCTCCGAGCGGATGCTGCTCTTCCGGAGCTGAGCCGCTCCGCCGGCCGCACGTGTGCCGGGGCCTGTGCCGCCCCGACGCGCCGCTGCAGGAATCCCGGCCCGCCTGCCCGCAAATGCTCCTTATTTTGACTATCATATGGCTTTTGTAAACTATTTTGTGGCAATGTATTTGTGCAAATCTCATGGTTAATGTAAAGGCTTAAAAAATATGTTATGACCCAGCTCCGTAATTGGGATTTATAATTTCGAAAGTTTGTTTTATGAACAAGACATGGTAAACTTCTCTTACTGTCAATATTTTAGGAAGTAAAATCAATCCGTGAATCGTAAGTAATTTTAATTACAGCTGTGCTTTTTTGTTCTGTTAGAATTCAAAGCAGACTGTGTCCTCAGATCCATTTAAAACGTTGGTTTATGCCAAAAGACAGACAAAACCCTTCCGAGTGGGGAAGAAGGGGGGGTGCTTACCCCTGTGTTCCTACTCCTCACCGGCCTGGCGTGATTTCTTCTGGAAGGGTTGCTGCGAGTGCTCCCCTTACTCCAGCTGTTTCAGCTGGGACAGTCAGGATGTGTTCGCCCTGGGTACATCGTTTGCTCGATTTGCACAAATTTAAGAAAGGGAGTTTCTAAAGAAAAACGTGGGCTCCTGCCTTCACTAGCTGTTCATTCCTTAGGACCGAGCACACTCGTCTTTGGCTCCTGATACAGAATTGGTTCCTGTCCGACTGCTTTCATCGCTGTGGCACCAGCCCCATCTCATTACGAGGAGCCATTGTGGCCTCGCTCCGGGGTGGGTGAAGCTCCATGGCTCGCCCTTGGATTGGGTGTCACCGGGGATGCTACGCGGGTCATTGAAGTGAAGGCTCCCCTGCTCCTCCCACTTCCTTTGTGTGAGCAGATGTCCCTGTGGCCACGGTCAGGGTGGCTGCCGAGGACGGAGGGCAGCGAGCCGTGGGGGCGCCAGGACGGGTGGTTTTCTCGCGCGCTCTCCGCTGACCCCTCGGTCCCGGCCGCCCCTTCTGCCTTTGGTCTGTGTTGTGTTGCGTGAGCCTTTTGAAAACTGTGCTCTGAAGCGCAGTTGGCTGACTCACGGCTGCCTTTCTGTTTCTTGTACACACACTGAATTTAGATAAAACATTATACCATAATTTCCGCCAGCTAGAGCAAAAGGGAGGCTCGTAAAACAATGTTTTAAAAGTCACATGTCTAGAAATTGAACATCCCGGTAAACTGCATTTTCACTCGGAATGCGGCACCACCTGCCGTGGGCGGCTACTGGGCCACCTGGGGTAGTGGTGAGCGAGCCATGTCCTGAGCGCAGGGATTTCACGTTCTTCTGGAATTCTTCAAAGCAGTCTCCAAGGGCATCCGATGGACTCTTACTCATAGCCGCCTTCAGAACCTATAGAAAATGGTTTTTCTCTTGCCCTCTGAAGTGAAAGTAGCTTAATTTTTCTTAGGATTATGAAAATGATACTGTGAGCAATTAAAACGTTAAGGAAAATATAATTAAGAGAGTAAAAATAATCTGAAACCCTGCCATACAGAGAGAGGTTTGTCCTGTACACACACATACACAACTTGAACATAAATAGGGTCCTGGCTCCGTGCTGGGCCCCTGAAGCTAGGATCTTAAGGTGGGATTGGGAAGTGGTGTGAGGGCTCCGGTGCGATGGGCAGGGGCGGCCTGGTGCCCGCGCCAGGTCTGGCCGTCGGCTGCCTCCGTCCGAGCCGTTGGCGTGTAGAACGGTGTTCGCAAAATGGCACGCGTGTCCGTGAGGAGAAAGCCTGAATCTGAGCACAAGCTGTGTTTCCCGCAGGGTTCCCCAGAGGCTCCTTCACGGGGGCCGCTGGTCCGCCTGCAGGACCCGCGCTGACCCTGCGGGGGCGCTGGTGGCTCCAGGGAGGCCCTGGAGGGTCGGGCGTGAAGATTTATTTGCTCGGTGGCTTAAGTCATGTGGTGGGTTTTTCGTTGGTTTGTTTTTGAGAATAGATAGCAGTTCCTTGATCCTCACGACCAGTTTCTTGAGAAGCAGCAATGTGTCCGTTTGCGTCTGGCTGCGTGCTGGTGGTGGCTGCGAGGGCCAGGGCAGTCGAGGCCAGTGGCCGCCTTGTCCGCTGACGCACAGTCCAGCTGGGAACTGGTTCACGCCCTGGCTTCCTCTAAAGACAGAACCTTTCAAAGCTGGTGGCTCTGGTCACACCCACCGTCCTGTGTTGGGGCAGAAGGTACTAGAGGTTCCCCATACGACCATCGTTCTTTAAATTAGTTCTGTTCCGTTGACACTTTTGTTCTCTTATCTTTACAAAGTGTAATCTGAGCACTTTTTACATTTTAAAATATAGAGGCTATTAGATAAATATTATTTGATTAGAATTAGATAAGAAATTACTGTTCATTTTTCCTTTCCAACAAGCTTATCCTATTTTTTAATCTATTTTGCAAAATATCGATTGTGTATGGTTGGTTGACATGGTGGAATCTATTATGTACATGAACCTTTTCAGGTTTTGAAGGATGTATGGTTTGATTTTATAGGCTTTCTATTATTTCAGTGTGAATAAAGGTGAAAAAGAATATGATGACCAGTTACCTAAAATGTGTCTGTCTTTTGCTAACCTGAAAGAAAAGGAAAGTACAATGGATATAATTGGGAAATGATAAAATTAAAAGTTGTTCAAACGTGTACTTTTGTTCCAGAAGAGACCCAGGACATGGAAGGCACACAGGCTTGCTTGCATGTTGTATTTTTGCTCTCGTCTATTCCTTCTGAGCAGCCCATTGGTTAACGCTCGAGTGCAGGAAATAAAGCTGCTTCTGTCCGCAGAGGCTCTTGCTGGTCAGTACACAAAAGACACGTGTTCCCATCTGCTAACTCCTGGAGTGCATGTCACCTGCGTGAACGTGGGGAGAGCAGAGCGAAGCATCGGCTGGTGAGTCGCGACGCTCGATTTTCAGTCGTTGGCTCCCGGTCACTAGGCACTTCAGCCGAAGGAACCGGGGGTCCTTCCTCAGGAAAAGCAAGAGGACGTGTCTCCTCCAGCAAGGACCTGGGGTTCCACCGGGCATGCTGGGGACAGACATCCTGTTACCCAAAGGCCTGGAAGTAAAAGATCCGTTACAAACTGGAATACGGTTTCTCTTTAAAAACGTGCTTTGCGGAGAAGGGTTCCTAAGCAGCGATAGAGCAGTCTGCCTCGGCTGTCACGGTCCACGGTGTGGCTCTGGGACACGTTGACGAGTGTTGTCTTTCCTGGTGAGCTGAGGGTAAAAGGAACCGTTTTCCAAGCGACCCGAGTATCAGAAACAATTCCCACGGACATTTTCCCGGAATAGAGCGCTTTAGTGCTTTCCTTCTTTGCAGGGACAGAAAAGCGCACCCGAGACCGTGGTGTTGCTGACAGCCCCACCTGAAGCACTGGCCCTTCACGGGGGCGCCACCCTCTCAAGCGTTCTGCCTGCACGTGGGTAGCCTGTGGCTTTAAATAAAGATGGAATCACGCCACGGGTGCTGCTTTGTTATTCCTTATTTGATGTATTTGGACGTCTTTACTATATGGTGAATATGCAAATGAGTGCGGAACGAATGTCATTCCAGTGGCTGCATACTGTTCTGCTGTGTCTCTTCTCTCTTAAGAAAGGGGGCGAAAGACGTTAGTCCCCCTTGTGGGCAGTAACTGACTGGCGTTGACAGTTTTTGTCAGTTCTCTGTCATCGTTGGTGATGCCCTAGCCGGTGTGGCTCCGTGGAGAGAGCGTCGGCCTGCGGACTGAAGGGCCTGGGGTTCGATTTCAGACAAGAGCACGTACCTCGGTTGCAGGCTCCGCCCCAGCCCTGGTCGGGGGCATGCGGGAGGCAACCAATCCATGTGTCTCTCTCACATCGGTGTTTCTGTCTCTCCCTCTCCCTTCCACTCTCTGAAAATCAGTGGAAAAAAATCACGTCCTCAGGTGAGGGTTAAAAAAAGACAGCGATGCTCTCACCCCTCATTCTGGCTCCCTTGCCGCCAGCGGTCCGCGAGCAGGAGGACTTGTCTTTGCCCTTGAAGGTCCGCAGGGGTGTGGCTTGTACAGCGCTGCCCCTCCCCTCCCCTCCCCTCCCCTCCCCTCCCCTCCCCTCCCCTCCCCTCCCCTCCCCCCTCCCCTCCCCTCCCCTCCCCTCCCCTCAGCTGGACGTCTGGGAGGCAGCCCTGTGCTGCTGTTCTGACAGGTTGCTCCCCCTAAGGTTCCCGTTAGAACATGTCTGCGAAGCTTGAGGTACCCTGGCTGGTTTTGCTCAGCGGTTAGCGCGTCGGCCCGAGGCCTCAAGCGTGGCGGATGTGATTCTGGTCCATCGGTCAAGGGCACGTACCTTGGTTGCAGGCTCGATCCCTGGCCCAGGCCGGGGTGTGGGCAGGAGGCAACCAATCCGTGTGTCTCTCACATCCATGTTTCCTTCTCCCTGTCTCTCGCCCTCCCTTCCGTTCTCTCTAAAAATTAATGGGGGGAAAAATACCCTTGAGTGAGAATGAACAATAAATACATACGTACCTGCATACATGCAGCAAACCCTAGTAATCCAAGGCGCCAGGTGTAGATGCTGGTAAGGACGGGCCGAAGGGTCACCGCTAACGGCATGCAGTGCCCCCCGCATAGGAGACCGTGGAGGCATTGACACGTCCCTGTTCACAGTCGTTCAGACGGTCCTACTGCGGATCAGTGACCATCGTCTGCACTGACCGGTCTTGCAGAGCCTGGACCTGGGGTCCATTTGAAGTCCCCGCCCACGGAGGGTGTCTGATCCATCCCACAGGGCGACAACTCCCCAACGGCTGCCTCTCGACGAGAATGTGGACACATTCTCGGGCATCCAGGGAAGCGGCACTCGGAGGCGCCACGGCAGACTCTCCTCCGTGTAACGGGAGGGGTGTTTCGAGGCCCGCGACCGTTAACGTGCGTTTCTGTTTATTTTGAGACAGAACGAGAGAGCAGGATAGCCGGGACACCGGGGTTGCTTCGCGCAGCCGACCGTCATGTCGGTGATAGCTGCACCAGGGGCCCAGGGGGCTGCTCCATCTTGTCCGCCAGTGGCTCCCGCATTTCTTTCTCCTGCCTCCTCCTCCCACGTGGAGGCCTTCCACCTTCCCCTCGGCTTGCTCCGGAGTCACAGGCAGCGGGGCCGACCGGCAGGCTCTGAACGACGGGTGAAGGATGACTCGGACGCGGTTCTGTTCAAAGACGAGGGCTAAGGGACTGCTTGGCGTGAGAAACCAAACGGCCCCAGTTCGCCTGCCTCCTCAGGCTTCTATTCTCACAGCAGCTTGAGCTAAAACGAACTATTCGTACTGCGAGCCGGGCAGGCACCCTCGAGAAGACACACGTGTCCTGTAAGCAAGGATGTCTGCCGACGACGCATCAAGATTTCCGTAAGGACCCGGGGGTTCCGGCTTGTTAGGAAAAGTCAAGGCGGGGCAGCCGCCTTCAGCCAGCTCCTGTCCCACGCCTCCCACAGCTGGGGGCGCAGGGCACTGTCCACTGTCCACTGTCCAGTGGGTGGGAGACCAGAGCGCCTTTCAGACTGGGTGGGAGGGGCGCGGCCTAGGGCTGTGGGGGCGATGAGACTGGGAAATAGATTGGCAGCTTTTAACCAGAAAAGAAAAAAGTGTCCGCGTGTTGGTGGTAATAAGTGAGCTCTGTTGTGTGAGCTGAGTCCCCAGCCCCAGGTCCCAGGCAGCGCCATGGACACGGAGGCCGGCTGAGCCGTGTCCTGGGGTCGTCGGAAGCCCTGTGCTCATGGCAGCCACCAGCGACGGTCCCAGGGCCCAGAGCACATGGGCTCCGTCTCTGCTCCGCTCTCCCGTGGGCCAGAGGTGGGCAGAGCCACCTGCTCGCCCCGCACCCCTGGCCACCGCCACCTGGGCCGATGCGAGCTGTGGCGGGAGCGTCTGAATCGTCTTCGTGGTGGAGAGCGAGATGCGCAGGTGGCCCAAGTGCCGAGGGGAGACGCGTCCGCGGTCCCTGTTCTGCCCTTCCAGTTGGTTTTCCCTGGAGCCACCAGGGGGCAGAAGGAGACCTCCTCACCCAGTTCTCAAACCTCTGACGGCTCCACCACGGGGAGCGGGGAGCCTTCTCCTGGCCCCTCTCGGCCAGGGTGTTCGATCCGGAGTCCGTTTCCCGTTCGGCATGTCTGATTGCTTTTCAGGTTTGGGTTGTCTTTGAACTAATTCTCCCCTCTGCGTCTAAGACAGCGGTGAGAGGAGAGGACAGGTAAGCAGTGTCCTGTATCGATGAATGACTTTGGGCTTGGATCCCGGGCCCCACACAGCGTCCCGCCGCTCCTACATTGTTCCCCGTGTCCAGCCTGGCTGGGCTGGTGCGGGCCTGTAGCACCTCGGATCTGGTTGTTGGGAAAGCCTTCGGCAGCGTCCTGCCCCTCCCCACCTCCACCCCCGCCCCCGGCGGTTTAACCTCCCCGAGGTCACCCTTCTCATCTGTCCCTCCCCTGGTCCCACATCACAGCGACCCATCCCAGCCGAATGAAGGAACCCCGCCTGGCCGGCCCCACTCCTTCTCCCACCTTCCCCCTACCTCTCCCCTCCTGAAACGCCACCTCAGCCTTTTCCTCCTGGCTCCTGACCTCCGTGGGGTCTCCCTCCCCGTCCTGCCGGCCCCCTCCCACTCCGCAGGTTCGCGTCCGCGAGGTCAGACCAGGTGCTGGGATGGGTGCTCCAGTGAGGCCGCGCTAACTGCGGAGACTTCGCTGCTGGCCCTCCGCCGGGTCCTCAGTTCTGGTGACTCTCCCCTGGCTGGCCGCTGCCGTTGCATCTTTGGAAGAAGCGAGCGCCCCGCTCCGGGGAAGCGGCAGGGGAACCAAGTGTCAGGGCCAGACGCCACCTCTCCCAAGGTAGTCTCATAGGTGCTGTTACCAGGCGTCCTCAAACGACGGCCCGCGGGCCACAGGCGGCCCGCCGAGGACACGGATCCGGCCCGCCGGGGGCTGCTGCCTGTCCTGCTTAGCAGCCGACGCGTCCCGGCCCGCAGTGCGCATAGGAATTTGTTCATAGTTTTTTTTTAAACTATAGTCCGGCCCTCCCACGGTCTGAGGGACAGGGAACTGGCCCCCCGTTTAAAAAGTTTGAGGACCCCTGTGACAGTTTCCCAACGCGACGTGGCTGCTGGCCCGACCGGGGCGTGTGTTCCGCGTGGCCCGGCGTTGCCAGCCCGCGGCGGTACGTCACGGGGACACGCTTTGGCTTCTGGGGCACAAAGGGCATGAGGAGGGTCGGGAGTGACACGGGTCGGGGCCGCGCGCCTGCCCTTATCAGACTTTCCATCCCCATTTCAAAGCGAGAGAAAGAATAATAAGAGCCGGTGTCCAGACCATTTCAATCAAGACCAAGTCCCCCAGAAGGGCCCGCGATCCAGACCTCCCGGCTCCTGCCACACCCTGTAAAAATAGATGGAGCCGGGTGTTTGTTTTGTTCTGATGGCTGGTATTTCGTGCGCCGGTAAGACCCTCAGGCATCTGGCCCCAGAGAGGGCGGCCTCGCCTTTGATGGGACTGCCCGCGGCCGCCCCTCAGCGGGTCCCTCCTTCCTTGGCTGCGGGGCTGCTCGTGGGAACCCCACGCTCGCTGCGAGCCCCACGGGAAGGGGGTTCTGGGCCAGTGGGGCCTGCGTTTCCCATTCCTCCTCGTCTTAAAACTTGGCGTTTTTATTTATTTACTTATTTATTTTATTTATTTATTTTTTAAAATACATTTTTATTGATTTCAGAGAGGAAGGGAGAGGGGGAGAGAGAGAGAAACATCAATGATGAGAGAGAATCATTGATCGGCTGCCTCCTGCACGCCCCCCCACTGGGGGTCAAGCCCGCAACCCAGGCACGTGCCCTAGACCGGAATCGAACCCGGGACCCCTCAGTCCGCAGGTCGACGCTCTATCCACTGAGCCACACCGGCCAGGGCTATTTTTTATTTTTATTATTATTTTTTTTAAATATATTCCATTGATATCCTACAGAGAGGAAGGGAGAGGGATAGAGAGTTAGAAACACTGATGAGAGAGAAACATCGATCAGCTGCCTCTCGACACATCTCCCACTGGGGATGTGCCCACAACCAAGGCACATGCCCTTGACTGGAATCGAACCCGGGACCCTTCAGTCCGCAGGCCGACGCTCTATCCACTGAGTCAAACCGGTTAGGGCGGTATTTTTATTTTTTAAATACATTTTTATTGATTTTGGAGAGGAAGGGAAAGGGAGAGAGAGATAGAAACATCCATGATGAGAGAGAATCACGGACTGGCTGCCTCCTGCACTCCCCACCCTGGGGATCGAGCCTGCAACCCGGGCCTGTGCCCTGACTGGGAGTCCAGCCCGGGACCCTTCAGTTTGTGCGCGGATGCTCTATCCACTGAGCACACTGGCCGGGCCACGTTCAGATTTTTCATGCTGGTGGTGTGATGTAGAAAGAGTCCAAATGACCCTTGTTCCATATTCACAGCCAGTGTGGTCACTGCCTGGACCCATGCTTTAGTCAGGGGTTGGAAATGGTGATGTGCTAATGTTATCCTATCTTTTTTAAAAATATATATTTTATTGATTTTTTTACAGAGAGGAAGGGAGAGGGGTAGAGAGTTAGAAACATCGATGAGAGAGAAACATCGATCAGCGGCCTCCTGCACACCCCCCCACTGGGGATGTGCCCGCAACCAATGTACATGCCCTTGACCGGAATCGAACCTGGGACCCTTCAGTCCGCAGGCCGATGCTCTATCCACTGAGCCACACCGGTCAGGGCTGATTTTATTCTATCTTGATTTGTTACTCATAAAGGGAACTTGCCCTCATCAACTATTTGCCCCCAAAGCACAGTGCATATAGAGAAGCCAGATAAGTTCCTCTTCTTGCTCTTTATTTAGCAATTTCCGAAATACGGAGCTGGTCTCCTGGCATATTTCAAAGGTAGCCAGTGAGCTTCTTCCTAAGTTTCATAGGGACTTGCGGATTGAAACAGAGAAAGTGGTTTTAACGCATCACAACCTGTTCCCCGGGTCACACAGGCAACGAAGGAAACGTGTTTGAGCTTTTCATTTACCCGTTTTCATGATAATAAGTTTTCTCCTTATGCTCTGAAGGTGACCGATTAGGGGTGTGTGTGTGAGTGTGTGTGAGTGTGTGTATGAGTGTGTGTGTGTGTGTGTGTGTGAGTCTGTGTATGTGTGTGTGCATGTGTGTGAGTGTGTGTGTGTGTGTGAGTGTATGTGTGTGAGTCGTGTCTGTGTGTGCATGTGTGTGAGCGTGTATGAGTGTGTGTGTGTGTGAGAGTGTGTGTGTGTGAGTGTGTGTGTATGAGTGTGTGTGTGAGTGTATGTGAGAGTCTGTATGTGTGTGCATGTGTGTGAGCGTGTATGAGTGTGAGTGTGTGTGAGAGTGTGTGTGTGAGTGTGTGTGCATGTGTGTGAGCGTGTATGAGTGTGTGTGTGTGAGTGTATGTGTGTGTGTGAGTGTGTATGTGTGTGTGCATGTGTGTGAGCGTGTATGAGTGTGTGTGTGTGTGTGTGAGTGTGTGAGTGGTGTAAACGTATTTGGACATAGTGAGTTTAGTCCTATGGTCGGCAAACCGCAGCTCGCGAGCCACATGCGGCTCTTTGGCCCCTTGAGTGTGGCTCTTCCACAAAATACCACGGCCTGGGCGAGTCTATTTTGAAGACGTGGTGTTAGAAGAAGTTTAAGTTTAAAAAATGTGGCTCTCCAGAGAAATGTCCATCGTTGTCCTGTTGATGTTTGGCTCTGTGACTGATGAGTGTGCCCACCACCGGGTTAGGCCATTGCAGCCACACCCTCCTGAGCTCCTCCTGAGGTACCGTCTTTGGGAGGTACCCTCGTCACCCATCCATTCGTTTGCTCGTTCCTTTAACCGGGCGCTCGGCGAGGCTGCTGTGGGCCAGGCGCACACCGAGGGGATGCAGTGAGCACCACACCGAGGTCTGGTCGCTGTCTTGTCTACGGAAGCTCCCGGTCTGTAAGGAGAAGCACATACAGATTTGCAACGAGAAGGTGGTGTCAGGAACGCTGTAGAGATGAAGGTCAGGGCCTGGAAGTTGTGCCTATCACGTCTGGTCACTTACCACTGGTCAGAACCTAGTCACATGACCACACCTAGCTGCAAGGGAGTCTGGGAAAGGTAGTCCTGAAGTGGGTGGCCGCACGCCTCTTCACTCCGCTCTGTCAAACCCCGTGTAGACCATCAGTTCTCCGAGTTTGATGTGCACATGGATCACCTGGGGATCTTGTAAGAATGATTCTAACTCAGGAGGCACGGGGACGGCTGGGGATGTTGGCGTTTTGCATTTCCCAGGTGAAGCGGGCACTGTTGGTCCTTGGACCACATTTAAGTGCCACAGCTCGAGGGTGCAGACGACCCCATAGGAGGGACTGTCTGCGTTCAGGGCAGCCTGGCCTTGTAGCCGGTGTCGCCTTTACCTTTCTGTCACTGTGGCTGCGGCTGCTGTTTGGGTAAATGTATGTGGAGGATGTTGCTTATTTGTAGTAAATACCCAGCAATGTGTCCGGCCGGCGTGGCTCAGGGGTTGAGCATTGACTTCTGAACCAGGAGGTCAGGGTTCGATGCCCGCTCAGGGCACAGGCCCGGGTTGCGGGCTCCATCCCCAGTGTGGGGCATGCAGGAGGCGGCCGATCCAGGTTCTCTCTCATCATGGATGTTTCTCTCTCTCTCCCCACCTTCCTTCCTCTCTGAGATCAATAAAAATATATTTTAAAAAGTAAGTACCCAGCACTGTGCCAGTGTGCAAAGGGGAATTAGAACTAGCCTCTTTGCCCCAAGAGCTTTATGTGCGTTCGCTTTTGTTTAGAACCTGGAGTTTTCCCCTGTGGACCAGAAAGTCTGAGTAATAGTATTTCCAGCAAAATAATATAAAAATGAGTTATTTTCTAAGTAGAAAACAAATCACAGTAGCACACAGTTTTCTTGGCATTATAAACATTTAGACCCGTGGACTCCATCCAATTATCTCCAAACACTTCGGAAAGTGTGAATAATTTCACCGCGCGCCAGCCTAAATAGGGTTTTTATTTCCTAGAGAAATCTTAGCACTTCAAGGCCCTTTAAGTGCCTTATCTTCTAAGTGTCGTTAATCAAAACAGAAGTGTGCATCCCGCCGCCTTCCTTGCCTCCTGGGCCTGGGCGAGCGGCCCCCTCCGCCTCCCACCTGCCCCCACCTCTCCAGAGAGGCCCTGAGCGTCGGCCCTGAGGCGGCCGGACTGTCTGGGTCTCCTGCCCCCCTGCCTCCCGCACCCGGAGCTTTTCCAGCCCCCACGCGGGATTTGGAGGTTTGGGTGTCTCCCTTAGTCCTGTCCCCAGCAACTGGCCTTTGACCTGCAGCTCTGGATGCAGGGGCCTAATCTCCCTCCAGAGGCACCCCCCCTTCCCCACCCCCCCATCCCCGCCCCCCCATCCCCACCCCCCCATCCCCGCCCCGATGGGCAGGCCGGGTCCTGAGGAAGGTCGCAGGGGGAGGAGTGGCAGCCCCGGGGGCACGTGCTCTGTGAACCTCAGAGGCCGCACAGTGAGCTGCGCGCCTCCGCCCAGAAACGGAGCCTTTCAATCGGGTTCTGCTCTGAAGGGAGACCTGCGTTGGGGTACGTTCAGACCTGCGTTGGGGTACGTTCAGACCTGCTTTGGGTCTCTAAGCCGCAGTTATTTTTAGTTCCTTTTCATAACCCAGATGTGCCTTCACCTGGGGGCGGGCGGGCGGGCGGCGGGTCTGGCACCTTTGCTTTCGTGGCCTCTGCCGGGTCGTCACGACCGCCCTCCTCGTGGCATCGGGGGCGGCATCGGGGGTGGCATGGGGCGGGCTGCGTACAGGCCCGTGTTGTCTCCGCGCCACGTTGGGGGGGCATCTGAGCGTGCGTGCTTCTGGTCCAGCTACCCACAGAGGCGAGGAGAGGAGGGGGACGTGGGCCCGAGAGAAGGGAGACAGGGAAGCCGGACCAGTGGGCGCGCCCCCGGCCAGTGAGACCGGCCTCCGGGGGGGACTCCCATCACGCCTCGTCCGCCGTGTTTTCGTTCAGATCCTGTGTATTTCCCCTTCCTCCCACTTTTAAAAAACAATATATGTTTTTAGTGATTGCGGAGAGGAAGGGCGAGGGAGAGAGAGAGAGAAACACCCAAGATGAGAGGGAGTCATGGACCGGCTGCCTCCCGCACGCCCCCCACGGGGGATGGAGCCCACAACCCGGGCCTGTGCCCTGACCGGGCACCGAACCCTGACCTCCTGGTTCACAGGTCGACGCTCAACCGCCGAGCCACACCAGCCGGGCCCTGCGTCCGACTTGGAAGGTCCTTTACCGACAGTGAATGGAACAGGGACGCTGTGAGCTTTAGGAAGACGGGCCTTGCCTCACGGCCTCGGGCTCCTTGGACGCAGGGCTCCTTAGCGCTGACTTAGGTTCCAACTGCGGACTCTGCGTTGTCTCTCCCCGCTTCCCCCAGTGGAGCCGGAGCAGGTCTCGGCTCTTTCCCCACCCCCACCCCACATAGTTCTCACCCCCACCCCGCACCCCAGCCCGGCCGTGCTCCTGGGGCGCCCGCCCCCAACAAGGCTGAAGACGGGGGACAGAAGGGCCTTTGTGGGGCGCGTGACCTGGCGGCTGAGGCAGAACGCGCACCGTCAGCTCGGCGCTCAGTTGCCTGGAACGTGGCGTCCCCGACGGACAGGCCCAGGCCGAGGCGACCGCCTTTGGCACTTTTCATCCCGTTGCTGTGGAGAAAGCCACGATTTCATTAGGGAAAGTGCCTTACACAATGAACACAGCCCAGGGGCTCCCCAATCCTGCTGGGCCTCAGACAGAGGGGGCTGTGGGCATGGCTTCCCCGGGCCGAGGGACACAGCCAGCCACGCAGGGCAGGGGGTACCTAGGGACGGTTCTCAGGGGAGGGTCCCGGGGGGGGTCCCCAGGCTGTGTGGGGCTGGGGAGGGTCCTGGGGGGGGTTCCCAGGGCTGTGTGGGGCTGGGGGGTCTCCCTCAGGCTGTGCAGGGCAGGGGAGGGTCCCGGGGGGGGGGTCCCCAGGCTGTGTGGGGCTGGTCTGCAGATTCAGGGTCATCAAAAGGAGGACCAGGCTTCAGATTCACTGAAAAACTCGGGGAGGGTTGATTGTTTCAACGTAAGACAACACAAAACAGCCAGGCCGGCATGGCTCCGGGGCTGAGCGTCGACCTAGGAACCAGGAGGTCAGGGTTCGATTCCCGGTCAGGGCACAGGCCTGGGTGGTGGGCTCGATCCCCAGTAGAGGGCGTGCGGGAGGCAGCCGGTCCATGATTCTCATCTTTGATGCTTCTATCTCTCTCTCCCTCCCCCTCTCTGAAATCAATAAAAATGTATTTTTTAAAAAAATAAAACGAAGAAAACAAGTCTCTGCCGGCTACTTCCTGCGTTTGGAGATAAACTGGAGAACTGGAGACCCCTCCGATTTCCGTGTTTGGATAAGCAGAGCCGGCCCTCCCCGCGGCTGCCGCTCTAGACCCCCCCCCAGGCTCGTCTGCCGAGCAGGAGGGTGTGTGTTCTCCCTCCCTGGACCTGGTCCTGGTCCTGGTCCTGGTCCTGGTCCTGGTCCTGGGAAACTTCCCCAGGGGCCGCGGAGAAGAAGGAAATGCTGATACAGAGGAGGAGCTTTGGATGGCCCTGGAAGGAGAAACCTTCCAACGGTACTGAGTTCCGGACAGTTCCCCAAAGCGGGGCTGTGGCTGGCGCCCGTGTCTTTGCCTTTCTTAACGGTGTAGCGTTTAGTCAAACAACAATTTAACTCTCAAGTAACAATATTTAAAAATTTTTAAAAATATTTTTTATTGATTGCAGAGAGGAAGGGAGAGGGATAGAGAGTTAGAAACATCGATGAGAGAGAAACATCCATCAGCTGCCTCCTGCAACACCCCCCACTGGGGATGTGCCCGCAACCAAGGTACATGCCCTTGACCGGAATCGAACCCGGGACCCTTCAGTCTGCAGGCCGACGCTCTATCCACTGAGCCAAACCGGTTTCGGCAATATTTAAAATTTTTTGAAAATACTTTTTATTGATTGCAGAGAGGAAGGGACAGGGGAGAGAGAGAGAGAAACATCCATGATGAGAGAGAATCATTGATTGGCGGCCTCCTGCACGACCCCTACTGGGGATCCAGCCCCCAACCCAGGCGTGTCCTACTGACGGGGAATCGAACCCGGGACCCTTTGGTCGGCAGGCCGACGCTCTAACCACTGGACACACCAGCCAGGGCCACAATGTACATTTTTTTAAAAAATATATTTTATTGATTTTTTACAGAGAGGAAGGGAGAGGGATAGAGAGCTAGAAACATCGATGAGAGAGAAACATCAGTCAGCTGCCTCCTGCACACCTCCCACTGGGGATGTGCCCGCAACCAAGGTACATGTCCTTGACCGGAATCGAACCCGGGACCCTTCAGTCCGCAGGCCGACGCTCTATCCACTGAGCCAAACAGGTTTCGGCACATTTTTTTGAAGAAGAAGTCAGGCCCACGCACCCTCTTCTGAGAAATGGTTGGTTGGCAAGCGAGGGGCAGCGGGGAAGCCGGCCGGGAAGGGGGGCTGCGCTCCTCCCCCCGTTACCCGGGGTTTCTTCCGCCGCCGCTGCTGGGGCGGGATTCTCCCGCGTGTCCCCGGCCGCTCCTGGAGACCGAAGAAAAGCGCATGACACCGACATTCCCCCCTTAATTAAAACGTTACACGGGGTGACGATGCCAAGTTTCATCGGCGATGTTTGTTCCCCTGCGGACCCCGGACGCCCTGCCGGGGCCCAGCTCCACGGGAGTTATTTGAGTCACGACGTGTTATTAAGTTTCCACATGTAACCAGCCCGGATATTTTAATGGAAACTTTCTCCTTTCTTTTCATAAGCATGTGGTTTGGTTTAAAAGAGCTCGGGTTGGGTGCCCTGCGTCGCCATAGCAACAGGCAGCTGGCCTCCACGAAGCCCCGGTCCCGGCGAGGGGCCGGCAGGAGCCCAGCCCCCGGGGCAGGGCCTGGCGGGCAGGGGCGGCATCTGTGGGATCAGGACGGGGACGGGGCCAGAGGCTGTGGGAAAGCCTTTGTCTGACCGACGTGCCCTCCGCGGCCTTCCATCGCCACGCGGGCTCCACGGGGTTACACGTGAGCGGTGTTGGGACGGGTTGATTGTGAGTCATGAGCTCATGGGTCTGTGATTGCCTGTCAGCCTCGCCCTGCCTCCCCCGGGGCGCGCTGAGGGCCGGCGACGGGCAGAGGGGGCGTTAGGGACAGACACCTGCCCTCCAGCGTGGAGAATGGATGACGGGGGGAGGCGTATCTTAGCGACAGGCCTCGGCTCGCCGCTGCTGGGGAGGGTCCACGCCGGCGCAGGTCTGCCTTTCCCACCAGTTGGCTGGTGTCGGGGCGGGGGGGGGAGGGGGGACCGCGACGCGGGGGTTTCTGGCTCCAGTGCTCGGTCTCTAACGTGGGCCGGCTGCTTTGGGGGGGCTCGATGCGCTGAAACGGGCCCCTCCCTGCACCGGTGTGCGAAGCCCTGGGCCCACCCCCGGGCTGACTGCGCTTGCTAAGAGGGTCTCTGCGGAGGCCACCACGTTACAAGGAGGCCACTAGGGCGGCCCGGGGCCTGGGGGTGCTGCACCCCGCACCCCACACCAGGGGTCCTCAAACTTTTTTTTTTTTTAATATATTTTATTGATTTTTTTTACAGAGAGGAAGAGAGAGGGATAGAGAGTTAGAAACATCGATGAGAGAGAAACATCCATCAGCTGCCTCCTGCACACCTCCTACTGGGGATGTGCCCGCAACCAAGGTACATGCCCTTGACCGGAATCGAACCCGGGACCCTTCCGTCCGCAGGCCGACGCTCTATCCACTGAGCCACACCGGTTTCGGCGGTCCTCAAACTTTTTAAACAGGGGGCCAGTTCCCTGTCCCTCAGTCCGTTGGAGGGCCGGACTATAGTTTAAAAAAAAAACTATGAACAAATTCCTAGGCGCACTGCGGGCCCGGGACGCGTCGGCTGCTCAGCAGGACAGGCAGCGGCACCTGGCGGGCCGGATCCATGTCCTCGGCGGGCCGCCTGTGGCCCGCGGGCCGTCGTTTGAGGACGCCTGCCCCACACCTTCCTCTCACCTTCACTCCCCTGTCGCGCTCCCCGCCCTGGACCGTTAGCAACCAACGGGAAAGAGTCGTGCAGGAGGACGTCACTGTGCGATGAACAATAAACGAGCAAAAACTCGCGCCCGGAAAGCACTGGACGGTTCACAGCGGCGGTTTCCGGGAGACGGGGTCACGCGTGCCTTTTCTCCTTCCTGCTTCCCGTCTTCTGAATGTTCAGGATCCAATCTATTTGCGTTGGTGGGAGAGAAAAAGGAAAGGATTTCAAAAACAGAACCTGCCCAAACCGGTTTGGCTCAGTGGATAGAGCGTTGGCCTGCGGACTGAAAGGTCCCGGGTTCGATCCCGGTCAAGGGCATGGACCTTGGTTGCGGGCACATCCCTAGTGGGAGGTGTGCAGGAGGCAGCTGACTGATGTTTCTCTTTCATCGATGTTTCTAACTCTCTATCCCTCTCCCCTCCTCTCTGTAAAAAATCAATAAAATATTAAAAAAAATTAAAAACAAAATAAAAACAAAAAAACAAAACAGAACCTGCCTGGTCTCCACGACCTAGCCGGGGATGCCAGAAAACTCTGCCTGGGGTGGTGGCGGGGAGGGTGACCTCTGAGCTGTTCAAACGTTGAGTGCAGGTTCTGCTCTGTGACCCAGGAGCCAGTATTAGCTGCGGGAGCCTCAGTATACACATCTGTAAAATGGGGTCATGTCTTCCTGATCAAATGTGGGGGTAACATACAATTTCCGTAAACTGGAGTGGAGCGTTAATACATTTTAATCGCCTTCCCTTTCTTTTTTTAATATGTTTTTATTGATGTCAGAGAGGAAGGGAGAGGGAGAGAGAGAGAGAGAACCATCCATGAGGAGAGAGAATCATGATGGCTGCCTCCTGCACGCCCCCTACTGGGGATCGAGCCTGCAACCCGGGCCTGTGCCCTTGGCTGGAATCCAAGTCAGGACCCTTCAGTCCGCAGGCCGATGCTCTATCCACTCAGCCACACCAGCCAGGGCTCTTATTTTTAAAAAATGTCTTTTTTTATCTCAGAGAGGAACAGAGAAGCAGAGAGAGAGAGAAACATTAAGGATGAGAGAGAATCATTGATTGGCTGCCTCCTGAACGCCCCACACTGGGGTCAAGCCTGTAACCCGGGAATTGAACCATGACCTCCTGGTTCATAGGTTCATGCTCACCGCCCGCGCCACACTGGCCGGCTGCCTTCCCTTTCTCCCCCTCCAGCAAGTGCTCACCTCCCACCTCCGTGCGGCTGCCGTGGCCCCACTGTGCGCCCGCCGCACCGCCTGCTGAGGTGGAGAACGGGACGGTGCCGGTCGCCGTGTGCCCCGGCACCCCTCCGCCAGCACCGGCGCCGAGGGGCTGTTTGGGGAACAGAAGTTTGCATCCAGGCTCTTGTTGGAATAAAGAACGCACCCCGTGGTTGTGGGACTCCAAGATGCAGCCCCGGCCAGAGCAGGAAACACACAGAGGGGGGCAGTACCGGGCCGCACGCCGTTCTAACCACGGCCGTCAGGACCCCCATTATGACTCCCCGGCCCGCTGTCGCCTCTTCACGTCGCACGTCTGTAACGGGGCCGTGAGGGCGAGCGGCGCCAGGCCCTGCTGGCTGCACACACATGTGCCATGGCTGCCCCGCGCTGGGACCTCACCGGCTCCTCGCGGCCAGGCACGTGCAGCGTTCGCGGGGTCTGCGCACTGGACCCCGGCTGTGTCTGCCCGGACCCCGGACCCCGGCTGTGTCTGCCCGGACCCGGCTGTGTCTGCCCGGACCCCGGACCCCGGCTGTGTCTGCCCGGACCCCGGACCCAGCTGTGTTTGCCCGGACCCCGGACCCCGGCTGTGTCTGCCCGGACCCCGGACCCCGGCTGTGTCTGCCCGGACCCCGGCTGTGTCTGCCCGGACCCCGGACCCGGCTGTGTCTGCCCGGACCCCGGACCCCGGCTGTGTCTGCCCGGACCCCGGACCCCGGCTGTGTCTGCCCGGACCCCGGACCCGGCTGTGTCTGCCCGGACCCCGGACCCCGGCTGTGTCTGCCCGGACCCCGGACCCCGGCTGTGTCTGCCCGGACCCGGCTGTGTCTGCCCGGACCCGGCTGTGTCTGCCCGGACCCCGGCTGTGTCTGCTCGGACCAGGCTGTGTCTGCCCGGACCCGGCTGTGTTTGCCCGGACCCCGGCTGTGTTTGCCCGGACCCCGGACCCCGGCTGTGTCTGCCCGGACCCCGGACCCCGGCTGTGTTTGCCCGGACCCCGGACCCCGGCTGTGTCTGCCCGGACCCCGGACCCCGGCTGTGTCTGCCCGGACCCCGGACCACGGCTGTGTCTGCCCGGACCCGGCTGTGTCTGCCCGGACCCCGGACCCGGCTGTGTCTGCCCGGACCCGGCTGTGTCTGCCCGGACCCGGCTGTGTCTGCCCGGACCCCGGCTGTGTCTGCCCGGACCCCGGACCCCGGCTGTGTCTGCCCGGACCCGGCTGTGTCTGCCCGGACCCGGCTGTGTCTGCCCGGACCCCGGCTGTGTCTGCCCGGACCAGGCTGTGTCTGCCCGGACCCGGCTGTGTCTGCCCGGACCCGGCTGTGTCTGCCCAGACCCCGGACCCGGCTGTGTCTGCCCGGACCCGGCTGTGTCTTCCCGGACCCCGGCTGTGTCTGCCCGGACCCGGCTGTGTCTTCTCGGACCCCGGCTGTGTCTGCCCAGACCCCGGACCCGGCTGTGTCTGCCCGGACCCCGGACCCCGGCTGTGTCTGCCCGGACCCCGGCTGTGTCTGCTTGGACCCGGCTGTGTCTGCCCGGACCCCGGACCACGGCTGTGTCTGCCCGGACCCGGCTGTGTCTGCCCGGACCCCGGACCCGGCTGTGTCTGCCCGGACCCGGCTGTGTCTGCCCGGACCCGGCTGTGTCTGCCCGGACCCCGGCTGTGTCTGCCCGGACCCGGCTGTGTCTGCCCGGACCCCGGCTGTGTCTGCCCGGACCCCGGCTGTGTCTGCCCGGACCCGGCTGTGTCTGCCCCGACCGCGGGGACAGGCCTGAGAGCTGGCCGCCCTGGCCTCTCGGCCACGGGTCTTTATGGACATTTTCTTTTTCTTCTTTTTTTTAAAAAAAATATATTTTTATTGATTTTAGAGAAGAAGGAAGAAGGAGAGAGAGATAGAAACATCAATGATGAGAGAGAATCAATGATTGGCTGCCTCCTGCACGCCCCCCACTGGGGACCGAGCCCGCAACTCAGGCATGTGCCCTTGGCCGGAATCGAACCCGGGACCCTTCAGTCCGCAGGCTGACGCTCTATCCACTGAGCCACACCGGCTAGGGCTTTATGGACATTTCCCAAGCAGCCTTGTTTCCGAAGGACACGGGGCAAATGGGGCGCTTCCCCCTAACAGAGCACTTTTTAAAAAAATATATTTTATTGATATTTTACAGAGAGGAAGGGAGAGGGATAGAGAGTCAGAAACATCGATGAGAGAGAAACATCGATCAGCTGCCTCCTGCACACCTCCCACTGGGGATGTGCCCGCAACCAAGGTGCATGCCCTTGACCGGAATCGAACCCGGGACCCTTCGGTTGGCAGGCCGACGTTCTAGCCACTGAGCCACACTGGCCAGGGCTCACACAGCATTTTGCTGGAGTTTACAAAACAGTGTTTGTTTCCCATTAAAAGCAGTGTTTTCAGACCGGGCCAGCTCGCTGTCACACTGTGGACGGCACCCCAGCGCCGGGGTGGGAACGCTGGGGCTTTACAGGTCAGAGACGATGCTCCCTGCCCACTGGGCACCGGCCCCCACCCCCTGCTTGCAGACGGCCCCCCCGCACCCCCGGGAAGCAGCCACCCCCCTCTCCAGAGGTGCAGGACGGAGACCCGGGGCTGGGAGGTGAACTGGTTCCCGCTCTCATTCCCGGAGAGAGACTTCCCCGCACACCCTCAGCTTCAGGTCCAGGGAGAGGCCTCGGCTCTTTAAGGCACATTTTTGTTGGTGTCCGAGAGGAAGGGGGAGGGAGAGAGAGGAACATCAATGAGGAGAGGGAATCACGGATCGGCCGCCTCCTGTGGCCTGACCGGGAATCGAACGGCGACCTCCTGGTTCCTAGGGCGATGCTCACCCCCTGAGGCCCACCGGCCGGGCCCCCACCCTCTACAGGTCGTGAGGAGGGCCCGCGAGGCCCGCGCCCACTGCCCGCTGTCACCTGTCCGTCAGGCCCGCTCCAGGCCTGTCCCGGGTGAGGGAGGGCGAGCCGGGCCTGTGAGGACCCGCCACGCGGGCTGCGCTGAGCCTCCCGCTCTGCCTCCTCGTCTCGCTGGGCCCACCTTCCGCCTGCTTCCCGCCCTTGGCCAGCCGGCCTTCCCCCCGAGAGGCTGACCGGCCCCTCCGCAGCCCGGCCGTCTCCGGGTGGCCATGTGGGGGCGGGACCTCCAGCCCAAGGCGGGACCCCGGAAAGCTGTTTTTTGTGGTTTTTTTTTAAATATATTTTATTGATTTTTACAGAGAGGAAGGGAGAGGGATAGAGAGTTAGAAACATCGATGAGAGAGAAACATCGATCAGTTGCCTCCTGCACACCTCCCACTGGAGATGTGCCCGCAACCAAGGTACATGCCCTTGACCGGAACCGAACCCGGGACCCCCCAGTCCGCAGGCCGACGCTCTATCCACTGAGCCAAACCAGTTTCGGCTGGAAAGCTGTGTTTTAAAGCCTCACCCAAGCAACCAGCAAAGCAAAGACAGCACCACACATGCACACATGACACACACATGCACACACATGCACACACCCACACGTGTGCATATACCCATGCACACGTGCACACAAGACAGGCCCACGCCCACACGCATACACACAGAAGGCGCACAAGACACACACACAAGCGTGCGCACACGTGCTTAGGCATGTAAAGGTGGGGGGAGCCACGTGGGCTTGCTTCTCCGAGGAGTCGGCTCCCGCGCTCGGCCACGCGTGTGGACGGGTGTGGGCTGCGTGTGCTTGGCGTGTGTCGTTCACCGTGGTGAGCGTCTCCGGGTCATTCGTGGCAGCACGTTCCAGGGGGAACCTGGCGTCCGTGGGTGAGGGCGGGTGGGCGGGTCACGTTGTTGCCAATAGAAACGGGAACTTCCTCAGGAGTCGGAGCCCCGGGGGCCCGGGGGTGGGTGCCTTCTGCGGGGCCCACGTCGGGCGTGTCCGGGAGGGGGAGCCTGCACCTGTGATGGGGGCAGACCAGGGCGGTGATGGGGGCAGACCAGGGCGGTGATGGGGCAGACCAGGGCGGTGATGGGGCAGACCAGGGCGGTGATGGGGGCAGACCAGGGCGGTGATGGGGGCAGACCAGGGCGGTGATGGGGGCAGACCAGGGCGGTGATGGGGCAGACCAGGGCGGTGATGGGGGCAGACCAGGGCGGCGGCCGCTCCCCTGCCTTGTGCTTTGGACGCAGACGGAGGCTCCCAGCCCTGACCCGGGCCCGTGTCTGCGGCGTTGGGTTCGGCCCACCCGGTCACTCACCCTGACGGGGACGTGGGCTCGTCTCACCCTCGGAGACCCGCCGGCCGGCGCGGACCAGCTCATCCGTGAGAGCCGGGGCACCAGGCACGGGCCGGTCTCGGCATCGCAGGCGTCGCCCCTTTGATGCCGGTCTTGCTGCGACCTGAAGCCCCGGAGGGCAGCGTTTCTCCCTCGGCCGCTCTGTCCAGGCACGTCCTTCCTGCCCATCCCAGGAGCTGCCGGAGAATGTGGGCCCCGGGGCGCTGGCTGGGGCTGGGGCTGGGATGGGGGTGGGGGGTAACCGGCTCCCAGCTTGGCACCAGCCAGCCTGGGAGGCAGAGGCTGGGTCTGCTGTGCCCGCCCGCCCCTGCTCCTCCCGCCTCCGATGGAGCGAGCTGTGAAGGGTCCTCCTAGCCGGGGCCCCTGAGCTGGGTTTCTGTCTGAACTCAGGGCCACAAGACAAAGAGAGGAATTTCTCTGCTTTCTGGATAGGGGGCCTCACAGCTTTTTAGATACACTTTAAAATATATATACATATATATATATGTGTGTGTGTGTGTGTGTGTCTGCCCGGCCGGCGTGGCTCAGTGCTGAGCGTCCACCTATGAACCAGGAGGTCAGGGTTGGGTTCCCGGTCGGGGCACAGGCCCGGGTTGCGGGCTCCATCCCCAGTGGGGGGCGTGCAGGAGGCAGCCGATCCGTGGTTCTCTCTCATCAGTGACGTTTCTCTCTCTCCCTCTCCCTTCCTCTCTGACATCCACAAAGACATAGTCATACACCGAGTGGCCAGGTGATCATGCGTTCGGAGATCCCAACCATCCGGCCACTCCGTGCGCATGAGGAAGGCGCATTGCCGTCAGCTTTTCACCAGCCCGTGAGCCCAGCCGCAGGGAGCCGGTGTTGCTGACGCTCGGGGCCCGGGGACCCCCTCGGACGAAGTTCCCTTGGGAAGTTAATTAGGCCCAGGCGGTTGGTTCGCCCCTGACGGCAAGAGCTGAGCATTTAAGGTTAGACCAACGGCGTCCCCCCCGGTTATCTGCCAGGGGAGCCGTGAGCCTGTCCGAACCTGAGAGGGACGCTACACGTGTCCTTTCAAACCAGTTCAGACCAGCCCGGCGGCTCCGGCGGAGCTGCTGGCTCTGAGCTGTCACCAGCCGGATGGGGGGGCGGGCGAGCAGGTGGGCGAGCGGGAGAGACGGGGTCCCGTCAGGACCTGCAGGACGGCGGGCGGGGCCCTCTCTGCAGCGCATCTCCCGGAGGCTGGGGCTCGGCGCGCCCGTGGCCTTTCATTCCAGTGACAGCTTTCTGGAAAGGTTAGACTCTCATCCCCTCCCGGGATGGAGTTATTTCAGTCGCCGCTGATCCTTCCGATAAATGAGACAGACAGGGTTTCGCTTCTTCTTGCTACCAGGTATCTAATGGTGGGGAAGCCTGCTACAGTGTAGCCATCCGTGGTAGCGACGGGATGGCTGCGTGTGACCACGGGTCCACTCTCTATGAATCTTCTCATCGCGCCTCCGCCGCGCTCTCTCTGTGGGTGTCTTTAGGACGGTTTGAGGCCGTGATGGCGAGGTCATGAGGGCGCTTTTGAAAGACCTTGGGTGTCAGAGAGTTGTCCTAATTCCCGCCCTCTACTCGTTCCGAGCTGCGGGCGGGACACGCAGCGATTGGCATCACTTTCCTTCTAATCGCACCCCCACCTTTTCTTTCTTTTTTTTTTTAAATGTATTTTATTTTTATTTTTTAAATATATTTTTTATTGATATTTTACAGAGAGGAAGGGAGAGGGATAGAGAGCTAGAAACATCGATGAGAGAGAAACATTGATCAGCTGCCTCCTGCACACCTCCCACTGGGGATGTGCCCGCAACCGAGGTACATGCCCTTGACCGGAATCAAACCCGGGACCCTTCAGTCTGCAGGCCGACGCTCTATCCACCGAGCCACACCGGTTTCGGCACCCCCCACCTTTCCTTGTTCCCGTCACTCCTGTTCCGCCTCTGAAGTGGCACACGTACTAAGAACGTAAAGAACCTAAGTCAGAGGCTGGCGTCTTCTCAGGAACCCAGAACCGACGTGGAAATGGCTGCACCCGTGGGCACCAAACATGGGGGCTGCGGCGGGGGGGGAACGGAGGCAGCGGTCTTTGTGATCAGCTGTCCAGCTTAGATAGCCGCTTCCCGTAGGCACGCCGGGGCCCTGCCAAGGGTGGCGCCCGTGTGGGCAGACACCAGATGCCAGTTGGTGAGAGCAGGTGGAGATGCCCCCGGCTCCTCGGGAGGGAGACGGGGAGAAGGAAGGGGGCCCGTGTGAGCCTCAGCGGCAGGGTTGGGGCTTCTGCTAAGACGGGGGGGCAGGGGGAGGCCCCGGGTTACAAGGAGGCGTCCCCCTTGCGCATGACCCTCTCTCTCCGGGGCTGGGACGTCTGACGCCTCCATTTTACAGGAAGCTGCCTCAGGACTCCAGGAGGCCAGCTCCCTGGTCCGCGCTCACAAGAAAGACACCAATTGGGATGGCGGGGGGGGGGGGGGCGGTGATGCTCCCAGTCCTTGGCTCCACCCGCCGCGCTCCCTGCCCGTCCTGGCGGGGGGCGGGGGGACGTCAGGGAAGAGGGGGTCAGGGCCCGGGGTGAGCCAGGGCTTCGTCTGCCCCGCGGGGCCCCGGGCGTGCACATCCGACAGCCAGTACTGTCGGCGGAACCGAGTTCCACGCCGTTCTGGGTGCATTACCTCGCAGGTTCGGCTAGACCAGGGGTGGGCAAACTTTTTGACTCGAGGGCCACAATGGGTTCTTAAACGGGACCGGAGGGCCGGAACAAAAGCATGGATGGAGTGTTTGTGTGAACTAATATAAATTCAAAGTAAAGGAGCGGAGGGGAGAGCAAGAGAACCCTCCGCTCTTTCGGCTCCGCGGGCCGGATAGAACAGCCGAACGGGCCGGATCCGGCCTGCGGGCCGTAGTTTGCCCACGGCTGTAAAACCCACTCCTCACGGCCTGATTAGCTGCCTTCCCACGCATATGCAAGCTTGTGCCTGGGGGTGCAGGCCCATAGCTGGGGGTGCAGGCCCGTAGCTGGGGGTACAGGCCCGTAGCTGGGGGTGCAGGCCCGTACTAAGGGTGCAGGCTCGTACCTGGGGGTGCAGGCCCATACTAAGGGTGCAGGCCTGTAGCTGGGGGTGCAGGCCCGTAGCTGGGGGTGCAGGCCCGTAGCTGGGGGTGCAGGCCCGTAGCTGGGGGTGCAGGCCCGTAGCTGGGGATGCAGGCCCGTAGCTGGGGGTGCAGGCCCGTACTAAGGGTGCAGGCCCGTACCTGGGGGTGCAGGCCCGTACTAAGGATGCAGGCCTGTAGCTGGGGGTGCAGGCCCATACCTGGGGGTACAGGCCGGCCCAAACACTGCTGCTCCTGACAGGATGGCAGGGGTGGGGGACCTGGCAGGATCGGTCCCACCTGTGGGATGGCTTCTCCCTCAGGGTTGAAGGTTGGGGTTGATGCCATGCTGGAAAAAATACTTTTAATTAAACAGTTTTTAAAAATAAAAGTGAAAAGCAAAAAGCAGAAGAGGAGGACATTTCTAATGATGCCAGCAAACAAAACTGGGCCATGGCACAGTGTCTCAGAAATGCAAAGGGTTAAACCCAGAGGCGCAATAAGAAGATGATGGAGGAGGGGGGGGGGAGGAAGAGGAGGAGGAGGAGGGTGAGGGGGGAGGAGGAGGGGGGAGGAGGATGAGGGGGGAGGATGAGGGGTGAACAGGAGGAGGAGGGGGAGGAGGGGGGAGGAGGGGGAGGCAGAGGAGGAGGAGGAGGGGGAGGAGAAGGAGGAGAAAGATGAGGGGGAGGCAGAGGAGGAGGAAGGGGAGGAGGGGTAGGAGGAGGGGTAGGAGGAGGGGGAGGCAGAGAAGGAGGAGGAAGGGGAGAACATCCTGAGCCCTCCATGGACATGCTCGCCCGGCCAGTGATGTCAGTCGAGGACAGCGCCATCTTGCCCGGTGACTGCAAAGCTACTGAGTTCACGATGGCGAGAGGCCTGCTCGCCGGACGCGCTGAGTCCTCGCTGCCTGGGACCCGTCTTCGCAGGAGCGGCTGTTCACCCGCACAGGGGCGTTCTCTCCTCGGCCCTCGGGGCCTGGTGCCTTCCAAGCAGCGCCCCAGCCCCCGCTCCCCCAGTCCCCGCTCCCGCAGCCCCCGCTCCCCCAGTCCCCGCTCCCCCAGCCCCCGCTCCCCCAGTCCCCGCTCCCCCAGTCCCCGCTCCCGCAGCCCCCGCTCCCCCAGTCCCTGCTCCCGCAGCCCCCGCTCCCCCAGTCCCCGCGGGGGGAGGGAAGCAGCAGGTCTGCAGGGGGAGGGAGACCCGCCTGCCTCTGCCTTTGGCCAGGTCCCCAGCATCTCCAACGCCACCCGTTCCATGGCGACGCGGGCGTCACTCGGCCATGTGGGCCGTCCCCGGGCCGGGGGGCTGCTTGCACGGGCGGGGAGGGGGGCCTCCAGGCAGGCCGGGCCCCCCCAGGAGCCAGAGGACAGGAGACCTGAGTGCGCCCCCAGCCTCACTGCCCCCTCCAGGTGTGTCCCATCTCACCTGTGCACCTCGGCTGCCGCCACACCCCCCCCCCCCGGCACTTCCCGAGGTTTGATCATATGCCCCCTCCTCACGGGTCTGTGGTCCCTCCGAACAACGGCCCTGCCTTCTCGCTGCTTCTTTCCAAAACGCCCGCCGGGCTGCTGGCGTGTCCCAGACTCCATGTCCCAGACTCCGTGTCCCAGACCCCGTGTCCCAGACATTGTGTCCCAGACTCCGTGTCCCAGACTCCGTGTCCCAGACGCCGTGTCCCAGACTCCGTGTCCCAGACGCCGTGTCCCAGACGCCGTGTCCCAGACGCCGTGTCCCAGACTCCGTGTCCCAGACGCCGTGTCCCAGACTCCGTGTCCCAGACGCCGTGTCCCAGACGCCGTGTCCCAGACGCCGTTTCCCAGACTCCGTGTCCCAGACGCCGTGTCCCAGACTCCGTGTCCCAGACGCCGTGTCCCAGACGCCGTGTCCCAGACTCCGTGTCCCAGACTCCGTGTCCCAGACGCCGTGTCCCAGACTCCGTGTCCCAGACGCCGTGTCCCAGACGCCGTGTCCCAGACTCCGTGTCCCAGACGCCGTGTCCCAGACGCCGTGTCCCAGACGCCGTGTCCCAGACTCCGTGTCCCAGACGCCGTGTCCCAGACTCCGTGTCCCAGACGCCGTGTCCCAGACTCCGTGTCCCAGACGCCGTGTCCCAGACTCCGTGTCCCAGACGCCGTGTCCCAGACTCCGTGTCCCAGACGCCGTGTCCCAGACTCCGTGTCCCAGACTCCGTGTCCCAGACGCCGTGTCCCAGACGCCGTGTCCCGCAGCCGCGAGCACCGGTGAGGCCCAGGGACACAGGCTGGGGCCAGAGCAGGGAGACGCCGAGGGAGCTGGAGTGAAGGGACTCCGCGTCTGTCCTCTGCGAGCACGTGCTGCTGTGCACGGCCAGCCCGGGGGTGCTGTGTGAATTCTGCACGGCCAGGCCGGGGGTGCTGTGTGAATTCTGCACGGCCAGGCCGGGGGTGCGGTGTGAGTTCTGCACGGCCAGGCTGGGGGTGCTGTGTGAATTCTTCATGGCCAGGCCGGGGATGCTGTGTGAATTCTTCACGGCCAGGCCGGGGGTGCGGTGTGAATTCTGCACGGCCAGGCCGGGGGTGTGTGCTGTGTGAATTCTGCACGGCCAGGCCGGGGGTGCTGTGTGAATTCTGCACGGCCAGGCCGGGGGTGTGTGCTGTGTGAATTCTGCACGGCCAGGCCGGGGGTGTGTGCTGTGTGAATTCTGCACGGCCAGGCCGGGGGTGCTGTGTGAATTCGGTCAGCCACCTGCCTCGCCCACGCTGCTTCCCCACCCATGGAGGGACACTGAGCACAGGCTGCACATGTCATTCCCCCGAGGAAACGTGCTCCGTCCGTGCCTCCCCGGCCCGAGGGCTTCCTCACCAGCACACCCATCACCCATCAGGCTGCCTCCCAGGCCAGGGGCACCCGGCTGCCCTTCCCCCTCGGGGTCAGCCCCTGGGGCGCAGATCACCCGTGACCCCTCCCCTCGTCTCCACCGCGGAGCGGGTTGCCGTGGGGTTTCTCCGCAGCCCGACCATCCTCCCCGCAGCAGACACACGCGGAAGGGAGAGAGGCAGGAAGGGAAGCCGGCAGCCTACGGGCGGGGACCAGGAGGGCGGCAGGCATCGCCCCCCAGTTGGGCTTCTGTTCTGTGGGCCACGTCCCGGGACTGCTGCCGGGCCAGCTCAGTCGGCCTGTGGCTGTCACGGCGTCTCCCGGTGGCAGCCACCAGCCACATGTGGCCGCGGGTGCCTCCAGCGTGGCTGGTCCTGCCGAGCCGTCCCCGCTGTGAGCGAGGAGCTGGAGGCACGGCCGGAGGATGTGGGTTCCCTCCCGGAGGATGTGGGTTCCCTCCCGCCTTCCTCCGAGCCCAGCCACTCTGTCCCCCCCCAGTTGGGCTTCTGTTCTGTGGGCCACGTCCCGGGACTGGAGGCCCGAGTGGGTGTCCCCTCAGGCACGGGGGACAGAGTGGCTGGGCTCGGAGGAAGGCGGGAGGCGGCCCCGCTCAGTGGCCGTGCACCGAGGTGGGGAGGCAGCCGCCTGTGGCTGTCGGGGGCGCCTCCCGGGAGACGATTCCAATGTGCCGAGTGTTTACAGCACCCTCTGTCCTCGGGGGCCCCGCGCCCCCGTGTTTCCTGGCAGGACGCGTGGAATCGGAGGCGGAGGCGGTGCATTTACAGACCAGCCCCGACGGGAGGGAACGCAACGGCAGCCACAGCTCTGGCGGGTGCATATCTCACAGCGGGGACGGCTCGGCGGGGACCAGCCACGCTGGAGGCACCCGCGGCCACATGTGGCTGGTGGCTGCCACCGGGAGACGCCGTGACAACCACAGGCCGACTGAGCTGGCCCGGCAGCAGGCGCTCACGGTGCTGGCGAGGGGGGCGAGGGGTGCGAAGGGGGCGAGGGGTGCAAAGGGGGCGAGGGGGGCGAGGGGGGCGAGCAGGCGGCTTCCGCAGCTGCCAGGGGAGATCTGACACCCCCTCCCTCCCCTTCCAGTTAAATCACAGCGTCTTTTTATCTTCCTCACTCTCCTCCGCCCCCCCAATCTGGTGTCACATCCAAGACACATTCCCTCCGTCCTTGGCCTCCTGGGCCAGCCCTGGAGCCCCCAGCTGGGGACCTGCTGCTGCTTCCTCTCCGTGGAGAGCTGGCTGAGGCCCTGGGGGGGGCGTGGGGGGAGGCCGGGGTGGGGGGGGTGTAGGGGGAGGCCGGGGCGGGGGGGGGGGGCACCCGGCCCACAGAGGGGAGAGATGGAGTCTTTCTCTCTCTCTTTCTCTCTCTCTCTCTCTCTGGATCAGATGCTAACCCACTGACCACCCTCTCCCCTCAGGTTTGGGGACCCCCAGTCCCTGGAGAAGCCCCAGATGCTGGCAGATGGGCAGGTGAGACCTTCCCGGGGGCAGACCCGGGGACTGTGATGCGGGCTGTTCGCAGGCCTCCCTCGGGCGCAGCCTGGTCTGCGGACCCGGTGACTCGGCCCGGACGCCGGACGCGGGGTTCCTGCGAGCGCTCCCCGCACCGTCACCGCGTCAGGCGGTTCTCTCCTGTTTCCGAAGGCAGTTGGTCTGCGTCACTTTCACCCCGGCCGAGGCTGCTGCTGAGGCTGCGGGGAGGAGGCTCTTTTTGCGCGAGGCGTTCGCTGGGACGCCCCCGCGGCCCTGCCAGGACCCCGCGGAACTGCTGGGCCCTCAGGCGCGGAAGGCCGCGTGGGGACCCAGAGAGACGCACCGCGGACCACCCGGCTTCCCACTCCCGCCGCCCGCACGGAGCACCCTGGTGGGCGACAGGCGTGCGGGTTCCCGGGAGGTGCTGGGGTCAGGCCACACAGCCCGTGGGGTGAAGGGAGACACAGTGTGCGGGTGCGAGCACCCGAGGTCGGGCACGCTCAGCAGAAGCTCGGAGAATAACGCTGTGGGGTGGCCAGTGTGGGGTGACGGTTAGGGCTCCCCGAGGGGGCAGCTGAAGGGAGCAGGGGGGCCGGCTGGGACACGGTGGCCGAGGGCGTCCAGGAACCCGCAGCCACTCTGCACGTCCGTCCGTCCGTCCGTCCGGGGAGTCGGGCTTGAGCGGCAGCCGCGCGGGGTCGGGGACAGGGGGGCCCAGCAGCCAGGAGCGCTAGGCTGCCTCCCGCTCTGCTGTGGGCCCCGGGGCATCTTTTCCTTAAATATGGTTCTGTTGATGGCAGAGCGGAGGGGCGAGGGAGGGAGGAACATCCACGATCAGAGAATCACGGACCGGCTGCCTCCTGCCCTCCCCCCCCCCCCGGGGATCGAGCCCAAGACCCGGGCCTGTGCCCTGAGCGGAAATCGAACCCTGACCTCCTGGTTCACGGGTCGACGCTCACCACTGAGCCACGCGGCCGGACAGGTGCAGCATTTTGTACCACAGAACACCTTTCCCTTGAATGTAAGTGTCCCCCCCGCCCCCGCCCCCCCCCCCCAGCAGCAGGTGGAGGTCGGAGCCCGCTCCCGGCTGAGGGGACGGAGGTGCTGTGTCCGGAGGAGCTGGAGGCACGGCCGGAGGATGTGGGTTCCCCCCGGAGGATGTGGGTTCCCCCCGGAGGATGTGGGTTCCCCCCGGAGGGTGTGGGTTCCCTCCCGGAGGGTGTGGGTTCCCCCCGGAGGATGTGGGTTCCCCCCGGAGGGTGTGGGTTCCCCCCGGAGGGTGTGGGTTCCCCCCGGAGGATGTGGGTTCCCTCCCGAGGATGTGGGTTCCCTCCCGAGGATGTGGGTTCCCCCCGGAGGATGTGGGTTCCCCCCGGAGGATGTGGGTTCCCCCCTGGAGGATGTGGGTTCCCCCCTGGAGGATGTGGGTTCCCCCCGGAGGGTGTGGGTTCCCCCCGGAGGATGTGGGTTCCCTCCCGAGGATGTGGGTTCCCTCCCGAGGATGTGGGTTCCCCCCGGAGGATGTGGGTTCCCCCTGGAGGATGTGGGTTCCCCCCTGGAGGATGTGGGTTCCCCCCGGAGGGTGTGGGTTCCCCCTGGAGGATGTGGGTTCCCTCCCGCCCGAGCCCAGGGCCCGGTCGCTCCGCCCGTGGTGCACCGGCCCCGGGCGCCCTGCTGCCCCATCGCTGGAAGGGACGCTCCGCGTGGCTCCCACGCTTGGCTCATCCCACGGGATCCCGGGAATTCTGGGCGCCGCATCCCGGGAGCCGCCGGCTGCCAGGCGGCCGTGCACGGCCCTTCCTGCCGGGGAGCCTCCGCCCCGTGCCCACCGCGCCCACCCGTGCTTCCCGCCAGGCCGCAGGGCCAGTGGGCGCCCTCAGGCTCCTCGTCACAGCGGCGCCTCCAGTCTAAAGAGGAACAGACGGGAGAGCCGGGGAGCCCAGCCCCGGGAGGGCCCCCCGATGCCTGGCCGCCCCAGCCTGTGGGGTGGACCCAAGGCCCTTTCCAGCCTCCACGACGCCTTCCGGAAACCAGCCCCCACCCCATGCCCATCCCCTGCCCTGTGTTTATCTCCCGCCCTGTGCCCATCCCCCGCCCTGGTGCTGATCCCCCCACCCTGTGCCCATCCCCCGCCCTGTGCCCATCCCCCGCCCTGTGCCCATCCTCCGCCCTGGTGCTGATCCCCCCACCCTGTGCCCATCCCCCGCCCTGTGCTGATCCCCCCACCCTGTGCCCATCCCCCGCCCTGTGCCCATCCCCCGCCCTGTGCTGATCCCCCCACCCTGTGCCCATCCCCCGCCCTGTGCCCATCCCCCGCCCTGTGCCCATCCCCCGCCCTGTGCTGATCCCCCCACCCTGTGCCCATCCCCCGCCCTGTGCCCATCCCCCGCCCTGTGCCCATCCCCCGCCCTGTGCTGATCCCCCCACCCTGTGTCCATCCTCCGCCCTGGTGCTGATCCCCCCACCCTGTGCCCATCCCCCGCCCTGTGCCCATCCCCCGCCCTGTGCTGATCCCCCCACCCTGTGCCCATCCCCCGCCCTGTGCTGATCCCCCCACCCTGTGCCCATCCCCCGCCCTGTGCCCATCCCCCGCCCTGTGCTGATCCCCCCACCCTGTGCCCATCCCCCGCCCTGTGCCCATCCCCCGCCCTGTGCCCATCCCCCGCCCTGTGCTGATCCCCCCGCCCTGTGCCCATCCCCCGCCCTGTGCTGATCCCCCCACCCTGTGCCCATCCCCCACCCTGTGCCCATCCCCCGCCCTGTGCTGATCCCCCCACCCTGTGCCCATCCCCCGCCCTGTGCTGATCCCCCCACCCTGTGCCCATCCCCCGCCCTGTGCCCATCCCCCGCCCTGTGCTGATCCCCCCACCCTGTGCCCATCCCCCACCCTGTGCCCATCCCCCGCCCTGTGTCCATCCCCCGCCCTGTGCCCATCCCCCACCCTGTGCCCATCCCCCACCCTGTGCCCATCCCCCACCCTGTGCCCATCCCCCACCCTGTGTCCATCCCCCACCCTGTGCCCCCGCCCTGTGCCCAGAGCCCCCCTCCAGAGCCTCCCTCCCGCAGCCCCGGTTGTCCCCCCCGCGCTGCTGGCCCCGGGTCCGGCCTGGGCACCTGCTCCAGGAGCACCGTGAAGTCAGACCCTCTGCAGCCGAGACCCCTGTGTCTGAGGTTCCGGAGCCGTCAGTCCGGCCTTCCCCAGGATCCCCACCCTCAGCCTCTCCTTCCCCCCCATGTACATGCTTCTACATGTGTACACACGTCCTGTCATGTCTATCTACGGGCTGAAATTTTGCTTCTTCATATAACGTGTCGCGACATTTTATTTCCTTGTCTCCCGGGGCAGCCGTGTGTGAACAGAAAAGCCATCCTCGGCTCACAGGCCCGTGCGGATCGACGGCAGGTCCGCAGTGCGCCCGGCCTGTGGAGGGGGATGAGGGAGCGGGCGCCGGCGTCTTCTTTTCCTCCGTTCACGGCGGCGCGATGCCGACGCACCTCAGGGTCCATGAAGTCAACTTCCCAGCGGCCTTGCGGCCTACGAGGCAGGTCAAGTTTCCCAGTGGGGATCAAGGCCAGGGAGGTTTCGTTGCTCAAGATCAAGGAACTAATAGTTGCAGGGTCGAAGTTCAAGTCGCAGCCTGGTTAACAAAATTCAAAAATATACAGGGTGTCCCCCCCAGATGTATGCACACTTTAAATGATTATCAAGTCAGCGACAGTTAAACCTGAAAAGGAGTGGAAATCAAGTGAGTTATCAGCGGTTAAAGTGTGTATATATTATTTGGGGGACACCCTACATATAGAGATGCCTCTTTAAAGATGGCATGTTGCCGAAACCGGTGTGGCTCAGTGGATGGAGCGTCGGCCTGCCGACTGAAGGGTCCTGGGTTCGATTCTGTTCGAGGGCATGTAGCTTGGTTGCGGGCACATCCCCAGTGGGAGGTGTGCAGGAGGCAGCTGATGGATGTTTCTCTCTCATCGATGTTTCTAACTCTCTATCCCTCTCCCTTCCTCTCTGTAAAAAATCAATAAAATATATTTTTAAAAAAATAAAATAAAATAAAGATGGCATGTTGGCCCGGTCAGTGTGGCTCAGTGGTTGAGAATCAACCTATGAACCAGGAGGTCACAGTTCAATTCCCAATCAGGGCACATACCGGGGTGTGGGCTCCATCCCCAGTGTGGGGCGTGCAGGAGGCAGCCGATCCGTGATTCTCTCTCATCGTGGATGTTTCTCTCTCTCTCTCCCTCTCCCTTCCTCTCTCTGAAATGAATAAAAACACACAAAGAAGAGAGACAAGGCGGAGGCGAAGAGAGCGGAATGAAGTGTCCGTTAAAATCTGTGCCCCTGGCCATGGCACCTCCAGCACAGGGGGGTGCTGTCGCTGTTCCTAACGCAGGCAGGGGTGGGGCTGCCCGCCGAGGTCCCCCGAGGCCTGGAGGACGGAGGGAGGTGAGGAACGAGTGGCCCGTGGCCCATGCAGCGGGCTCTGGCAGGAGGAATGCACGCGTGTTCTGCTTCATCTTTCCAGGCGCCGCGCGGTGGACCGGCTTCCTGGCCGAGTCCTCAAACGAGCCCCGCAAACGGCGTCCAAAGTCAACAGCTGCAGAGCCTCTGGCTGGAGCCGCCCCGGCTCCCTCACACCCATCGCGGCCTCTCCTGCGGCACCCGCTCTCCTGGCGGGCACAGCGCAGGCCCGGCGGTCTGGCCCAGGGTCGTGCGCAGCTTCGAGAACGGGGCTGGCCCTGACCGGTGTGGCTCAGTGGATAGAGCGTCGGCCTGCGGACGGAAGGGTCCCGGGTTCGATTCCGGTCAAGGGCATGTACCTTGGTTTCGGGCACATCCCCAGTGGGGGGTGTGCAGGAGGCAGCTGATGGATGTTCCTCTCTCATCGATGTTTCTAACTCTCTATTCCTCTCCCTTCCTCTCTGTAAAAATCAATAAAATATATTTAAAAAAAAAGAAGAAGAACGGAGCTGTAGCGCTAGCCAGTGTGGCTCAGTGGATAGAGCGCCGGCCTGCGGACTGAAGGGTCCCGGGTTCGATTCTGGTCACGGGCACGTACCTGGGTTGCGGGCTCCCAGCCCTGGTTGTGAGCATGTGGGAGGCAACCAATCGATGTGTCTCTCTCACATCGATGTCTCTCTGTCTTTCCCTCTTGCTTCCACTCTCTCTAAAAAATCAATGGGAAAATACCCTCGGGTGAGGATTTAAAAAAAAAGAAAAAAAAAAAGAATGAGGCTGTAAACCGACACCAGATGTGAGATCCAAAAAGACTGACCCCGGCACCCGGCATCCGGAACCTGGCATCTGCACCCGGCACCCGGCATCCGCACCCGGCACCCGCACTCGGCACCCGCACCCGGCACCCGGCACCCGGCACCCGGCACCCGGCACCCGCACCCAGCACCCGGCATCCGCACCCGGCATCTGCACCCGGCACCTGGCACCCGGCACCCAGCATCCGTGGGGAATGGAGCTCAACTTGCTGTGTGGATGCCTCACGGAGACCTGCCTCCCTCCCCCCCGCCCCCCGGGTGTGGCCCTGCGGCGAGGACCGTCTTCTAACTGCCGGTGGGTCTTGCTCCATGTCGACAGCTACTGCCAGCCCGTAAGGGGTCTCCCTGTCACAGATGAGCACGCTGAGGGCCAGGGAGGTCATGAAAGTGCCCACGTGAAGGAGCGGCTGGCGTGTATCTGGGGTTCAAATTCCATTCCGCCTTCTCCAGAAGCTGGGGCTGATTTCATTTTACGGAAGCAGAGAATTAAAAAAAATGTTTTTTATTGGTTTCAGAGAGGAAGGGAGAGGAGAGCGAGATAGAAACATCAAGATGAGAATCACGGATCCGCTGCCTCCTGCACGCCCCACACTGGGGACCGAGCCCGCAATCCGGGCACGTGCCCTGACCAGGAATCGAACCCTGACCTCCTGGTTCCTAGGTCGACGCTCAACCCCTGAGCCACACGGGCCGGGCCACAGGTACTTTTAAATGTCACATTCCATCACAACTCCATCAGTAGTTTCTAACTAACTGTTCCAGTTGGGAGACCACCGAGCAAAAGTTTCAAAAACTAGTGGTTCAGCCGAAACCGGTTTGGCTCAGTGGATAGAGCATCGGCCTGCAGACTGAAGGGTCCCGGGTTCGGTTCCGGTCAATGGCATGTACCTTGGTTGCGGGCACATCCCCAGTGGGGAGTGTGCAGGAGGCAGCTGATCGATGTTTCTCTCTCATCGATGTTTCTAGCTCTCTATCCCTCTCCCTTCCTCTCTGTAAAATATCAATAAAATATAAAAAAACAAAAAAACAAAACTAGTGGCTCAGGCTGCTGGCAGACCCGAGAACACGCCTGGATTGTGGGCAACATCCAGATGCTTCAAGACTGACCCCGACTGACCGCTTCAGAGTGCACCTGCGCATCGTGGCCCGAGCGGCTGCTCCGCCCTGCAGGGGACACCACGTGGAGGGAAGGGAAGAGAAGTCACCAGTAAAAAGCAGGCAGGACGCCGGTGCCCGACGGGAGGAACTGGCAGCGCCGGGCTGAGGCCTGCGTGGGGGAGGTGGGCTTTCTCTGGGCCCTGGCGTGAGAGTTGGAGGATGGCGGTAGATGGGGAGAGAAGGGCATGGGAGACGTGAGCCTCACAGGGGCTTGGCAGGCGGGCTGACTCTGCCGGGGCAGGGTTTGCCTGAAGGGGCGGGGTTTGCCAGATGGGCGGGAGGATGGGCCAGGTGGTGGGGGTTTAAAGCCAGGGGGCAGGACTGGGGCTGTTGCCCTGGGGGCTCCAGGGCCTGCCCTCCCCCCACTGCCTCGCGTCCCGCTCCTCTCTCTCGGCTCACTGTCCACCCAGTGGCTAAGGCCCAAGCCAGGGAGTGGCATCAATCCCGCTCTTTCACTGTCCCCTCCTTGCCCGCCCCTTGCAGCCCCTCCGATCCTGTCATCTGCTCTCCAGTCTCAGCCCACACGCAGCCCTCTCATCCCCTCTCCCGCTCCCTGCTGCTCCAGGCCCCTCCATTGTTCTTGGCGGGAGGAGCACAATGGCTTCTTCACCAGCCTGGCTTCCCTCTCCCCACGGGGCCAGAGCGCTCCTTTCAACTGTAAATGAGATGGAAGCATCACTGTGCCCCCACTGTCCTGTCTCCTCCAGCCCCCACGCACTTGGGACGAATCCCAGCTCCTTCCCCCGGCTGGTCTGTCCCGCCAACCTTCTCCCTGTCCTTCTCCATCCCCACCCCCTTCTCCACCTCCACCCTCTTCTCCATGTCCACCCCCTTCTCCGTCTCCACCTCCACCAGCACCCCATTCTCCGTATCCATCTCCTCCATCTCCATCTCCTTCTCCATCTCCATCTCCACCCCCTTCTCCATCTCCATCTCCTTCTCCATCCCTACCCCCTTCTCCACCTCCATCCTCTTCTCCATCTCCACCCCCTTCTCCATCTCCATCCCCTTCTCCATCTCTATCTCCATCTCCTTCTCCATCCTTACCCCCTACTCCACCTCCACCCCCTTCTTCACCTCCACCCTCTTCTCCATCCCCACCCCCTTCTCCATCTCCATCCCCTTCTCCATCTCCATCCCCTTCTCCATCTCCATCCCCTTCTCCATCTCCTTCTCCATCTCCATCCCCTTCTCCATCTCCTCCATCTCCTTCTCCATCCCCTTCTCCATCTCCATCCCCTTCTCCATCTCCATCCTCTTCTCCATCTCCATCCCCTTCTCCATCTCCATCCCCTTCTCCATCTCCATCCCCTTCTCCACCTCCATCCCCTTCTCCACCCCCTTTTCCATCTCCATTCCCTCTCCATCCCCTTCTCCATCCCCTTCTCCACCTCCATCTCCTTCTCCATCTCCATCTCCACCCCCTTCTCCATCTCCATCTCCTTCTCCATCTCCACCCTCTTCTCCATCTCCACCTCCACCAGCACCCCATTCTCCATATCCATCTCCTCCATCTCCATCTCCTTCTCCATCTCCATCTCCACCCCCTTCTCCATCTCCACCCCCTTCTCCATCTCCACCCTCTTCTCCATCTCCACCTCCACCAGCACCCCATTCTCCATATCCATCTCCTCCATCTCCTTCTCCATCTCCATCTCCATCCCCTTCTCCATCTCCATCTCCTTCTCCATCCCTACCCCCTTCTCCACCTCCATCCTCTTCTCCATCTCCACCCCCTTCTCCACCTCCATCCTCTTCTCCATCTCCACCCCCTTCTCCACCTCCATCCTCTTTTCCATGTCCACCCCCTTCTCAGTCTCCACCTCCACCAGCACCCCATTCTCTGTATCCGTCTCCTCCATCTCCTTCTCCATCTCCATCCCCTTCTCCATCTCCATCCCCTTCTCCATCTCCTTCTCCATCCCTACCCCCTACTCCACCTCCACCCCCTTCTCCACCTCCACCCTCTTCTCCATCTCCATCCCTTTCTCCACCTCCACCCTCTTCTCCATCTCCATCCCCTTCTCCACCTCCACCCTCTTCTCCATCTCCACCCCCTTCTCCACCTCCACCCTCTTCTCCATCTCCATCCCCTTCTCCACCTCCACCCTCTTCTCCATCTCCACCCTCTTCTCCACCTCCACCCCCTTCTCCATCTCCATCCCCTTCTCCACCTCCACCCCCTTCTCCACCTCCACCCCCTTCTCCACCTCCATCCCCTTCTCCATCTCCATCCCCTTCTCCATCTCCATCCCCTTCTCCATCTCCATCCCCTTCTCCATCTCCATCCCCTTCTCCACCCCCTTCTCCATCTCCACCCCCTTCTCCACCTCCATCCCCTTCTCCACCTCCATCCCCTTCTCCATCTCCACCCTCTTCTCCACCTCCACCCCCTTCTCCACCTCCACCCTCTTCTCCATCTCCACCCCCTTCTCCACCTCCACCCTCTTCTCCATCTCCATCCCCTTCTCCATCTCCATCTCCTTCTCCACCTCCACCCTCTTCTCCATCTCCACCCTCTTCTCCATCTCCACCCTCTTCTCCATCTCCATCCCCTTCTCCATCTCCATCTCCTTCTCCACCTCCACCCTCTTCTCCACCTCCATCCCCTTCTCCATCTCAGCCCTGCCCATAGTCACACAGCCACACCCCCCTCAGGCCCACCTCAGGGCCTTTGCATTTGCTGTAACCTCTGCCCAAATATCTCATCCCCACGGTTTTTCTCCTGCTCATGTTTTATCATTCAGTTCTCTGTTCAAACACCCTGCTCTCTGAGAAACTTCCTCAACTGTACTCTCCAAACAGCGCCCCCCGACCTCCTGCAGTCATACTGTGCCCTTCACCTGCCCTGTTTTCTAGCAGGTGGTTGTCACGGATGCAGTGCTGTCACTCCATGATTTGTGCCTGTGCTCTCTGCCTCACCCCCCGGGGTGCACTCTGTGAGGCCAGGATTCCTTTGGTCTTGTTCCTTGTCAGAGACCAGGAGGCTGACTGGGGACTCATGGGCTCCTCACCATCTGGCAGCCTTCTCAGAATAATGTCTCTAAATGCATAAACTGGAGCGCGTAAGATTATAAAGGAAGCCAAGTATATTGAAATGTAATTGAATAGTTATCGATATATTTAAACCATGTGGTGTAATAATGTATGTGCTTCTATATTAATACATTAAGCAGTGAAATTCAATATGGGTGTAATAACTACTGTAATGACTGCATTTCAAGGTAACGGTGAGGGTAAGTGCTGTTTTACAACATCGGCGGCCAGCGAAGAACGCTGCGAAACCACTGGGATTCCCGCTGGTGATGGAGGTCACGGGTACTGGCCATCCTGCTGTGGTTGGGGGCCTGTGGATGTCACGGACGGCGATGCTGAGTGCTGATTTGAGGTGCATAAGATTCCAGGTGTCACTTACTCCATTTAAGTTCACGGACTCCCTGCATTCACGGGCTCCGGCAGGGGGGCGGGGGGAGGAGAGGACGCTCTGTCGTAGGTGCTCAATGATTATTTGATGGAGAATAAACGAGGGTCCAGTCAGCGTGGCTCAGGGGTTGAGCATCGACCTAGGAACCAGGAGGTCATGGTTTGATTCCCGGTCAGGGCACCTGCCCAGGTTGCGGGCTTGATCCCCAATGTGGGGCGTGCAGGAGGCAGCTGATTGATGTGTCTCTCTCATTGACGTTTCTCTCTCTCTCTCCCTCTCCCTTCCTCTCTGACATCCATATTATATATTTAAAAAGAAAGACCGTGTTGGCGGCTGGTGAACAGCCTGGGGTGGAGCCAGGTGCAAGGGGAAAGCATGAGGGGCCACAGTGCCTGCTGGGAGGTCGTGGAGGAGACAGACAGGGACCGAGCAGGGGTCACCAGGGCCAGGGCGCGGCATGGAGACCAGGGTCAGCGAGGAGGAATGACTGCAGGGCTGGCAGCTGGACGGACGTGGGGAGGAGGCGGCCTGGCCGGACCGCTGCAGGGGCGGTGACGGCACGCAGGTGAGACGGTGGACCTGCGGTTAACGGAGCCACTGGGAGCCCACGACCCTTGGCGCTCCCCCCACATTTCCACGCAGACAAGGACGCGGGGCAGGAGGCCGCTGTCCTGAGACGGCCCCTCTGCTGTCCACGCACAAAGGGGCAGTTGAGAGCGCGGCTGTTTGCAGCTCTGGTGCCAGCGAGCGAGCTGCCTCCTTGCCCCGTGCCCGCGCGTGGGGACCACATGATGTTCGGCCTCGGCCCCGGTCACAGAAGAGGCATTGAGGGCTGTGGGCAGCCTGGGGAGGCGAGGACCCGGCAGCAGCCCTGGGCTGGTACCGCTCCGTGCTTCTCTGTGCCTCAGGCCCACCCTCCTCCCTCCCTCCCCCTCCTCGGCCTCCTCCCTCCTCTCTGTCCCTTCCTCTTCTCTCGCTTCCCTGGCACTCTTGTTATGTGCACCTTAACAACTGTTCCCTGCCCCCTCCTCCCCCAGAGCCCTGAGCCCCAACCCTAGCTCCTCTCTGGCTGGTACCCCCACCCTTGCACCCTGCACCCTGCACCCTGCACCCCTGTCTTCAGATCAGCCCTTGCCTAGTCTGCTTCCTGCTCCCCTCCCCTCATCAAACCTTCCTGAGCCCCAGCCCCTCCCGTCCCTGCTGGCAGGTGGACGGGTGGACGGGTGGACGGGTGGATGGCTTGGCCTAAGGCAGGGGTGGGCAAACTTTTTGACTCGAGGGCCACCATGGGTTCTTAAACTGGACCGGAGGGCCGGAACAAAAGCATGGATGGAGTGTTTGTGTGAACTAATATAAATTCAAAGTAAAGGAGCGGAGGGGAGAGCAAGAGAACTGGATGGAACAGCCGGATCCGGCCCGCGGGCCGTCGTTTGCCCACGGCTGGCCTAAGGGCTTGTTCACTGAACCCAGTTTTCAGATTGATCTTTCTCCGTGGGGCCCATGTACCCGCTGGGTCGCCGACCTCACGTCCCTCTCCTGCCCTCTTGGTGCGGCCAGGGCTCTCCTCGCCCTGACCCGAGGCTTCGGGTCTGGAGGGGGACGTCCCGTGGCTTTGGGGCTGCCCACCGCCCCCTCAGGTGGAGCCCTCGCTCTCCCAGGGCCCGGCTGGTGCTCTGCCTCCCTGAGCCCAAGGCCAGGATGGACGTGACCTCGCCCGGCTGCCTGTTCTCTGACCGCCCCCCCCCCCCGCCGGGTGTGCCTGCTTCTTCCCCATCACCCCCTCCCACTCTCCCAGGTTGACCAGCTGTCTGACAAGCTAGTTTATGCAAGGCTATGGCTCAGGTTTCATGGAGCGTCTGCATTTTATATGATTTTTTTTGTTTGTTTTAAAGATATTTTTATTGATGTCAGAGAGGAAGGGAGAGAGAGAGTATCATCCATGATGAGAGAGAATCATGGACCGGCTGCCTCCGGCACGCCCCCCACTGGGGATGGAGCCCACAACCCGGGCCTGTGCCCTGACCGGGAATCGAACCCTGACCTCCGGGTTCCTAGGTCGATGCTCAGCCCTTGAGCCCCGCCGGCTGGGCAAGCGTCTGTGTTCTAAGTGGCAGCCCAGGGACACGCCTGGTCTCAAAAGAGTGGTCCTTTGCCCGGCGGGCAGGGCCCGGCAGCCTTGCTCGGAGCTGTGCTGCCCGCGGGGGGCTAGGGGGGGGTGTCTTCTCAGCGGAGTGGTTGCGGGGTGTCGCTGGATGGAGGTGTGAGTGAGCGCAGGAGCGATGAGCCGCCTCTGCTTCTCCGGGAGCACAGCTGTTCCTCCCTCTGCTTGGCCCCTGCAGCGCCGCCAAGCGCGTGGCCCACAGTCGACACCCCCCCCCCCTCCCACCCCGATACCTTGTGAGTAAGTGACCGCGTCAGGGTCCCACCGCCCAGGCCCACAGAGCTGCGCCCCAGCATGTGCTCCCCGGTTAAGGGGACTGGATCAGAGCCGGCGCTTCCTCGCGGCCTCCCCCCCCCCCCCCACCCCTTCCCAGCGTCTCAGGTCATTCGCACCAGGAGCTGCCTGCTCCCCGGGAGCCTAACACGTTTCATAAACGAGTGCTTCTTGAACTTTCTATCGTTATCATTATTGGTTTAGAGAGAGGAGGGGAGAGGGAGCGAGAAGCGTTGTCTGCTGCTCCGCTGCTGCGTGCTGACCTCTGACCTGCCGGGGCAGGCGCGCAGACCCTGCGACCTTGTCAAGATGTAGAGGTCACTTCCCCAACCCCGGCGGAGCCTGCGTCTGTGCCTCCAGCAGCTCCCAGGTGAGGCGGGGCTGTGGGTCCTCAGAGCAGAAGGGGCGGGGGAGGGAAGGGAGGAGGGGAGAAGGGGGGCCCCCCAATCAGAATGGAGGCCCCACAGCTTCATGCCCGTGCCAAAGCCGCGTGCTCGCAGGAAGGAGGGCTGCGAGGATAAAGCGGGCGATTCACCTTCCGGCCGAGTGTTTGACTTGAGCGACGTCAGAGGACAAGTGGGCACTTGGCATCCCTGCCTGAGCCGAGTGTCGGACGGCTGCCCGCCGTGCCAGGGCGGGAGCTGCGGGGACGCCCACGCTCACCACACCAGCCGCAGCCCCGCCTCTGCCTGTGATGGGGGCCCGGTGATGGGCGCTCCCGGTGATGGGTGGCCTGGGTGATGGGCGCCCCGGTGGTAGGCACTCTCGGTGATGGGCGGTGGTAAACGTGGAGACGGAGCGGTGACCCTCCCTGCGGCCAAGGGATGCGTTTCGAATGGGGAGTCGCTGGCGAGGCCCCTGCGTGATCTCTGTGGGGCCGAGAGCACGTGGCTGCCTCAGAGAGGCTCCGGCCCGCGAGCTGCCCAGCGAACCAGCTGCCAGCGATGGGTCTCAGCTCCCCCCGCAGGGACAGGCTGTGTTGAGCTGCACTCCGGCCTCTGCATCGCCCGAAGCTGCGCTGCAGCCGAACCCCCGAGGAGGACGGGCCACGGCTGCGCGAGGCTGCATACCTTCCTCAGGGGGCGCGTGCCGGACGCCCGTCGCTTCTGCCCATCGGCACAGGCGGCGGGCAGTGAGGTGCGCCAGCCTCCTCTTCGAGGTGGAGAAAACGCGCCTCTTACTTATTTATTTATTTTAATACATTTTTATTGATGTCAGAGGAAGGGAGAGGGAGAGAGAGAGAAAGATCCATGATGAGAGAGAACCACGGATCAGCCGCCTCCTGCACGCCCCCCTCTGGGGATCGAGCCCACAATTCGGGCCTGTGCCCTGACCGGGAACCCCACGTGACCTCCTGGTTCATAGGCCGATGCTCAGCCCCTGAGCCACGCCGGCCAGGCTGTCTCTGTTCTTTAAAACCGCGGCAAGGACGTGTTCGAGGAGGAAGCCAGACGGAGCCGGCGTCTAGCCCTCTGCCGGACTCTGACCCGGAGTTGACGTGGGACACCTCCTCCCCGCGGGCTCTTGCTGGAGGTCCCCATGCCGCGCACCGCAGGCCCATGGCGGCCTCAGGCTCGGTCCCAGGCTGGGCCCGTCCCCTTCAAACAGCCAGGCCAGCCCTGGCCGGTGTGGCCCAGTGGACTGTAGGATCCCGGGTTCGATTCCGGTCAAGGGCACGTACCTGGGTTGCAGATGATCCCCAGTAGGAGGCGGCGGATCGATGATGTTTCTCTCTCTCTCCTTCTCCCTTCCTCTCTCTGTAAAAATCAACAAAAACATATTTAAACAAAACAAACCCTAACGGGTGTGGCTCAGTGGATAGAGCGTCGGCCTGCGGACTGAAGGGTCCCGGGTTCGATTCCGGTCAAGGGCATGTACCTTGGTTGTGGGCACATCCCCAGTAGGGGGTGTGCAGGAGGCAGCTGATCGATGTTTCTCTCTCATCAATGTGTCTTTTTCTTTTAATATATTTTATTGATTTTTTTACAGAGAGGAAGGGAGAGGGATAGAGAGTTAGAAACATCGATGAGAGAGAAACATTGATCAGCTGCCTGCTACACGCCTTCTACTGGGGATGTGCCCGCAACCAAGGTACATGCCCTCGACCGGAATCGAACCTGGGACCCTTCAGTCCGCAGGCCGACGCTCTATCCACTGAGCCAAACCAGTCAGGGCATCATCGATGTTTCTAGCTCTCTATCCCTCTCCCTTCCTCTCTGTAAAAAATCAATAAAATATATTTAAAAAACAAAAAAGCCAGCCAGGCCGAAGCCTCCAGTACGTCGGCTCTGCACCCGGAGCCCTCGGCCGGGGCTCGGTCGGTGCTCTCCGGCCTGTCAGCGCTGTGTGCCTTCCGCCCACATCGGACCCGCAAAGACGACGCTGAGCGCTGAGGAAGTCTGGCCTGTTTGGGAGAAACGCCGTCCATGCGCAGCCGCCGACAAGCCCCAGGCGCGCTGGAAATTAAAAGCCACGATCGCACTTGTTTGGGGTGTGGGAGGGGCGCCAGGCAGTCCTTCAGCAAGTGGGGTCCTGTGTGAGGCTAGGTCTGAGGCGGCGCTGTAAACACTTTTGCCGCCAGCAGCCGCGAAATGGGCTCGTTTGGGGGAAACTCGGCAATAAAAGGGTCTGTGCTGGATGGTACTTCTTTCTCTGTGACCCCGGGGGCTGGCTGCCCGCCGTCACCAGGGATGAGCAGAAGAAGGAGGGGGTGTGGGTAGCAATCGGGGGAGTGGCTGGGTGGGTGGAGAGCACCCTGGCGTGCTGGCCGGAGGCTCGTGCCACGTTGCTGGGCGGGAAAATGTTTGACAGCTGCCCGCCGAGGAGGAGGACAGCCCTGACTCACCGCGTCCGCCGTTCCCGTGGTGTGGGTGGCCCCGGCATTCACGCGGGCAAACGCGAGCCGTCCACGTGAGCTCTCTGGACTGGGCAGTGGCAAGAGAGGCACACGGTCGGCTCCTGGGAGGCAGGACGTAAGAGACGGACGGACGGACGGACAGACGGACAGACGGGTGCGCGAGGGAGGGAGACTGGATGGTGAGCTGCTGGGTATGAACGAGGCCCGTCATTGAGCGGCAGGCTGTCACTCATCGCTTCTGCGGGGCGGCGGGGGGCAGGGGGGTGTTGGCAGGGAAACCTGGGGCCATTATGAGATGCTCACGTCTCACAGGCAGGAAGCTGGTGGCTGTCAGTTCCCGCTGGGTTGTCAGCCACGTGACGGCGGCCGAGACCAGTGCCGGCGGCGAGCTGGTATCTGAGCGCCGTGTCCCGCCACCATGCTGGGCAGGCATCTCTCTGCAGGGTTTGTCTGTGGAAACACGTAGACGGTGCCCCCCCCGCCCCCCAATGCACACACACACTTTGAATCAGGCGTCCTCAAACTACGGCTCGCGGGCCACATGCGGCCCGCCGAGGACATGGATCCGGCCCGCCGGGGGCCGCTGCCTGTCCTGCTTAGCAGACGACGCGTCCCGGGCCCGCAGTGCGCATAGGAATTTGTTCATAGTTTTGTTTTTTTTTTAAACTATAGTCCGGCCCTCCAACGGTCTGAGGGACAGGGAGCTGGCCCCTGTTTAAAAAGCTTGAGGACCCCTGCTTTGAATAATGAAAAAGACAGCGTTCACTGAAGTACATTTCCTTTTCTGCCCGCCTGGCGTGGCTCTGTGGTTGTGTCGAGCTAGGAACCAGGAGGTCGTGGTTCGATTCCCGGTCAGGGCACAGGCCCCGGCTGCAGGCTCGATCCCCAGTGTGGGGCGTGCAGGAGGCAGCCGATCCATGAGGCTCTCTCATTATGGATGTTTCTTTTTTCTTTGTTTTTTTTTTTTTGTTAATCCTCACCCGAGGATATTTCTCCATTGATTTTTAGGGAGAGTGGAAGAGAGAGGGAAAGACAGAGAGAAACATCGATGTGAGAGGAACACATCCATTAGCTGCCTCCTGCCCGCACCCCAACCAGGACCCCGAGGTACGTGTCCTTGACTAGAATCGAACCCGGGCCCCTGTGGTCTGCAGGCCGCGGCTCTATCCACTGAGCCAAACCGGCTAGGGCTTATCACCGACGTGTCTCTCTCTCTCTCTCTCCCTCTCCCTTTCTCTCCGAAATCAATACAACAATATTTAAAAATACATTCCATCTTCCACATTGAGCCATCAGCTGTCACGGGGCGTGCACGTCTGGGGCACACCTGTGCACGCAGGTGATTGGATGGTGACGTCAGGAGATGGGCATGGGAGCAGGGCAGGCGGTGAGTTCTGCCCGAGGTCGGCTTCGGCTCCTGGGATCAGGACGAGCGTGAGCTCCGGAACAGACACGCAGAGAGCAGACGGGACCTGGAGGGAGTGTTCACAGCACAACCGCCTGCAGTCTGCACCCCCGCCCCCCCGCCCCCCGTGCGGCCTCGGGCTGTTTCTCAGCTTCCTGAGGTTCACTGTCATCCTTTGCAAACAGTGACTGGGCAGAGCCACCGTGACAGCTGAGGCCCTCTCGTGACCGTGCCTCTTGGCAGAGCCGGTGCTGGCGGCAAGGAGTCAGTCACTGCACAGGGACCCTGACCCTGGGGTCCGGGCCAGCACGACCAAGCCTGTACCTGCTCATAGGCGACGCCACTCCAGCTCATTCTTAAAAAATAATATAATAATAATTTATTTTTATTTTTTTATTTTTTTACTGATTTCAGGGAAGAAGGGAGAGGGAGAGAGAGAGAGACCAAAACATCAGTGATGAGAGAGAACCACGGATCGGCTGCCTCCGGCACGCCCCCTACTGGGGATGGAGCCCGCAGCCCGGGCCTGTGCCCTGACCGGGAATCGAACCCTGACCTCCTGGTTCCTAGGTCGACGCTCACCACGGAGCCGCACCGGCCGGGCCAGATCATTCTTAACGGCCGGGGCTCTCCCTCGCCGGGCGGTGGCGTGGCGCTGCTCTCCCGGTGGAAGTAGCCGAGGCTCCGGCTCGGCTCCGAGGCTCCGCCCGCTGGGCAGCGGTGCGCGTGGCCGCTTTCAGCAGGGAACGTTGTCCACGTGTCTCTGCGCATGAACGCCACACGGGGACGAGGGAAGGACACGCATGTTCCAGGCAATGCGCTGGGTGAATAGTGTCACCTGGTGATTTTGTTTTTACTGAGTTTAAGTGTTTCGTTGTTGACACTATTGCCGGCGGCTCCCATTCCCCCTCCTCGCCCCCTCCGCCCGCCCCGCCCTCCACGGTGATGCTTTTACTCCCAAGCTGCCTCCTTCCATCCTTCACGTGCGCTTAGAGGACGGTAAGGTTACGGAGGTCGTGACGGACGGGACGGAGGCCCAGAGGCCCAGAGGCCCAGACCCAGGTCCGGGATCCGGCCGAGGCCGAGGTGGCGCAGTCTCTCAGCCTCCACGCCTCCCGGCCGCGCCGGGCAGTCACCCGTGCGTGTTCATAGGCGACAGCCGTTCTCTCCCCGGCCTGTGGCTCCCTCCCAGGAGGCTTCAGGGACAAGTTCACGGCTCTGCCTGAAACATCATTGGTTTGCCCAGCGCCGCGCGGGGAGGCCTGGCGCCCGGGGCGCAGGCGGGCGCAGGCGGGCGCAGGCGGGCACAGGCGGGCGCGCCCAGACCCGGAGCCCTGCGGGGAATGAGCTGCGCCTTGCTAATGCGATGTGGGGAGGCCCGAATAATGCGAAACATTCGCTCCAGCCAAGAGCCAATTAAATAGGTGTGTTGGGCGCGGGCAAGCTCCTGCTTGACGATTGCTCTTGATCGCCCGCGGATGGGGGTCAGGTTCCCAGAGGTGCCCAGCCTGATGCCAGAGGAAGCCAGGTGGCCCTCCTGGCCTTAAAGAGACAGCACAGGCTTTTCAGGTGCGACTGATGCTCCACATGGGGCGGGGGCGGGGACGGGGGAGGGGACCCGGCGGTCAAGGGGAAGAACCTCTCTCGCCCTCTCCCTTCCTCCCTGAAACCAATGGAAAAAAATATTTTTAAAAAAGCGACTTCTGGCACCTCCACCCCTCCCCCTGCCCTTCCTGGGAATTGCTAGCTCTGCCGTCTGGGTGGGCCGGGGTCCTGGGCGCAGCTCAGAGGGCCTGCTGGGTGATGCCTGCAGCTGCCGGAGGGGGGGGGGGGCGTGGGGGGGCAGTCAGGCCGGATGCGAGGATGACTGAGAGCACCCCCCCACCCCCCGGGCCTCCCCGGCTCCGTGCCCCATCGTGTAGATCTGAATCTGCGGCAGGTGAGTGACACCCTGCCTGGGGCTCACTTCACCCAGGTCGTGGCCACGGCACACGGCGTCGGGAGATGTGCCTGGGGCCGGGTTGGAAGGTGCGGCAGGAAGTGGGTTTGCCATCCGACCCCCCGGTGGACGAGAGCAGGGGTTCGCCTCAGTGGGGCTTCCTGTTGGCACCAGGCACCTCCAAAGTCAAGAGCAGGAGGAGGACGTGGCCAGCCGGCCGGTGGGTGTCAGAGCCTCGGCCCTGCCTCTCAGCCTGAGGGGAAGATGGCGCTGCCCTGTGTGTCATGACCTGGCCCCCCAGCCATTGGTCCCCAGCCATTGGTCCCCCAGCCATTGGTCCCCCAGCCATTGGTCCCCCAGCCATTGGTCCCCCTGCCATTGGTCCACCTGCCACTGGTCCCCCAGCCATTGGTCCCCAGCCATTGGTCCCCAGCCATTGGTCCCCCAGCCATGGGTCCCCCAGCCATGGGTCCCCCAGCCATTGGTCCCCCAGCCATTGGTCCCCAGCCATTGGTCCCCAGCCATTGATCCCCCAGCCATTGGTCCCCCAGCCATTGGTCCCCAGCCATTGGTCCCCAGCCATTGGTCCACCTGCCACTGGTCCCCCAGCCATTGGCCCCCCAGCCATTGGTCCCCCAGCCATTGGTCCCCAGCCATTGGTCCCCCAGCCATTGGTCCACCAGCCATTGGTCCCCCAGCCATTGGTCCCCCTGCCATTGGTCCACCTGCCACTGGTCCCCCAGCCATTGGTCCCCCAGCCATGGGTCCCCAGCCATTGGTCCCCCAGCCATTGGTCCCCAGCCATTGGTCCCCAGCCATTGGTCCCCAGCCATTGGTCCCCCAGCCATTGGTCCCCTAGCCATTGGTCTCCCAGTCATTGGTCCCCCAGCCATTGGTCCCCCTGCCATTGGTTCCCCAGCCATTGGTCCCCCTGCCATTGGTCCCCCAGCCATTGGTCCCCCTGCCATTGGTCCCCCTGCCATTGGTCCCCCAGCCATTGGTCCCCCAGCCATGACCTGGCGCCCCCAGCCATTGGTCCCCCAGCCATTGGTCCCCTAGCCATTGGTTCCCCAGCCATTGGTCCCCCAGCCATTGGTACCCCAGCCATTGGTCCCCCTGCCATGACCTGGCGCCCCCAGCCATTGGTCCCCCAGCCATTGGTCCCCCGGCCATTGGTCCCCCTGCCATTGGTCCCCCAGCCATTGGTCCCCCTGCCATTGGTCCCCCAGCCATTGGTCCCCCAGCCATTGGTCCCCCAGCCATGACCTGGCGCCCCCAGCCATTGGTCCCCCAGCCATTGGTCCCCTAGCCATTGGTTCCCCAGCCATTGGTCCCCCTGCCATTGGTTCCCCAGCCATTGGTCCCCCTGTCATTGGTCCCCCAGCCATTGGTCCCCCTGCCATGACCTGGCGCCCCCAGCCATTGGTCCCCCAGCCATTGGTTCCCCAGCCATTGGTCCCCTTGCCATTGGTCCCCCAGCCATTGGTCCCCCAGCCATTGGTCCCCCAGCCATTGGTCCCCCTGACATTGGTCCCCCAGCCATTGGTCCCCAGCCATTGGTCCCCATGCCATTGGTCCCCCAGCCATTGGTCCCCCTGCCATGACCTGGCGCCCCCAGCCATTGGTCCCCCAGCCATTGGTCCCCCAGCCATTGGTCCCCCTGCCATTGGTCCCCCAGCCATTGGTCCCCCAGCCAGTTCGACATCCCCCCAGGCTGCTGTGTGACTGATTCTCCCCCCGCCCCCCCGCAGGCTGCTGTGTGACTGATCCCCCCCACCCCAGGCTGCTGTGTGACTGATTCCTCCTCCCCTCCCCGCCCCCAGGCTGCTGTGTGACTGATTCCTCCTCCCCTCCCCCGCCCCAGGCTGCTGTGTGACTGATCCCCCCCCCCCAGGCTGCTGTGAGTCCCGAGTGCACACTGGGGTCTGAGGCACCTTCAGAACCCGCCCAAGGTGGAGTGTCTTCTCCAGCCCCGCCGTGGCCCAGGGGTGGGTTACACATGGCTGCAGCCTGCCGGTGAGCATCGGCCCTCGGTCTCAGGTTCGATTCTGGTCAAGGGCATGCACCTGGGTTGCAGGCTCGATCCCCAGCCTCGGCTGGGCTGCATGTGGGAGGCAACCCATCATGTGTCTCTCTCACATCCATGTTTCTCTCCCTGTGTCCCTCCCTCTCTTCCACTCTCTCTAAAAATCCATGGAAAACATCCTCGGGTGAGGATTAAAAAAGAAGAGAAACTGCACCTGGCGGGAGAGCTCTTCACCTTAGAGCCAGAGGGGTCCTGCCCACCCCGTCACCCACCGTGCACGCCACAGGCAGTCACGGGCCCCTGTCCTCGCTCTGGCGCTGGAGGACGGAGGCCGGGGAGGTGGGCAGACGCCTGGCTAAGGTGCCTCAGATCCGGAAAAAGAGGGGATCCCAGGTTAAGTCTCTGTGCCTTTTCCCCTGACCTCCCTTGACCTCACCTGCTGTCGGCTGAGCAGGGCCAGTGCCGCGGACACTGGTGGCCCCCCTGGACCGCTGGCGTGTGCATGGCCTGGCACACTGGGCTGGGGAAGGTGGCGGGGGCGGGGGGGGGGGGGACGGACGGTGGTTGTGGATGGGAGGCTCTGCTGGGGAACCCCCTCCCCAACCCCGCCAGGAGCATTTCCTCCGAGCGGAACTTCAGGGGCCCGTAAACCGGGTTTACGAAGCAGCTGGAAGGCGAGCAGCTTGGGGCTCGGGCCTCGATGCGAGGAAGATTCAAACACCACCACGTCTGTTTATTTTTGTAAAGTTTCTGAGCGAGTGTGTATTTCTGCTTGTGTAGAGACTGCAGCCCTGGAGAATGAAGTTTATTTATCCACCAGATACCCATCATCTAAACAGCTGCGGGCGCCGCCCGCCCCGGCGGCCATGGCTCTCCATGCTGCCTCCCCAGCTCTGCCCTCGGCCGCTGCCCTCAGGCCACGAATGCCCTTGGAAGGTGACCGCCTGCATGCCAGCCAGACCAGGGGCCCGAGACCAGGTCTCCATCGCAAGAGGGGGCAGTGTCCAGAGCCTTGGCTGATGGCCTCTTCAAGGTCACTTCAAGGTCGTCATGGAACAAACCCACATGGATCTGTCCCAGACCGAGCTAGATGCTGGAGACAAAAAAAAAAAAAAAGGGTTAGGCTGAAACCGGTTTGGCTCAGTGGATAGAACGTCGGCCTGCGGACTGAAGGGTCCTGGATTCGATTCTGGTCAAGGGCATGTACCTTGGTTGCGGGCACATCCCCAGTGGGAGGTGTGCTGGAGGCAGCTGATGGATGTTTCTCTCTCATCGATGTTTCTAGCTCTCTATCCCTCTCCCTTCCTCTCTGTAAAATATCAATAAAATATATTAAAAAAAAAAAAAAGGGTTAGCCTGGCCCTGGGGAGCCCCTGGCCTGGAGGTCAGAGCCTGGGGCACCGCCTTAGGGGGGATGGTGCTTCCCTCTGGGGCATCTTTCAACCCCAGGGACGCTGCCTGCCGCCTCTTCCACTCCCAGCAGGACAGCTGCCCCCTCCTCTCGCTCATCTGCCGGGCCGCTGGCTAGGACCGTTTCTGGAAACCAGCGAGGTCAGGATAGTCGAGTGTTGTTGTTTTTAAAAAATATATATATCTTTATTGATTTCAGAGAGGACGGGAGAGGGAGAGAGAGAGAGAGAGAAACACCAACGATGAGAGAGCATCCCTGATCGGCTGCCTCCTGCGCGCCTCCCACTGGGGACCGAGCCCGCAACCCGGGCCTGTGCCCTGACCGGGAATCGCACCGAGGTCTCCTGGTTCACAGGTCGACCAAGTTCAACCCCTGAGCCCCTCCAGTCGAGCAAGGTCTCTCCACGTGAAGAGCATTGGGGGAGGTTCCGAGGGTGGAGGCTCGGATGAGCAGAGAAAAGGGAGGGCGGGGAGGCCCCAGGTAGACGTCAGCCGGGGACACAGGCAGGGTGGGAAGTTTAAACACAACAGTGGGTGCGGAACGCGTCCAAGGAGTTCGTCTTCCCGCGAGTCCCATTGTCCCCAGCCCTGATCTCCCGGAACGGGACGCTCCTGTTTAGAGGCGTCGGAGAGAGAGTCCGCCGAGGCCTTTGTGCTCACGTAGCTCTGCCGTGGCCCGGACCGCTCGGCGCGGGTTCTCATGTATTAGACGTGGCGGCACTGAAAACACGGAGCGAGGTCCCTGCACGGCGGGTGGGAGCTGTCAGCGCCCCCCTCTTCTGCGCGTTAGGCAGCCCACAGGTAATAAGTGCGCAGGGCGGTGACCGGCCAGCACGCACAGTCTTGTACGCAGCCCAGGCCCCACGGAGCGTGGCCCCGGGACAGCGAACTGGGCCGGAGCTCGGCTGCTGTCGCTCGTCCCAGGACGAGCGGGTCACGCTTGCAAGACAGTGTGTGTCAGAGCTGAACAGCAAGAGGGTGCCATTTCCTGCCGGGAAGTAACTCTTCCTCCGAACCCCCAGCCGCCGCCGAGGCCCGGGGCTCCCCCTCCGTCTCTCCCCGGCAGGGTTCGGTTTAGCGTCTGCATTTCTGCACTTTCCATCCTTCGCCGGCCCACCCTGCCGGGGGGCCCGGCCTCTCTGAGGGCAGCCTCTGGGACAGGGGGCTTCAGGCGTGGTCAGGTGTGAAGCTGGACAGCCCTGGAGAAGGGAAAGGGTGTCACAGGACAGGGGGAGCCTGCCCAAAGGGTGGGGGTGGGAGAAGGCAGCTGGCTCCCGGGGGTCTCTGGGAAGAAGCCCACCTGCCTGGGACTTGCCCCAACCACCTGCCTGCCCACCCAGCGGACGATTGTCCGACGGAACGTGGGCCACGTGGCGCAGTCTGAGTTCCGGGTAAACCACGCACCATTTCTTTCTTTTTTTAAAAAAAATATATTTTATTGATTTTTTTACAGAGAGGAAGGGAGAGGAATAGAGTTAGAAACATCGATGAGAGAGAAACATCGATCAGCTGCCTCGGGCACGCCTCCTACTGGGAATGTGCCCGCAACCCAGGTACATGCCCTTGACCGGAATCGAACCCGGGACCCTTCAGTCCGCAGGCCGACGCTCTATCCACTGAGCCAAACCGGCTTTGGCCATTTCTTCTTCTTTTTTTTAAAAAAAATATATTTTATTGATTTTTTTACAGAGAGGAAGGGAGAGGAATAGAGAGTTAGAAATATCAATCAGCTGCCTCCTGCACACCTCCCACTGGGGATGTGCCTGCAACCAAGGTACATGCCCTTGACCAGAATCGAACCCGGGACCCTTCAGTCCGCAGGCCGACGCTCTATCCACTGAGCCAAACCGGTTTCCGCCATTTCTTCTTCTTTTTTTAAAAAAAATATATTTTATTGATATTTTACAGAGAGGAAGGGAGAGGGATAGAGAGCTAGAAACATCGATGAGAGAGAAGCATCGATCAGCTGCCTCCTGCACACCTCCCACTGGGGATGTGCCCGCAACCAAGGTACATGCCCTTGACCGGAATCGAACCCGGGACCCTTCAGTCTGCAGGCCAACGCTCTATCCACTGAGCCACACCGGTCAGGGCCCACGCATCATTTCTTTACCTAAGTGCCTCCCATGCCATATCTGTTGGCGCAGCATCGGGGAATGCGCCCACCACCACCAGGATGGGCTCTTTATCGGAACCCTAACGGTACACATGGCACAGCCCTCGGCGGGCAGCGTGCTGGCGGGGAGTCCGGTATCACGTGGAGGTCGCGAGGCCAACATCAGATGTCTCCATTCCCGTTCGGGTGCACACACAGGATTTCTACCGAGAAGAGGGTGGTGCACCCTGGTCCCGGGGACAAGACCACGCGGCCCCGGTGGATGAAACAGAGGCTCCCACGATGGCCATGAGCTCCCCCCGGGGCGTGAGTCACTGACCCCGAGGGGAGCTTCAGCTTCAGCTGCTGGAGTCCAGCCTGAGAGGCGCCTATGGAGCATGGTTACACCCAATGACGGCCCGCAGACAAGGACAGAGAAGCTCAGACGCTGGGAACCTGCCAGTCACAGGGCACCCAGAACCAGCAGGGAACAGGCCAGCACTGGGGTGGGGGCTGCGACGCGGGTCCGAGACCCTCCAGGCTGGAACAGGGGCAGCCGTGGCCTTCGGGACCAGACGCTCCGTGCAGCCGCGCTTGGCGAGCGCCGGGATCCCTGCGGCAGACACGCCTGGACGGAGGCTCAGCACCTGCACAGCCGGTGCGGCGGGTCCCCCAGGCCCGGCCGCCCCGCCCCCTGCATTCCAAGGGGCCTCCCCACGCCGGCTCCCCAGGCACCCCGTGCGCGCACCGGCCGCCTGCGGCCACACGGGGGCGCTGGGGGCCCGCCGCGCGCCTCCCCGCGCGCCTCCCCGCGCGCAGAGGCCCGAGAACAAAGGGAGCCGTGCGACCTCCGGTACCTGAGCCACCTGCTCCTGGGGCGCCGCCGGGCGCCTCGCCGGCACCAGCCCCCGCGGAGGAGTTCACGTCTGCTCCGCGCTGGGGACTCTCCGAAAGAGATCGCTTCCCCGACGGCCTTCTCCCCGGGCCCGGGGACGGGGTACAGGCGCGCGGGGACCCCACACGGTTCCTGGGTTTGTGGTTTTAGGGCGTCTCTGTTCTCGTCTGCGTCCCCGAGCTCACCAGGATCCCGGCAGCAGCACTTGCCTCCTCCCCTTTGGTTTATGAAACGGAACTGCTTTTCACGTTTGGACAAAGTGGACCCCCCCCCCCGACCCCCCGGGAAACAGGGTAACACAGACATCCAGGGGGCGGTGGGAGTCAGGCCCCGCAGACAACCCGTCTTCTCTAACTTCTGAGTGCACCTCATCCTCTAGCTGCAACACCCCATGCAAACGCCCCCCGGAGACCCCAAAGAGGCCCAATCGCAGTCTCCATCACCAGGTATCTGTCAGGCAGGAAGGCAGCTTAATACTCTGCCCCGACGGGCATGCAGACAGGGAACCCTTCACCCCAGATGGCCGTCCAAGGTCAGTGTCCACGGCGCTCCTCCTCACCGGCACGGCCGCCTCGGTGCCGCAGGCCTTCCTGTCTCTGGGTCAGGGCTCTGAGCGCGCGGGAGTGGGTGCCCCAGGGGTTGGGGGAGCCGCAGTCCTCCGGGACAGGAACTTGGGGCCACAGAAACTCCCACGGAGACCAGGCCTACACCCACCTGCGTTTTCTCTCCAGCCGCCAGCAGCATGGGGCAGGGGTGGCACATTCATCTCTTCAATTAGGAGGAGTCCCAGGGGGCGGCTCGGTGGGTAGAGCGCTGGCCAGCGGGTACCGGGGAGCTTTGCTCGGCCTCCCTTGGGTGGCCGTTTGCATCACCCAGGCCATCTTCCCAGGCCCGGGCTCAGCTCGGGCGGGTCTCCTGTGGGCACGCCAGGCCGCTCAGCTGGGCAGAGGGGAGGGTGGAGAGGCTGGGGCTTGGCAGTGAATGGCCCGAGACTCGGTGAAAACCGGGTCCATCCTAACATGCCGGTGGCGTGGCGGGTTCTAGGCGCTTCCCTGAAACCCCTCAGTCCTCCCCATCGTCCGGGAGGAGGGAACGGTAAGGACTCGTCAGACTCCTAGGAAGCACGTGCCATTCTCCCTGTGCCAAGGAGTTTCTGCAGGACTGGGAGGGGTGTCCAGCAGGAAAGGTCTGGGCAAACCTTCCTCCGCCGGGCCCCCTCTGTGACCCTCTGAAGTCAGGACGGGCGCTGCTATTTCCCTCGCGTCACCCGGAGCACATGGACGGCTCAGAGGGCTCCAGTAACTCGCCCAAGGTCACCCAGCCCTCGAGGGGCCAGAGCCACGCCCTGCCCGTTGGCACCTGGGCTGTCGTGGCCTCGCAGGAAGTCGGGCCTCTGGCTTCCAGGTCTGCGTTCAGGATCAGGGTGGGGTTCCGTGCGGGGCCCCATGATTTTGCTTCAGTGAAGCGCCATCCGCTCCCTGAAGAGGGGACCGAGCTGTGGGGCGGCCCCGGCCCTCCCCGCACCCCGGAGCCCACCACCCTGGCGCTGTTCCGCGTCCCCACTTCCAGAGGCTGCTCTGTCCCCTGCACATCACTGAGATGTGGCCGCCTTCAGCTTGAACGTCACAGGCTGCCAGGGCTCAGACCACATTGCAAGGCTCATTAGCACTTAATTAGCTTTTATTCTCCTCACTTCTCTACGGGGCCAAGGACCAGCCCCAGAAACCACTTCTTAAAGGAGAAGTTCCAGTCCCTGAGGGGAGAGGCAGCGCCCCCCCCCCTCCCTTTCCCCCAGAGCCATGGGCTGGAGGCGCAATTTGTATTGGGGCGGGGAGGGGGGGGGGCCCTGGGCCACGGCATTCTGCTGTCTCACTTGTCTTTCATTACTTTTTTATTGAATTTATGGGGTGACACTGCTTAGCAAAATTTGAAAAAATTGTCTTATCGGACCTTTTCACAGAGTCCCCCATCAGACAGAGTCCCCCACTTTTCTCCCGGCCACTGACTGACGTGTCTTCCCTCACGAGAGTGAAAAAAAAAATGGTCTCGGGGCTTTTGGGAAAAAAAAAAAAAAAAAAAAAAAAAGGTGATACGCAGGACATTTTGTAAAGAGGGGAAAATTGTGAAGAAAAGGGTCCCAGTGGGGGGTGGAGGGCGCCTGAATGCGGCCTTGTCTGGCGGCCGTTAGCTGAAACCTGGGGCCCGGCTCAGTTCAAACTGTCACCTTTAGTTCTCGCTGGCTTTTCCCCGGAGCCGCCTCGCAGATCGGGGGCTATTTACCTATTCACGCCGCGGAGAAGGCTCATTAATAGGCTTATTAGCAACACCATTCACCCAGGCCATTGACACAGGGTCCCAGCCGCTCGAGGAGGGAAGAGAAAAAAATTGTAAAGAGATTACGTTCTCATTCAGAAGCCGGACGGGTGGGAGTGCTCGGAGGTCCTGGAAGCGAAATATGAAGACGGAATTAGTTTTGTGTTGTTGTTGTTTTTTTTTTCTTTTCCCCCCTCTTCAAATTCCAAACATGCTTCTACTTTTCTCAGAGCTGAGGAGCTCTCTGCTGTGGGCCTCACGCCCTGCCCCGCCGACACCGTGCCGTCCCCGCGGAGAATGAAACCCGGCAAACAGCGCCTGGGCGTTCAAGGGGGACGTTCTTATTTGTCATGTCCAGGGCAAGGCTGCCCTTCTCATTCAGGGAGGCTGGGCGCAGGGACGGGGCTTCCTGCCCCGGTAATTTATGTGGGAACGTGTTCGCAGCGTTCTCAGTGGCTGATGGATGTGCTGTCCCAGGACGGAGCGGGATCTGTCCGGCTGCCCACTGGCGGGGAGTGGAAAGGCCTAAGGCCCAGCCTCTGTTCCCAGCAGGCGGACACGCACATCTCTTTTTTGTGACCCGGAGTCTTGAGAACTTGGAAAGCGTTGGCAGCCCGGGGGGAGAAGTGGATGGCGGAGGGTCATTCATGAAAAGGTCTGGGGCTGACCCAGGTGGGAAGACTTGGCCCCAAACCCATCGCTCCCCCAAGCAGGCAGACCGCTCATTTTGCTTGAGAATCAGGCTGTTACTGGTAGCAGTGTGTCAACGTCCTACCCATTTGCTTAAAGCACGTCAGTGGATCTGATGCTCCTGGCTTTTAAGTCATTTGCGTAAGCAGTTGTCTGTGGTGTGAAGAAGAGAGGTTTCGGGCCACGAGGCACCTTGTATGTGTTATGGACGGTCGGATGTTGGGGACCCACGTGGCCTGCGTGTCTGAATGCGGGAAAGGTTAGTTTTTCCAGTCCAGTTGGGTCTCCCTGTCCCCCCCTCCCCCTCCCCCCCTCCGTTAGGCCTCAAAAGCATCCGAAGCACTTCTGGGTCTCAGGAGCTTTTTGGAGGAAAAACCGTGAAAGGATTTGTAGCTACACTTTAGCCTGGGACTTAAGCATGGCTACACGGGTGAGTGAGGAGGGAGAGAAAAGAAAGTAGGTTGAGAGCCGAAACCGGTGTGGCTCAGTGGATAGAGCGTCGGCCTGCGGACTGAAGGGTCCCGGGTTCGATTCCGGTCGAGGGCATGTACCTTGGTTGCGGGCACGTCCCCAGTAGGGGGTGTGCAGGAGGCAGCTGATCGATGTTTCTCTCTCATCGATCCCTCTCCCTTCTCTGTAAAAAAATCAATAAAATATATTAAAAAAAAAGTGTGGCCCCAGGCACAGAAAGACTGATGGTTTGCTCCCCAGTAGGGGGCGTGCAGGAGGCAGCCCATCCATGTGTCAGGAGCACATCAATGTATCTCTCTCTCTCCCTCAAAATCAATTAAAAATCTTGAAAAAAAAAAAAAGTTACCCCATAGACACAGCCAGGTGAAAAATTCAATCAGTTACAGCTTGGCAGTCGGTTGGAAGAACCTGATTTTGCAGTTGAAGAATCTAAGATAGAGAGAGGGGAAATGGACTTGCTGAGGGTGATACAGCTGTTTGTAGCAGAACTGAGTCTTTACCATCTCTCCAATTTCTGTTTATTAACTCAAATATACAGGACTAAACACCACCTCGTGGTTGCAGTTTTTGACTTTTTTTTTTAAATAAGGGAGTCAGATTCAAAGTCAGGCTCTGCCAGGAACCAGCTGTGTGGCGCCCCCGCCACCCCCCCAGATTCCTTCTCCTCTCTCATCCTCACTTTCCTCATCAGAAAACGGAGACCATGACTCCACGGGGGCGGGGGGGGGGGCGGGGTGCGGATCAGAAAGAATAACCTCCTCAGCGCGCCCTCCCCACGCAGGGCCTCTATGAATACTCGCTGCTTCTCCCGTCGCTATTGTTTGGGGACGGGACATGCCACGTCCTGCAAACGCGTCCAGGTGGCTTCCTCTCCTCCCCACGTTTCACGCGCGTTAAATGTCTCCCCCCCTCCCCCCCCCCACCCAACAGCGCGTCGATGCATGTCAGTCTCTTGGGGGGTGGGGCGGGCGTGCCGTCATTTGTTTTCTGACCTGAAATGCAACAATGTAACGCCATCGCCCGGCCAACCGACCCCCGGTCAGGCTGACGCCCGGGATGGAAGGGACCGGCCTGACTCGCGGAGGATGCCCGCGGCGTCTCTGGGTCCCGACCGCGGCCCGGCCCCCTCGCCTTCCCCGCCGGCGCCCCGCTCCGGCCGCTCGGAGGCTCGGGAGCCGCGCGGAGTCCGGGCGGCGGGGCGCGCGGCGCTGATTGGCGGAGCGGGCGCCCCGTCCAGGAAACGGCTCGGGTTTCAGGGGGCGTGACCCACGGGGAGGGGCGGCGCGGGCGGCGGCGGCGGCGGCGGAGGAGAGCGGGGAGCGCCGCGCAGAGCCGAGCGAACGAGCGAGCGAGCGGGCTGGCTGGCGGGCGACGGCGGCGGGTGCGGCGGCCACGAAGCTGGGGCGCCGCGAGGTCTGCGCGCGGCGTAGCTGGCCCGGCGCTGCGACTGCTCTCCGGGCTGGCGGGGCCCGGGCGCGCCGAGGCCGCCGCTTCCCTGCGCGCTCCGAGCCTCCGCGAGTTGCGAGCAAAGTTTGGGGGAGGACACGCCGAGCCCGAGTCCTTTCTTCCTCTCGCTCCCCGCATCTGAGCGCAGCCCGCGGCGTCATGCCCGCGCCGCCCCGCAGCCTGGGGCGCGCGTAAAGCTCGGAACCTTGGCGCCGGCGAGGACCCCAGGACCCACTCGTTCCTTGTTGGGAGTTTCCCCGGAACCCGTCGCCGCCTCCATCCCGACCCACGCCGGGCGCGGGGACCGAACCGATCGCCGCGGAGCGTTGCCATTCAAGGTAATCGCCGCGTCGGGCGCCTCAGGAGCCTCTCCAGCGGGGAGACGGGCGCCGTGGGAGCCCGGGCGGAGCCGGAGGAGCGGGGGGCCGGCGCCGAGGCTGCTCCCTGTGCCTCCCTCTGGCTGCTCAGGGGATGGGAGCTGGGTGCGTGCGGACCGCTGGGGTTTGGGGAGCGCTGCCTCCACCACTCCGGCCAGATGCTGGCATCGGTGCCCGCCGCTGCCGCCCGTCCCTGTCACACCCCCCGCGGGCGCGACCCTCCGACCCCAGAGCCGGCGGGTGAGGCAGGGCTGCCCCGCTGGTGGCACGGCCCCCGCAGGTCCGCGCTCAGAAGGGCATCTAAGGGGTCCCTCGTTCCAAGGCCCGGGGGACGCCTGCCCTGTCCCCTCCAGGCCCCGGCGGGGGGGGGGGCCCTTCCCCGGGAAACCCCCGGGAAGGAACCGCTGGAGCGCGGGGGGCGGGGGGTGTAGATTTGGCGATGCGCGGGGGAAGGTGACCCCTCTGGGGACGGGCTGCTTCGGTTCTGCGACTTCAGTGCCGGGCGTCCCTCGCCCGCCCCGCGCCCGGGGCTAGGGGGCGACCTGCACCGACTCTTGGAGTTCCAGCCGCTGCGCGCGGAGATGTCGAAAGCGCAGGCGAGTCCCCACTTGCGCGCTCATTCTTCCCGCGGCCGGGCGGCTCCGGGAATCCGCCGCGGGCCCCGCGAGGCGCCGCCACCACCGACCTCCCAGCGCGGGGTCCGGCCCGGGGGGGGGGGGGCACGAGGCTCCCTCCGCCGCTCCCCCTCGCCGCCCGCGCCTCGCACCCTCCTCTCCGCCGCCTTCCTCTCGCCCCGGATTCCATCAGACCTGCTCTCCGAGGCAGACCTGCCGTCCCACTCGGGGCACCTATGCCGCGTTCGATGAGACGCTATCAGCCTTTAAAACCCCATTGTGCGCGGGTCCCAAATCCCTGCAAATCTTGCTCGGGCCCGGGACTCATTTTCATCTGAAAAGCCCGTTTAGTTTGAATAGAAGGGCAATCAGGCGCCCCTCTCGCTTTCCCTGGAATGCCAATTAAAATGCAGATTTCTCCGAGTTCTGCAGCGCGGGAGCTGGGGCAAAACAGGATATTCCAGGCCAAACGAGGAAAGAAATGCTGCCTCGAAACCGGGGTGGTGGTGGTGGCGGCTGCGGGGCCCAGAGCCCGCTGCGGGTCCGCCTCCCGCCCACAGGCGTCAGGGAGCGGGCTGTGGGCCCCGGGCCAGCCTGCGCTTTCTATTTTTTGAGGTTTTGGTGTTTTTTGAGGAATCATCCCGCAGCCCCATCCCATGGGACCCCTTGATAGCGACCTCCCCTGCCCAGCGCTGGGAGAGGGGCAGTGCCAGTGAGGCGTGGGCCTGGACACAGACCTGCCCCTGGGGGCGGCGGGGGGGGGGCCTGGGCACCCCTCCCCCAGGGCACGGTTCCCTTTCCTGATAGGAAACCCCAGAAGAACAAAGCGCAGTGGGGCTCAGCAGCGAGGGCCGAGGGACAGACAGCGAACCACACAGGGGTGGGAGCCCATGAGGGCCGGCAGTGTTGGCTTGCCTTCTTGGGGTTCAGGGGGGTTTGGGAATGTTCTGGTTCTTGGAGGGGCCCAGGATAGACCCATAGGGACCACCCCCAGCCAGGCTCTCCCCTGCTCCCTGGGCCTGCCTTGAGGGGGGCAGGCTTGTGCCGAGGGTGGGAATGGACCAGGGAGCGGGTGGTCTCCAGGAGCCATCCATCATGGTGACAACGCCTGCCCCCTGAGAAGAGAGTCCCCTTTCAAGGGGAGATAAACACGCTGCTTTCACTGAGGCCTCCGACTCCAGGAAGGATTATGGTATTGAAGGCAGGAAGCCGCCGGGATGGTGGCTGCCCCGCGGCCTGCTGGGCCTGTGTTCCAACACCCGGCCGGGACCTAATGATCCTGCCTAGGAGGTCCCCCCACCCCGGTGTCCCCTCCATCCCCCCCATCCCGGCGTCCCCTCCATCCCCCCCACCCCGGCGTCCCCTCCATCCCCCCCATCCCTGCGTCCCCTGCGTCCCCCCCCCCCCCGTGTCCCCTCCCGTGAGGAGCTGAGCAGACCTGCCACCTCGTCCTCCGAGGGGTTGTTGGGGGCTGCCATGGCGTGGACCTGGGAAAAGGGCTAGAAGTCGCGTTTCTGGGTCCGTCTTGATGGGACAAATGAGCGGCCCGAGACGGAGCCCTGGGAAGCCCCTCTGGGCCGGGACGGCAGGGGAGGCGCCGGGAAGCCGCCGGGCTGAGATCTGCCGGGATTGAAGGTGGCTGGGGGATTGAAGGTGGCTGGGGGATTGAAGGTGGCTGGGGGATTGAAGGTGGCTGGGGGATTGAAGGTGGCTGGGGGATTGAAGGTGGCTGGGGAAGTTGTCGGGGGCAGAGCATTCCCATGCGTTCTGCTGAGCGGATGGATGAGAATGTTTGTGTACTTACCGCCCACATGTATGTGGGAATAGATGTGGAATTATCTTTTGAGGTGTTTAACGTTAAGAGGAAAGAAAAGGTTGGGGGAAAATCCTGCAAGCTATCTTGCAAACACACACACACACTCACTCACACACACTCACATGCACACACACACATGCACACACACTCACATGCACACACACACATGCACACACACTCACAGACACACATGCACACACACAGACACACACACTCTCTCACACTCATACACGCTCACACACATGCACACACACATACACAGACACTCTCTCACACACACTCTTACACACACACATGCGCACACACACACTCTCTCACACTCATACACGCTCACACACACATGCAAACACATACACAGTCTCTCTCTCACACACACACACTCACACATACACAGACTCTCTCACACACACACATGCACACACACTCACAGACACACATGCACACACAGACACACAC